>NC_136486.1:140049235-140084235 GCF_053919585.1 Euprymna scolopes
AATATATATGTACGCATATATTTAATATATATGCGTATGCATATATATATAACGTATGTGTATGCAGATATATAATATATATGTGTATGCAGATATACATTGTATATGTGTATGCAGATATACATAATGTATATGCGCATGCATATATATGTAATGCGTGTGTGCCTGCATATATATCTAATGCGTATGTACATGCATATGTATATAATGTATATATGTATGCATATAAAAGGTATATGTGTATGCATATAGAAGGTATATGTGTATGGATATACATGGGATATTTGTATGCATATATATAATGTATATCTCTATGTATATAGGTAATGTATATGTGTATGTAAGTGTATAATGTGTATGTGTATATATATTTATGAATATATGTGTTTATGTGTATGTATTCATAAAGATTTGTGAATATATGTAAGTGTTTGTATGTAGATATGCGTGAATATATGTATCTAAATATATATACATATATATATACATATATATATATATATTCACACACTCATACATATATACGTGTGTATATACATGCAGTTCCCTATATATATGTATGTATTTATATGTATGTATATAAATGTATATATATATATGTATATACGTATGTATATATATATGTGTGTATATATATGGATATATATATATATGTATGTACGTATATATATGTATATACGTATATATGGATATATATATGTTTATATATATGCATATATATGTATAAACGTATATATATGAATATATATATATATGTATATATATGCATATATATGTGTGTATATATGTATATATGTGTGTATATATGTATGTATATATATATGTAAATGTATGCATATATATCTATGCATATGTATATATATATGTATATATGTTTGTATATATATGTACATATGTATATATGTATGTTTATTTATGTATAGTATATGTATGTATATATGTGTATATATATGTTTATATATATGTATATATATGTATATATGTGTGTATATATGTATATATGTATATATATATGTATATATGTGTGTATATAGATATATATGTGTGTGTATGTATGTGTGTATATATATATGTGTGTATATATATATGTATATATGTATTTATGTATGTATATATGTATGTATATGTATATATGTATGCATATGTATGTATGTATGTATATATATATTTACATATGTATGTATATATGTAAATATGCATGTATATATGTATATATATGTAAATATGCATGTAAATATGTATATATATGTAAATATGTATGTTTATATGTATATATATCTATATGTATATATATATATCTATATATATGTATACATATATATATATATATATATATATATATATGTATATATATATTCATATATATGCATATCTAGGTATGTATATATGTATATGTATATATGTATATACATGTATGTATATATTTATGTATGTATGTGTATATGTGCATGTGTATATATGTATATATATGTCTATATGTGTATATATGTATATGTATATATATATATGTATATGTATATATATGTATATATATATGTATTAATGTGTATATATGTATATGTATATATATGTATATATATGTATATGTATTTATATGTATATATATATATGTGTATAGTTGTATATGTGTGTATTTATATATATATGTATATATATATAATTATGTATATTTAATGGTTAGAGCTAAACTGAGAATTACAGTTCGCAAAAAAAGCCGTTTCAATGGTGTCAAAGTGCCTAAACGTATTGATGTTTCCAAATTGAAGTATCAAATCGTACGAATTTCCTTGAAATCTGCTTTTCACCAGGTCGATTTCTCAGATTGTGACTGGGAGACAATAAGAGATACAATATACCAAAAAGGTGTTGAAGGTCTTGGATGGAAGGTCCCCAGACATAGAGATTGGTTTGCTGATAATTTTGATCAAATTAAGACTCAAATTGATAGAAAGCGGGAAACTTATTTTAAACTTCTCAACTCGTCACCTCTGAACAAGCCAGCGCTCGCTGGCCACTTTTCTTCTGTTTGGAGTGAGGTTCAGTGTTGTTTGTGCCAAATAAAAAACAAATGGTGGTCTAACCTCTCCAGGGAGATACTGTCTGCCTACGATCACAGAGATGTCCAGACATTCTACACTTTGCTTCATCAGGCTTATGGTCCGAAATCCTCTTCAACTACACCACTCCTGGCGAAGGACGGGAAAACCTTGCTGAAAACCTCAGATGAAATTAAGCATCGATTGCATTAACGCTTTCATGACCTTTTTCATAACCCATCCAATGTTGATGTTGTTGCAATAGAAAGCATCCCTCGATGTTCCTTTTGTCCGGAACTTGATGTTGAACCGACTCTTGTGGAAACAGTTGACTGCATAAAACAGATAAACTCGAACAAAGCCCCTGGGCTGGATGGCATACCTGTTGAGCTGCTGATACATGGTTGTGTCAATGTACATTGTGTGGTCCAGTGGTCCACTCTTTGATACTGTCAGTATGGCAGGGTTACCCGCTTGGCCAAGATTGGGTAAATGCCATCTTGGTTATGTTGTACAAAGGAAAGGGTACATGATCTGATTGTGGAAATTATCGAGGTATCTCGCTGCTGATTGCGGTTGGAAAGGTATTTGCACGGCTCTTGCTAAACACATTGGAAAAGTATGTATGTCCTAATATCCTTCCGGAATCCCAGTCTTGTTTTAGAGTAGGGCGAGGAACTGTGGATATGGTGTTTTCTGCTAGACAGCTCTTGGAAAAATGTATTGAACAGCGTATGTCTCTTTACCAGGTGTTTGTGGACTTGACCAAGGCGTTTGACACAGTCAACCGTGAGGATCTCTGGAAAGTGCCCTAAAAATTTGGCTATACGCCTGCTTTTACAGACAAGTTCAAGCAACTTCATCATAGTATGAAAGGTCGCGTCAACTTCAATAGTCAGCTTTCGGAAGAATTCCCCATTGATAATGGTGTGAAGCAGGGTGATATAGCTGCACCAAAATGTGTTCGCTCTAGTTGTCTGCTGTGCTCTGGTATGGTTTCCATGATTGTAATATGGGTGTTTATATTAGATTCAGAAGGACTGGAAAGGTGTTCAACCTCAGAAGATTCCAAGCCAAAACACTTGTTAGTGATGGACTTGTTAGGAAACTGTTGTATGCTGATGATGCTGACCTGCTAACACACTCCCGAGTAGATATGCAACTAGTGATGGATCTCTTTACAAATGCTTGTACCTGCTTCGGACTGACAGTTAGCATTAAGAAAATTAAAGTCATGTACACTCCCGCTCCAAATGATCTGTATATGGAACATGATATCTTCGTCTGTGGAAAGCGCCTTGAAGTCGTAAAAAATTTTGTCTACCTTGGGAGTGCCTTATCAAATGATGGCACTCTTAATGCGGAAATAAGACAGAGAATCAGCAAGGCATCTAATGCTTTTGGAAGGTTACAAGATACAGTCTGGTCTGACAGTGATCTGACCGTGACAACTAAAATTTCAGTACATCAAGCATGTGTAGTACCCTCCCTAATCTACGCATCTGAAACTTGGACCTTGTACCGGTCACATATAGAATTGCTCGAGAGGTTCCATCAGCACTGCCTTAGACATATTCTTGGTTTCAAGTGGTATAGCTTTGTCCCTGATACATGTGTCTTAAAAAGGCCAAAACAACCAGTATTGCTACCATTGTTATTAAGAACCAGTTGCGTTTGGCGGGTCGTCTCATCCGGTTTGAAGACTATCGTCTCCCAAAACAATTGTTCTATGGTGAGCTCTTTATTGGAAAAAGACCCCAGCACAAGCCCCAAAAACGTTTTCGTGATAGCATCAAGGAGAGTCTGGTGAGCTTTCATTTCCCTGTTGACAGTTGGGAGTCCCTAGCGTATGATCGCAAGCAGTGGAGGACACTGATATACAGGGGTGCAGAACACTATGAAGCAGCCAAAATAGACCGAGCGAAGATTAAGAGGGCATGTAGGAAATGCCAACCTTGCCGCTCAACCATGGAGATCTCTGGATCTGTAAGGTGTGAGATCGGGCTCTGTTGTCTAAGGCAGGTTTTGTTAATCACATGAAAGTCCACGATAATACAGGTTCCGCTGCTGTTAGTCTCATACCAATCAGTGAGCGTTTTCAGTGTCATGTCTGCTTAAAAATATACAAGTCGCTGGCAGGGCTTAAAAGTCATATTCGGGCACATGGATTTTTAGTGACTGAGCGAGTGGCTCTCGTCTGACAAGACGTTGCATATATATATATATATATATATATATATATATATATATATATATATAACTATTTCATTTATTCACATAAATTTACTATCCTCAGAAGAAATCAACATAATTAAAAAATGTAGAAAATCAGTTCTAATAAATAACAATAACCAATGGATAAAAAATAAAATGAAAACTTCATTCGATTTGGCGATGGGTGCCAGAGACTCTGCAGAGGCATCAGATCTTGTGGGATTATTCATTCTATATACGCTCACAAGCATATTCGATACTACGGATATCGGCCTATATAGAGATGACGGACTAGCTATAATAAAAACTCCAACAAAGTCAAGGGAGAAAACTTTAAGACAATCATACACAAAGAAATGAAAAAATTAGGCCTAAAAGCGGACATATCAGCTAACATAAATATAACAAACTTCCTGGACGTCACGTTAAACTTAGATAAAAACACATATGAACCATACTTAAAAGATAACGCTACTCCAATTTACGTAAACCCTAAGTCCAACCACCCACCATCAATTATAAAACATATTCCTAACTCGATCGTAAGTAGACTCAGTAATAACTCAAGCGATGAAAATGCATTTAACAGGTCATCCAACATTTACGAAACAGCCCTAAAAAACAGTGGATACAAAAATATAGATATCAAATATAAACAACAAAACACCAACAACTATAATAAAATTAAAAACAGAAGAAAAAGAACTATAATTCGGTATACGGCCCCATACAATTAAATGTTAAAAACAAAACTTGGCAAGAAATTTCTAGATCTTATTGAAAAACACTTTCCCGCAACCAACCCCTTGCACAAAATCTTCAATAAAAATACCTTGAAGTTATCTTACAGTTGTTGCGAAAATTTAGAGATGATAATTAAGGCACATAATAACAAAATACTAAATGAAAACAATGTAAACAACAACAAAATAAACAATAAAAAAGTAGACACCAGGACAGAAATAAAAACAGCACTAGCAGAAATAATAATAATAATAATAATAATAATAATAATAATAATAATAATAATAACAAACCAACCCCGGACAAGTACAACCATACCATAAATAAAAATATTAATAACGAACAAGATAAATGCAATTGTAGACACCGCACACTTTGCCCAGTCCAAAACAAATGTCTAACAAATAGCGTAGTCTATCAAGCAACAATATTTGCAAAAGAAAACCCGAATAACAAAAAATATTACATAGGCATGACTTCCTTAGATTTCAAAACCCGATACTATGACCACAAAAGCACATTCAAAAATAAAAAAACACCGTATAAAAACAACACTAGCGAATAAATACTGGGAACTCAAAGAAAGCGGGCATTCGCCGGTAGTCGAATGGAAAATAATAAGACAAGCTACCACATGCAGACATTTAGACGGCCCATGTAAATTATGCCTCCATGAAAAATGTTCTATCCTGTACTTTAAAGAACCTCAAAATCTATTAAACTGTAGGCGGGAAATAGCAAACAACTGTGTTCACAAAATAAAACTTACTCTAGGATAGCGATACAAAATAGCTTTAAAACTAACAATAACAATAGAAAACAAACAAATAAATAAATTAAATAAACATGAATATACATAAACGATCACACGCATATAGGAATATATACATACATATATATATATATATATATATGCGTGTATATATATATGTGCATTATTGTGTACACATAGGTATATTTATATGTATATAAAAATAAAAATAAAAAAAGAAGTAGAACGGCCACCTAAAACCACTAACCTAGCTCTAAAACAGATCATTTGTTTGATAAAATGCATGCCCATTGGCTTGTAGGAAGGGGCGCGGTTGATACTAGAAAGCTGATTGGCCAACTAGTAATACTCAACATGTATAAAAACAAGAAGCAACGACAGAATTTGCGCATAAGCCTGACGAATCCTATAGTTGGATGAAACGCAGAATATTCAGTGTAGCTTAATCGCCATATATATTTTATAAATTACTATATATATATATATATATATATATATATATATATATATATATATATATATATAATATACTAACAGGGCCCGTGTATTGGCGTTTCTGGCCATAGATATATTTCTCATATAAAAAAATAAACTATGGTTGTTAGTGCGAGCTACTTCCGGCCCAGTAAAATAGCGGGAACTAGCGCCACTGGTTAAAATAATGTAGACCCCCAGGGTAACAACTTTGTGTTATAATACTTTTTTTACATGGGGATTTTATTTTGTGATGTGATCATACTGTGATTTTATCTGAGGTGTTAAATAAAGGTTGGCTATTTGACAGCATGCTTTACCATGCAGATGTAATTTATAATCAAAATTTAACAAATCAACTAGTGATTGATGGGCAGAAATCAGAGGCGCTCAATATTAAGGCTGGTGTTCCTCAGGGGTCTATCCTGGCCCTAACTCTCTTCCTGATATGCATCAATGATCTCCCAAAGCACATACTTAAAACATTCGTTTACATCTATGCATCAGATCAAAGGCTGTAAATGAAAAAGTTCTCTCTGATTCTCTCTCCTCTGATCTTGAGCGCGTTGTTCAGTGGGGAGGAGGTGGCTGGTTACTTTTAATGCATCTAAAACCAAACTCTTATCTTTACATCATCAACGCTCTGATCCCCCCTCTGGCATCAATTGAAATGGGTTGCTTTCGTCTAGGGGAGGCTCCATGTTTTGATAAGCTCCTGGGCTTGACGTTTACCCCTGACCTGAAATGGAATACGTACATCAAGTCAGTTGCAAACGTCGCTGGAAAAATGTTAGGACACTTCCACCGCTCCAGAATATACCTCACCCCTGATGCAACTCTCTATCTATATAAAAGCCGAGTACGTCCAAGGATAGAGTACTGCTGCCACATCTGGGCAGGAGCTACTAAAAACAGCCTATCCTGCCTTGACAGAGTTCAAAATAGACTTCGTGGCTTAGTGGGTAATGCCCTTTTCCCTTCCCTGCAAGCTCTCTCCCACAGGAGAGACGTTACGAGCCTATCTTTGTTTTATCATTACTACCATGGCAGGTGCTCGTCTGAGCTCTAATCTCTGGCCCCACCCCGCCAATCTTTCACGAAAAACACCCGTCTAGCTTAAACCACTGTCAATGATTTCCCCCACTCCTTATCTGTGCCAAAATCAAAACGTAGATTTCATGAACAAAGCTTCTTTCTTAGAAGTGCAAGCCTCTGGAACTCTGTTCATGTTGCCTGTTTCCCACCTGAATACAACCTGGATTTCTTCAAGTCCAATGTAAACAAATTCCTTAACAACCGCCCCCTTTAGTAAGACACTTTATCAAATCTCCAATACTAAATCACTGTACACACAATAACCCTTATCCCCGAGTGGCTTCTGGTCCTTTATAAGTGGTGACTCCCATGTAAAAAAATATTTATGTCGGAGTGAATTTTTATACTATGTCTCATTGAACAATAATTTTTATTACCTTTTAATACTTTCTTTTTAATTTATCTTTTTTCGGCAATTATCATGAATTACAGTCTTAATTTTTAGATTTAATAAAAATTAAGGTAGTATATTTAAGGACTGCAACAGTTGGGGATCAATTGTTAATGATCGGGTTCCAATTACTGTTCTGCCACTTCAGTTATTAATTCTGCCCCTAACCGTTAAATTTCCCCCCTTTATAAGGTATATACAAGTTTTCCAATGTGTTTTTGGTAATGTGAAAGCTAACCATGTAATCTATGATAGACCTTCTATGAATTTGCGAAGTTATAAAAAAAGGAAAACTTTTAATGCTAGTTAAAGCAGTGACAAGATTTGTGGCCAAAAAGTGGGTGTTCATTGGAGTAAACGTTATAACTCAAACTATAAGCTTCTACGCGCTGAAAATCGCCTAAAAATATACGAATAAGTGTAAAATAAAATATAGCCAATGATAGAAGCAGCATTGTTCAATTGTACCAATTCTATATTTGGAAATTTATGCCTGTCATCGATGATAATCGCAAAAAAAGTATAAATAAAGACGAAAACTGATAAGGCGAAATCAAAAGACTAGTATCAGCATTGTTCAGATTTGCCAAACCATGTTAGGGTGTACCTGGACAATCTGAACCCACAACTAGAAATATTGGCATTGCAGTCATGGTCCAACTATATCTGCAGATTATTATCAATTGGACCCTCGGCAACTATAAAACGATGTACGGGTATTTCCGTTTCACATGAAACGTTATCGTAAATGTAAAATAATATTTATATTAACAGTTTGAGATCGGAAAAAATTTTTTGTCGATATTTTTTTATAATATAGTAGCTTAAATGTCAAGTTCTAGTATGCTGCAGAATATGTTTAAATAAAGCTGTTAAAAATATGTAAGAGAGGTTCCATATGTTAGATGTATATCAAAGTATGTGTTGCGTGAACAACAGAAAAGAAATCTAACGGACAAGGTGTCTTAGTGTGAAGTCGTTTCAATGAGATAAAACAGGGGCGAAGTTTTAAATGAGGCAAACTGCATGTTGTGATATTCGACTACGAAGTAGAGTGTTTTATTGGGCAGTGCGTTTTAAATGTTCTAAAAGAAAGTGGGGTTGGTTGGTTGGTTGTTTTGTTTTACGGCATATCAACCCTTTTCGGGTTATTTAATGCCGAATCCAAAGATTTTGAAGAAAAATTTTGTTAATCGAATATATTTGTTCTTTTCACGTCGGTTTCTATTTAACCCATAGTTGTGACCCAAACAGGTACTACCACTCCAGGTCAGAGTGGACCTGGGAGCAATGATAATTAAAGGGTGGCTCAACACTCCCAAAAGCCCACAAGCTGGGGCCTCACCACTGGATATAGTTTAAGGTCATATCCAGGACCCCCATTGAGGGACTTTTACCCTCTGCAGGGGGGGGGGCAGTCGGCGTATTCTAATACCCCATCGACAGGGCCAAAAGAAAGTGTGATATTATAATTTGCGAAAGACAATATGTAAACTAGAATAAAAAAATAAAGTGAAACGGAATACCACTCTTACTTTTGGTCAAGATCAAAGTGTAGTATCTGTTCTTCAGATGCTACACTTCATTTTCTTGTTCTCTGTCGGTGGAGGATAAATCCTTCACGACTGAGACAATTTTTATTTTTGTACCTTTTCTCCACGTTAAAAAACGGCCATGGTGTCTAACTCTGTCCCGTGGGGAGGCATAGTAAATAGGTACAATATGGGTTCAATGTAAAAGAGGCTCGATTGCAAGAACAGTTTCATTTTGTTGTTATTTTTACGTCAACGCCGACAACGAATGGGATTCTTTTAGTGGATAGCGTACATTAAACTTTGTTAAAGAAAGCATGAAAACTGGTTATTGAACGTTAATTTCATGATTTTGTTTCTCTTATATTTTTTGATCTCACATGACTATAATGACAATGCAGTTGAGAACGGGCGAAATATGTATATGAGTGACGCCATATTTGAATGTTAGTTACTGTTCTTTTATAAGGTAAAGAATGGGTTATGGAATATGATAATTATAAGAGCTTAGCCTTTGTACATAAATCCTTTAGTAGTTACTAGCGGGGATATCCGGCATTGCCCGGGGTTTTCTATGTGTGTGTGTTGGAGTAACAAAAACGGGTTTTGATATATAGGTCGGTAGGATCGAACCAGGAGCCTTGAGGCGAAGGCGGAAAATAAAGTGTAAAAGAAACTGACATTGTTCACGCTGCACCAGCAAATGAGAGTTGCAGACTAACGTTAGAATTTATTTAAGTATTAAAAAATGAGGTCAAATATCACGCCATAGAAATCAGGCAGTTATCTTTTAGTGTAAGGCAGTTTTTTGTGGGTTCTTTCCCCAACTTTGGCTGGCTTTGTTAACCCAAGATGTTGGAGGGGCTCCTCTTTATAAAAAGGGGATTGTCCAATTTTTATGGCAAGTTCCTCTTCATAAGCCCTGTGGCAGCTATAATAACTGGTATGATTGATATCTCTCTAAGATTCCAGTCTCCTTTCATATCATACATGAGACCTTGATATTTGGTTTGTTTCTCCCGTTCTACTCTGTTCAGACCTCCATCAATAGGGATACTCACTTCAACGAAGGTTGCAACTCTTTCTGACATTCTATATAAGCGTCAGATTTTAACGCAGCATTTTAAACGTATGTGGCTGTAGGGATTACAGGATCGTAATGTATGGTATATAAGTAATTTCAAACTGTTCTTTTAGGATGATGTTCCCATGATTTGCTGCTACATTGGATGCTAAATTCTTTACAGATGATCCAGTTGAGGTACTTAATACTCCATCATGCCTCGCTGTGTACTAACCACCCCCTTTCAACTTGACACCAGATGACTCACACTTTCCAAATCCTTGTAGCAGAATATGCATTTGTTGTCATTAGTGGCACTGCCAGATTCTTCAATGCATTCGTCACCAGTCCTTGAGCTTGAGCAGTAATTATATCCCTTAACTGATCTCCGTGGAAGTTTCCCGTCCTCAGCAAGTTCAAGGAACCTTCTTTGTCTATGTATTACTGGGAGAGTTCCCCAAGAAAATACGTTGCACGCTGATGCTGGTCACACTCTTCAAGGTTCCGCATTAAGAAGGTACCAGTATATTTCTTCTGGCTTTTTCTTGCCATTTCTGTGTCAGGCTTCTTTAGTCTTTCAGTTTCATATGTGGGTCAGCCCTGACCAAAACTTTTAGCCAGCTGGGTGACTGATGTTGTTCTGCTGGCTTCTGTCTTTTGATGTGCATGAACCATTGAGAGGGTGTGAGGCTGGGAGCTTCTAAGATACTGGTCTGTGTTCACTATTGTTGCTCTATGTTGGTGTGTTATCTCTGAGACCTCTAGTCCTTCTCCCCTAGGCAAATACAGTCTAATTTCTATATATTATTTTATGAAGCGTTAGTAGTAGTATTGTCTGAGACTAGCGTTGCTCGTTGATAGTTTGGATTGTAGATTGTATTGGCAAACGCACAAAATAGTTTAATGTGTTTTATTTATATGTTTATTTTTTTGCTAAGGAGAAATCTTAATATTAAAGACGCATATATTTGGGAGCTAGAAGATTTAAGATATAGATATACATGTAACGCAATTGTTTGAAACATCACTAATGTACACTTAGTGTGTTTACTGGTAAAACCCAAGAAACTTTACGTTCGTTTTATTTTGATGAAAACGTCCTTATGTGTCGTAACAACTCGAGAAACTGTAAGGTTGTGTATGTTTTGACGAAGACGTCGTCGTCGTGGTAATAAAACCTAAGAAACTGTAATTTTCATCATGAGGAAACGTGCGCGCCACAGTCGTTTTGAAAAAAAACTACTTACAACTGCACTTATATATGTTGTCTTTTGTATCTTGCTTTGTTTCTTATTTTTAGGACACACCTTAATATAAAAGACGCACATTTTTCGGAGCTCTGACATAAACTATGCATAAAATGAATTGACTGTATGGGAAATAATGTCGCTTCATGACGCCATGTTTTATAATAAGGAAGCATTTGTTTATATAGCGAATAACTTGATTCCGGATTATGAGATCTTTTAGTGCTCAGCCAATAAGAATGGGCGAACATTGACAAGAGAGGGATTATCATTTATAGAGCAGAACCTAGAAAAGATCATGCAAGGTAAATGTATCTACCAGCTAGTTACAGTCGGTGTAATCACACATTCTGTGGAACATGTAGAATTAGTTCCGGTGACAACTGATAGCGGTGTTAAAACGAAATATACATTAGAACACAATAGAGATTCCTTCACCTTAACATGTTGCGATCATGATGGTGTTTCCAGTAGGATGTAATGTAAAATGTTATTGTCATGACTTAATGTGTTTATAATGCCTCGAAGTATTGAATTTGTATTGCAGGTAGCATCTCGCGTTACACCTCACGGCACTGTGGTCTAGAGGAGGATTCCTGTGCTCATCATATTTTATGGAAAATATGGAAATAAACTGTGAAAATATTAGATTATGCAGTTCTCAAATAATATATAATGAAAGCAAACTCATCTAGAGATAGAAAGCTAAACACTAAAACAACGTGCAAGTAAATATATTAAATAGAAAATGAAGAACATCATTACATAAAATATTATCAGATGAATATCGGAAAAGTAAGAAAGAAAATGTTTGTCATCTGTTACTCCTTTCTAATTGATTTGACGATATATAAGTTTCTGACATTCGGCAGTTTTTAAGAATTTGACAATCAAATGCATCAGCAATTCTAGGAGCATAGAGTAATAATAACAGTTAAAACTGTCATCCACTATTCACTATAACTCACTGGTTCTCTTTAGACACGTATCGAGCAAACAGAGCTATAAAATCTGGTTTAGTGTATATCACAAGAATGGTGAATATATTGTCTCAGTAGGAATCAGTATATTCAATAATGCTGCCTTCAATAGAGCTGAGAGGGAAAAAGAACACGAAATTCCTATGTCTTATGCATGACATGAAAAGAAACTTGAATCTAATGAAGATCTCAATCATTTCCTGTAATTATAGGAACATGGGAAAAATAATATATATCTCGTATATGACTAATGAACTGAATGTAAGAGTCATTCAGACAGTTGTACTTAAAGAGCCGGTTACAATCAATAAAAACTCTTGGTTTGAATGTATGAGAAAGCAAATTAATGTCTGGCATCCTGCCAGATGCGTTATCCTGAGCTACAATAAAATGATAAGAAAAAAAGTCACTTAACTGACCATAAAAATGTAATTTAAACATTATGCGATTCCCTTTTCTAAAATTCATTCCTTTTAAAAGTATAATATGTTAATGAAAGTATATTATGTAACGAGGTGTAAGAGTAAACCATATCCAGAAAAACTCCACAGTTCAACGGAAATATCTTAAAAACGTGTTTCTACTTTTCACTTTGATGTGTGGAGCTTAGCAGAAACTAATCTTTAGCGATAAACCGTTGTGTTTCTCAGAAAATTTGTAATATCAGCTCTCGAAGAAAAATCGTTACATGAACAGGCGGCAAATTGTTTTGAAAACTATCTCAGACTATATTAAAAATACTGCAATCATAAAAAAACGGAGACTCGATATGAAATGATTTTTTAATTGACAACTTTGTAATTTGCTTTTCTGAAGAAATATTTATTATCAAATACTTCTAGTGCAACATTTTTCTTCCAATCGCGTATGCATGTATATATATGTGTGTATATATATATATATATATATATATATATATATATATATATATATATATATATATATATATATATATATATATACTATTACCTTTAGTGAATGCAGTACGTAAGTTTATTTCAGCAGATACAGGCCAATCGTACGAACTGCTTAGTCAGATAATCCGTCTTTAATAGAAAAAAAATGAAAAGGGGCAAGCAGACACACATAATCACAAAAAGAACAACCTAATGTAGATTATACATGCTATTGAACGTAAATAGATAAACAGTTAAGGTAATTATCTCCATAAAAGAAGGAAGAGGAGAAAAAAGAATAGAAATAGCTTATAATTCAATAACTTGTTTTTTATTTCTTCCGCCCGTCACACCAATAATTTCCTGGGTAAGGTTAATACTTTTGTCCAAACTTCCAACTTCTGTAAACGTAATGCACCTTCTCTCAACTCCCAACGTACTTCTGCTAATTCAACTTATTTCTTCGAAATCCAACTTCAAAAGGAACAACCTTCTAAAAAATCAACCCTCTTTTATCTCCAACCAGGGGCATCTCATTTGCATATCGGGTGGTCACATTGCAGACGTATAAAAAGATAAGGCAGCCATTTTTATTTCTTTCTTCTTCATTCATTTCATTCCACGACCGATCCGTTGAATTATGCACACGTGCTAATTAGGAAAATCACACGTTTTCCTACACCCCCCTTATCTCATGATCACACACAGGGCAGGGGGGTAGTCGTCTTTGTCGGGTACTTCTTCGAAGAATCGGGGAAGCACTTCCTCATTGACATCTTCCTCATTACCACCGTTATTGCCACTAGTCTGTTCCATTATCCCCCATTGTGGTTCCCTATGCGGTGTTTCACAATCAGGGCAAGGGGGCAGTATCCGTCTTTGTCGGGTACTCCTTCGAATAATCGGAAGCATCACTTCCTCGGTTCCATCTTCCTCAGTATGTTTCATCATTCCCTCTCGTGGTGATATAGCCGATGTTTCACAATCACGGCGGGTGGGCAGTATTCGTCTTTCTCGGGTAAGCCTACTAAAAAGCACATCTTAATATCTTATCGTTAACCCCACCAAATGGTACCGACAACTTTGGTAGGTCGGCTAGATACACATCAACGGTTTCCTTGGGGTGAAGTCGCCGGCTCGTGAACTGTTGGCATGCAACAAACGGATCTGCACCAAACGCTGTATACAGGCTGTGTTTGATCGTATCCCAGTCTGGTTCATCTCCGAGTTGCTGGTAGATTGAATAGACCCCTCCGGTTAACCTCAAAGGAATTACTGTGGCTGGTTCTTTAATTCTGCACAGTGTAGAGATTTTTTCAGCCTTTTCCACCCATTCGACGACAGACGGTCCAGTGGTAGATCCATCAAACTCAAGTATCAAGCGAAAGTCGAATCTGTCCATTTTCTGCCTTTCGAGCCACCGCACACCGAGAGCCGAAATAGCTTACAATTCAATAACTTGAGTGTTATTTCTTCCGCCCGTCACACCAATAATTTCCTGGGTAAGGTTTACACTTTTGTCCAAACTTCCACCTTCTGTACACGTAACGCACCTTCTCTCAACCCCCAGCGTACTTCTGCTAATTAAACTTATTTCTTTGAAATCCAACTTCAAAATGAACAACCCTCTAAAAAATCAACCCTCTTCTATCTCCAACCAGGAGCATCTCATTTACATATCGGGTGGTCACATTGCAGGCATATAAAGAGATAAGACAGCCATTTTTGTTTCTTTCTTCTTCATTCATTTCATTCCACGACCAACCCGTTGAATTATGCACACGTGCGAATTAGGTAAGTCGCACGTTTCCCTACATAGTAGAAAGAAAAAGAAAGGTGATCAGAGGAAAAAAAACAAATCAAAAATCATCAATGATTAAATTAAGAAGTAATAAGATATAGACTGAATAAAAGAAAATGAGAAAAAGTAGAACACAATAAATAAAGAAGTGGACTACATTTGCACGAATAATTTTGTGGGTATGGCATTGTTAAAATTAATTATTTAAATCTTATGGGTTGTGGTGTGTGCGGAGTGAAAAGGAAAAGGCAGACAGTTTTGAGGAGTAGATGCCCCAATTTATCATAATTGCCCTAGTCGATCGTTCAGCTTAGGGGAACTTGGAACATGTGAAGATAGACATAATTGAAGATACAGCCTGTGTTCTTGATAATGCTTTACATATATAATCATGACTGAATTGCATATTAATGTCCATAATATCTATTACATTTTATAACGAAATAATAAGAAGTGTTTAAAAGTAAGGAAATTACTTATAGAGTATATACGAGATACGGGGATAAATATTTTAAAAAATATACATAACTGAGAAGTAATAGAAAAAAAGTTAAGATGATGGAGTGCTGATGAATATTTATTTTAAATGTTGTTTCAAATACTTTTATATTAGTTTTTTAAAAATATGTGGGGGATAGTTAAAATGCAGTACGCGATACTAAGAGTAGTAGAAGTAAAGTATTAGTTATTAAGGAAACTGCAAATGTAAGTGTGTAATGTTCTGACCCTTTGGGCTATTATCATAGCGTATTATCCGTGTTGACTGTGTCAAGTAGGACCAAGGATCAAAACATTATTATTATTATTATTATTATTATTATTATTATTATTATTATTATTATTTGATTCGAGCAATGGCGGTCGCTGGAACGATTATTATGATAAGAAAAATAGACAATAAAATTGGGTAAAAAGTGATTGACAGCCGAAATAATAATATCGCTACAAAAGGAGTGTGACTATAGAAAACTGATGTGAACATGGTTTTGGTTTTCATATGCAAATAACTAGATTGAAGTTACATCAGCTGTTGGTCTGAGACACGTAATGAGATGTAGATTGGGGGAGATTCTAGTCAGTCGTAAGCTGGACGTTGTAGACAACGGACGACTCATAGGGAGTTGGTCTCTCTATAACGCGGGGAGCGGTGTTTCCTCAGGCAGCCAAGATGTAAAGACGATGTAAACTTTGACGATGTCAGATGAAATCATAAAAATGTTCGTAAATAATTCAGGTATGTGTTGTGTTATTTACATGTGTTAAAACGAAATGTTTGTCTACAATTTTTTCGATACGTCCACGTCAATTGATTCCTGTTAGCACTGTTGCCTAAATGTTAAAATATACGCACTAGACGATAAAGCAAATGATACGTATACGTACACGCATTTACACGTACATAAATATACAGGTAAGATAGAAAACCCAAATACTCAACATGTGTGTGGTTTTGGAACATATTGACATACACACACAACGTAACAATTGGAGATAGGGGTTAATATTATTATTAGGAGTGTAAAGGGCAGATATACGGCAAGATATGGGATGATCAGTGATGTCAGGGTATTTTTTAATAGTATCAAGATTGTAAATAATATATTTATTAAGGTAATACATAAATATTCGTCGATATAGGGATGATTAAAGTAATATCAGATCTTATCTAATAGGTTTATGATTGTAACTATTATCGTAAGTAACTATTACTTTTATTTCATCGAAAAAAAAGTACACTAACGATGAATTGGAAAATCATTAAAAAATCTACCACTTGTAAATCTAACCCGCATCTTTTCTTTCCTTGAATAACTTTTTTTTTAATCTACAACTTCTTAAGATTACGATAAATTATAAAACAAATAAAGTGAAAGTTCACTTCAATTATATATTTGAAATGGTACATTAAATAATGTACTTTACAAATCGTAAATTGCTTCAGCCATTTCTGGGGCTGTATCCGTGTAGCATCCCTCTCTTTAAAATCTATATGAATAAAAGTGATATTTAGACGTTACCTGCTTCAGCTATTTTCGGATGTTACACCATCCATTCCACTTTGAAAATATATGAGTCATAAAATGATTTTCAGCTCGTAAACTGCTTCAGCCATTTCAGTGACTGACATCTTTTAACAATCTATTTACTTCTACCCACTTTCACAATAATATGAGAAGAAATAATCTATTTGTAAGTATTCCCCAAAAGTAATAAGACACGTGTACAGTATTACACCTACTTTAGAACACAATGAAAAGTCATACGACTCGATGAATTTACGTGATTTTCGGTTTTAAAAACAGGGACTTATTAGGTAAAAATTTTTGTGTTTTTATATGGGTATTAAACTGCCCACTACGTTATTTCTAGGCCAAGTACTCCACAAAAACATTATTTCTCATTTAAAAATATAACTACTTGATTATTTGACGTAATTCCCATACATTTCCGTACGTTAAGGCTAAGACTTTGTTTGTTTTTCATATATGTACTATATTGCAGAAGCACCTTATTTATTATTTAAAAGTCATATTACTCAATGATTTTACGTGATTTTCATTTTTAATCACTTTTATTTACGTCACAGTTAAATTTTTTTCCATGTGGGTACTATACGGTACAAGTGGCTATAATTTCACCTGTTCATATTTAACTTTTACTTGAAGTATTCTAGTGTCCACATCAATTTAAATAAATGACTTCAAATTGAGGAGGCAAATCAAAGTCCGCACAATGGAAAGTTGTTTTCTTAATGTAACATTAGGACATTAATGCAACACAAATACAATAGGTACACAATGAACTAGTTAATATTTAGTAGCATAGCCCTTTTGCAATTTGACAGTCTGCAATCTTCCGGAATTCCTTGAATTATACTGCAGCAATACTCCAGTGAAAGGGCATCCCACTTTTCTGTAATTTTTGTCCAAAGTTCTTCCTAATTTGAGATTTTATCATTGCGTAGCTGTTGTTGGATTTTCGATGCTATTGAGGTCTGAAGATTGTGCAAGCCAATCCAAACACGAAATATCATGCTCTTCCAGGAATCTCTTGATATTGCCAGCTGTGTGAATGGGAGCATTATCCTGCATAATCATGGGATTATCATCCAAATTCTGACCAAATTAGGGTAGAAAATGCTCAGTCAACATATTAATTCACCCTTGCAAGCGAACTATAGGACCTGGACCATTGGTACTAATAATGCCCACACTAAAACTGAACCTCCACCACATTGCAGCGTTGCAACTGAGTACCTAGGATTTTATTCTTCGTCTTTCCTTGGACGGACTTATTGCCTACCATCACTGCCTAGCTTGTTGAACTTGCTTTCCTCGCTAAAAAGCACTTTTGACCAATATGAAGAGCCATGATCTTCATTGCATCTGACGAAGTCTAGACGGCGCTTTCTGTTCTTTACCGAAAATCATTGGCTTGCGCCTTGCAACATATCCTCGCAAATTAAATTCCTTTATTCTTATCTTGAGAGTAGACAGAGAGCACTTTTTAACAAGATTGTACTGTTGTTGGAGTTGAGGAGCCGTTTCAAATATTGTTCTTAGGTTGCAGATCTTGATACCATCGTCTGCCCTGTTAGAAGTAACTTTAGTACGACCAGATTTAGGGGATCACGAACACTGCCGGTGTTTTGGTGCTTTTGCACATTCTTTCGTACCATTTTCTCATCACATTTCAATCTGCGGATGATTTTCCGATTGAAATAACCAGAAAGGTGGATATTAATGGGCTCCAGACGATCACTTAGAGAAAATCGTGGCATATGGACTAAATGTTAAGTTATATAACCTGGACCAACCACAATTACGATTAGAGATGCTTTGTTGTCTGTTGCTGGTTATTTTAAACTGATGTAGGGGCGATAATTTAAGCTGGTTTTAAGCGAATTTGTTGCTGCGGACTCTCTCTATGACCACTCAATTTTAAGCTATTTTTTAAAAGTGACGTGAACACTAAAATATTTCAATTATATTCAAGTATGGACAGGGAAAATTATAGGAATAAAAGGCGAATCAAATGAGGTATAGGTTGGTTAAACAGTTACGTTAAATTTAGCTTCAATTTGCAGTTTTGGAAAAAATAAAGTGCGGACTTTCTTTTTGCCGGCACTGTAGCTCATTTGTATTGCATTTATACTATTCTGTTTAATTTATTCCCTTGCCATTTTTTTTCAGTTTTATCATGGGATTATACGCTTGAATTCATTATAGCCTGTTATTATAATCATGCAACTATTTTCAATATTTGTACTTGCGGAACAATAGCGTAGAAAGCTTATCATAAACACAAACCTATTTTTCTTTATATTTATAAACGCGTATATATATATATATATATATATATATATATATATATATATACATTTGTTTTAAAAATCTTGCCTACCAAACTCCTCTGATTTTGGTCTACAGACATGACACTTAATATATAATATATTTAACCCATTCCACCCATTCATTTTTGGATTTAATCGGGGAAAATTGGTGCAAAATGTGACAATTTTAAAAATAAAATGGAATTTCCACGTGAAGCTCGAACGACACCATTAATTATATGCATGTGTAACGTTATCGCTGTTGGTTTGTGTTTCTATAGTTAGCCATGCAGCAATCATGTCTTCATAGCTCAGGCATTAACGGCAAATGAAAAATAAATAGTAAACTAAACGTTTTGTTTTCGATTCTCTGTAGTGGTGCACGAGTTTAATTTTTGAAATCATTATAATATATTGAATCCGATATAATATACTATAATAGAAAATGATTCCAGAACTTCCCTTTTGGGCCCAAATACTGTAAATTTGTAACAACATATGCTACCTATAAATGTATTGTGTCTGTATTTGTAGCCACTATCGTATGTAACATTAGAACATCATTTTATACACATTTGGTCGTAATAAGTAAATCCTAAATTATATCCGAGAAGCAACATCGTCACAATCGCAATATCCTTTGACAAGGTAGTTCCTATTTTCTCTCTAAATGTACAATCCTCTTACATCCCCCACTCATCACCGGGACTATATACACACCTTATTACTATTTTTCCCGGTACCCTTCGTAATTGGTTCATACACTCATATACATAGCATTAGCTTTCAAGCTATCGATTAAAAGATAATAATGCCTCCTTTCAAATTTTCCGGCTTTTACTCATTGACTGAGAACTGACGGATCCATTATTTGGGAATAAACAACTCCTTCAAAAAAATGAATGCATCAGATTTTCACAAGCAAGGCGTATCTCCCTCCCTCTCTCTCTCTCTCTCTATCTCTATCTATCTCTCTCTCTCCACGAAGCAATAGTTATATACACATTAACCCAACTACAAACAAATCTTAACAGCCTCTTCTCGTAATTTTTCGCATTAATACCCGTGCCATAACCTAACAGACTGGGTCACTACGAAACTAACCCTCTTAAAAATGTATTCTTTGTACACACAAAATTAACGTTTTGCATTTTTTCTTCGAGCCTCCGTACCAGTGAATGATACTATTTTTTTTTTGTTTCATACTTTTGTCTGTTTTGTAACTATTCCCTTATTTAAAAATATTTTAATTCTTTCCAATACACACCCTAAATATAACATCCTCGAACAAATTACAGCATTGTTTGTTTACTTTACACAGTTAACTATAATGCTTGGTTCTAACATTTAATCACAATCATAAATTTACATTTTATGAAATTTAAAATCTCCCTATATTTGATTTTAAAGCGTTTAACATTCTTCCACCCTTACTATTTACGAAGTATGTGCGTGTGTGTGATGTTCCGTGTCTACATGTGTATGTTTCTGCGTTTTTCTTGTGTGCGTCCGTGTGTTTTTGCGTGCGTGTGTTTGTGTTTTTGTGTGTGCTTATTTTTATGCATGTTTTTTTTTTGCGCGTGTGTTTGTTTGCATTTTAGATCTGGGTATGTGTTTGTGTATGTGTGAGTGTGTGTGTGTGTGCATAGTCAGTTATCTCATATATTTCAACCAGGAGATATTTTTAAGAGGTGACTGTACATCTAAGTGCACTTGAAATTATTATCATGAGTCTAGCTGCTACTACAATTGCTGGAAAGATAGAGGTCTTTATAAGATTCCAGTTCCTTTTTTATTTTATATATAAAACTTTGGTATTCTCTTATCTTTTCCCACTCAGTTTTGCTTAACCCACCATCATATCATATACCAGCAAATATACGTGCGCTTCCTATTCGATTCTCCTTACCAGAAACTCAACAAGGTGGTGTGTTTTCTCTTTACACAGTTAACTATAATTCTTGACTCTATCATTTTATTATAACTGTTGACATTTTATGTAATTCAAATTTGCTTACGTGTGATTTTTGTAGCTTTTAGACTGTCTTATTAATATTTTTGAAGGGTGGCCGTGTTTGTGTGGGTGCGTATGTGTATGCGTGACTTTGTTTGTTCGTGTGCGCGTGTGTGTACGTGACTTTGTTCGTGTGTGCCTGAGTTTGCGTGTGCGTGTCCGCGTGTTTCTGCATGTGTGCGTGTGCCTGTTTCGTGTCTGCGTTAGCTTGTTTATGCCTGTGCGTCTTAGTTTTTTGTCAGTGTGTGTTTTCAGCGTGTGGGTGTGCGTGTGCGTGTGCCTTTCTGTGCGTGTGTTTCTTTGCATGTTTTCATGTCGGTGTGTGTGCGTCAGTGTGTACGTAAGTGTTTATATTTTTATGTATGCGCGTGTTTTTGTGTGTTTGTTTTTGCTGTGTGCCTCCGTGTGTGTTTGCGTATGTGTTTGTGCGTGTGTATGTGTGTTTCTTTGTGTGTGCATGTGTATTTTTTGTGCGTTTGTGTTTTTTTCCGTCCCCGTGTGTGCTTCCCACTGTGTGTGTGTGTGTGTGTCTCTCTGAGATAATCAATCTATTACTTGCGTCAACCAGACTCGGGCGGGTACAGTTGGTATAATAATAAATACGAACTCAAATATCTTATTGAAACGTATTTTACCACAGACCAGTGCCGCGCGGCCTGCTATTTTTGTTTTATATACATTATTCAAACTCTTATAAATACATTAACTATTATATTCAAAGCACTTCAGGCAATATCATCATGCCTTTCTTTAAATGAATCATATAGAACTTATTATCCATGTATTACTCCATTAAGTAAGTCCACAAAAAGTTTCCGAATTATCATGGATCTATGAAACTTTTCGATTCTATGCGTATTGCTCTTTCCCTCTATTTAATTTAGGAATCTTTCAACAGGTGGAAATTGCAAATCATTCAGGAAAACCGTTTCCGCCTTATTTGGATTCATCGGACAGTTGTTCTCTTCCTAAGTGTGATTTTCACAACATTTCGGTCGATGTAACTTCCGACCTTCATGCGGTGGTTCCCTTCGAACCCAGGAATGGTTATAGTACTTGGAACAATCAATTGTAAAAGGGGCATTCTCCAGAAGATATAAGGTCCAATTATCAGTGTTAATTCCACCACCCATTATTAACAAAGATGTGTTTTCTTTTTAAATAAATAGAAAAAGGTTTTAATATGAATTTCAATACACAAACAATATATATATATATATATATATATATATATATATATATATATATATATATATATATATAGGAGCATAGATATACGTTAATATTAATCCAAATGATACAATGGAACTTCTAAAAGAGATGCCTCCTATTTTTATTTTTCCCGCAAAGCTCACACTTTATTACAAGTCGTATTCTGATGATGACTTAATTGTGCATTCATAAACTGAAACTTTCAACTTACTGTTACAGATATTGACGGTATGACACTCTAAGAAAGCAAAACCTGTCACGGATGTGAGTAAGGCGTAGAGATTTAATTCTGTATGATGCTGATTATTTAAATAAATAACTTCTAGCGCACAAATGTAATTTGCAATCACTTTAGTCTATTTTGCTAAAAAATAATTTGATGCATTTCATTTGAAACTTCTCTCCTATGTGAATGCATACTTCTTGCAAAACGATATAAGTAGTATTATACTCATCAGGTTCCTGTTTCAAATAGATATCGTAGAATAGGTATGGCAATTTCTACAGATAATATTAGTGGAAATTAAACAGCTTTATCAAACTTAATGTATGTATACAGTCATATACTGGTTTAATTCCAGTATTTTTACTTATTTATGCATATATTTTATCTAACATATGTGCCTTTCTATGTGTTTTATTATTACATAAGCGACCAGGTCTACAGTAGTATTAAATTTTATGTGTTTTAAAGACGAAATATCAATAGGTCTATAACTCATTCATTGAGATATCTTTGCTCTTCAGACAACTAAACACAACCATCTAAATGACACACATATATAAGTAGTCAGACATTGTATTTTGCAACTTCACTTGTATTAATGCCTGATTTAATCGCTTTGGTGTCGGTACATTTTCTCTTGGCAATCGTTCAAAACATTAAAATAACATCAGTAGCTCGCCACATTAATCCAAGCTTAGACATGATTGCTAAAACTTGTTTTTCTTTTGCAATAATATCAAGTTTCTCAACATGTTTCTCTCATACATTCGGGTTAAAGATTTAAGATATATCACAAACAACTTTGCTCGAAGATTTTGGCAAACACAATTCGTCAACTCAAGATGAATACTTAGTAATTTATTATTTTGTTCTTTGAAATTTATTGACTTCATAGCATGCACACACTTACTAAATTGTTGATGTAATTTGTTTTGGCTATAATATCACTAAACAAAAAATAGTTTTCTATATGAAGATAAAAAGAAAAAATACAACAATAAATGAACAAAGATTTAACGCAATATTTGTAGCATGATGTAATTGCTTGAGATGCCAGTGTGCTTGGGTTAAATACACAAGCCGGGGGCGCTCCATTTCGGCACCAATCATTCTGTCAATTGTGTGGTATTAGTCCGCTTTCAACCGAAACATTTTCGTTTAAACGAAAACTACAACTACAGTGTAAAACAAGTAAAAATATTTGTTTAAACAGCGAGTACAGAATACCAATGTTCCCTGCTCGTCAAATCACTATACATACCTCTTCCAACCAAGCGCAATAACGGAACTCATTTTTTAAGGGCTGATCTATATTCAATAGTACACAAAACTAATTTAGCGTGAGCACAATATCAAACATGTAACATCTCCTAAGATTATCTTTTCCGAAATTGAATTAGGATCAGTTTCCATAGACCGTGCAGGCACATGCTTAACAAGCATATCCGATTTTCTTAATGATAATACATAATTGTTTTGCCTATGGTATGGACATTAATTTTAGATATAATATGAGCAGATTATTTCATAAAAATGAGGTTCGTTTTTATAAAAACATTATGTTCCGAAGGAACAAATCAAATATTGCATGGCCATTTCAAAATTTAATATAATTCTCATTTTTGTGTTCGTGTTGTTTTCATTGTTTTATATTTGCCTCTCATTGAGTATCGTATCAAACAATATTAAATATCACGTAAAACTTACTAGATAGATTTCGCTAATTACTAAATAATATTTTCTAACCTACCCCATTCTAAAGCTTCTATCTTTCACTTTTGAGCTGAATATGTGCTTGTTCGAATTAAGGCAACGTTAAATTGAAATGTTATTAATGTGTTGAACGGATTAACCCTGATTTAACACATATAACACTTTTTTACCTAACCGGTTCACAAATTTTGAATTGATTTTTCGTGATAACGATTTATGTGCGATTAAAGTAACAGCAATTATATTCTTAAAGTTTATGTTTATATCTTTGTACACATGACTTATTCGCAGAATTATAAACATATACTGTTGTCTTCTGTAACAAAATTGAGTATTGCAAATATCTATTCTATTTTATATTGTGTTTAATTGCTTTTTATATCAACATAGCTATTAAAAACAAGCGAAGTTATCGAGCAGATTTGTATACACAGAGAATTGTAAAAGTCACTACATAGGAAATTTAAAAATACCGAAATTTCAGTTTCTTTATAGTATTATAAATATCGTTTTGTGTAGCCATGAACATTCTTACCTATCAGTTTTGTTGGAAATTTTGTAAAGTATCAACCGAGGAAAATAAGCACAATTCTTTGTTTTCAATTTAGTAAAACCGTTAAATATGAGCTTTAGACTTTGACACTTATGAACATTACAGTTTATCCAATATTGTATATGAAATATTAACTTCTACTATATTTAATCTTAATCTGACACAATTTCGGGTTAAACTGGACAATTAGGAAATGAAATAGCACAACCACATCTTTTTTTGCTCATATGGGTATCTCAGTTTCAGAGTGCTACCTGGGTGGAGTAATTGTTTTGTGGGTCAAATTGAACATGTGCTCACGTAAAACATTTATTTAATGCCTCTTTAAAATAGAAACGTACTATGTAAGTTCATATAAAAAATTCTAAGTACGACGATTTTATAAAATGATTATATTAGCTGAGTGTGATAAATGTTATTGATATAGAAAGATTGCTATTATATTGCGTATATCTACCGCATTAATTGTAGGCGTAGATGAGGTATGTCCAGCTTCAGTATATAGTCAGCTTAGGATCATGTACTGCGAATAGTTGCAACAGCAACATTCTGATGCCCATTTGGCATCAATTGAAATGAACAGATATCGTCATAGGGAGGCTTCCTGTTTTGACAAGTTTCTCCGCTTCACCTTTACTCCCGATCTGAAATTGAACACATATATCATATATATATAGCCAAGATTGCTGGAAAATGGTGGCATCCTTCTACCACTCCAGTATATATCCTACTCCTGATGCAATTGTCTACCAATATAAAAGCCAGGTACGGCCAAAGATGGAGTACTGTTGCCACATCTGCGCAGGAGCTGCTGGAAGAAGGTGTCCTGCCTTGAGAGAATTCAAAATATACGTCTTAGCTTAGTGGGGGATGTCCTTTTATTTTGCCTGCATCTTCTTTCCCAGAGAAGAGACGTTACGAGCCTATCTCTACTGTATCCTTATGTTCATGGCAAGTACTCATTTGAGATTCATTCTATGGCCCCCTCGCCAAACATTCACAATAAAAGCTCCTCTAGCGAAAACCACTATCAATAATTTCCCACACTCTTTGTCTGTACGTAAACCTAAATGTAGATTTCATGAACAAAGCTTCTTTCTTGGAACTGTTCGCCTGTGGAAATCCCTTCCGATTGCCTGCTTTCCGGCTCACTAAAATCTGATTGTCTTCAAGTCCAACGTAAATTAGGTCTTGATGAATCGTTCCCCTAAGTCATACAATTTACAAAAAGCTAACTAGTTATATACTCTATAATCACATTGACTAATGTATACCTATTGACCCTTATCCTCGCCTAGATAATTGGTGATTCCTGTGTAAAAAAAATCCCCGATTCTTAGTTAAGATAAAACCTGGATGTGCAGTTCTTAAGAAATATTTTTTTAATAATAATATTAACATATAGCTGAAGCAGTGATATGTTTAAATAGCATATACTCCCCCGCCATCTATTTAACACAAATATTTTTAAAGGGGATTTGGTGGTTTCAATCAAGTAAATTATATTTCACGATGTGTTGTGGTACTGAAAGCTCTTTTCCTACTGTGGGGAATGGTGATTATCGAACTAGTCAATTATGTATAGTTCTCTTAACAGAATTACTTGCTGTTAAATTGGTTTGGTTTTCAAATAGCACAGAAAAACAGAAAACATTGTTTAAGATATATTACTTTTACTCTTCCTTATATTATTACTTACAATATAAATTAAAATAGTAAAATTAAATCGTAACAAAACATAACTCAAACGCATACCGAACAAAATGTTGTGTCAGAATACAGCAAAAAAATAATTAATAATCCAGAAATTAATTCGGAAAACAGAGTATAAGTCGTCTCTTTCAGATATGAACGTGTAAACTGTTCGCAAATAAAATCCGGAATTCTATCTTCTATTCGAGAATAAAATATAAGTAATAAAAAATAATTTTAATTAGCTAATTTCTTTAAGGTTCCCGTTTATATTACCATTTTGTAAAATAATTCAGATTGTGTAAAAATGCGTATCAATTGTAAAATAAAAAGGTGACGTGTATACCTATATCTATAGAATGTACGTTCGAATTAAAAACAATTATTTTTCCAAAGAAAGATGTTAGCCTGTAGTATTTCGATCAAACAGATTTTTAGAAGATAACGTTAATAAGCATGCATTCATAGACACAATTTTTTATATTTTTATTCGTTTATTATACAATAAGGTGCGATGTTATATGGGATGGATTGAGAATATATAAGAATGCGACAGTGTTTGAAAAATTATATTTTATTAGAGATAATGGAACAATTTTTCCAAGAATAAAAAATAAATATGTTCTTAAAATGACATTAAAATCTGCTTAATGGATCCGATTTACAATTCCTAAAGAATTGCACCAACAATTTTTGAAGAGATAAAAAAAGCGATTTATTTAATTACATAGATTGCTTGATAAAGTTTTTTTAATTATTTTTATAATGATACATTTCCAATTATTTAAATCTTATAAAGATCCTACAACCCTCCCCCCCTGAATTTAAACGATTGAATATGTACTAACGTTTTGATACAATACATGCAGTGTTTATTTATTTTAATTTCAATTGAGATAAGCTGGGTTTTGCAAAAACATATGTAGTCTCCGTAGGACGGGGTTCATATATAATGAGTTTATTGAAAGATTTGTTGAATGAAGAATTTCACGATTTTGAGCAGTTAATTGATCACATCGTGCGTGTGATTTAATCTAATTAGAATTTTGTTTACAGATTTGTAAAGTACCGTATCTATTGTGAGTAACCTGCTGCAATATGTTCCTTGGATAAAAGCATTGGACAAGTTATTTCTGTGCTGGAATTAAATGCCTAGACAACTTCAGACCACGCAAGTTATAGGCCCGAAATTCTGTTGAACCTCTATATAGTACATATTAGCATTTGAAACAATATATGAGTAGAAATGTAGTCCGTGGTAATTAAAGTTAATTTAAAGTTCGCTGTCTTTAATTGACAACCTGCATAACAACCTATTACCTACCTTATAACTATCCATATAATTTCATCAAAATCGGAGGAATTATTACTTTTGTCATTAGTTTTGCATAAAGTACAATCTGTAAGTAAAATTTCTGAACCACATACCCTCATATATATATATATATATATATATATATATATATATATATATATATATATATATATATATATCTGTGTTTGTGTGTATATATATGTATATATGTGTGTGTATATACGTGTATATGTGTGTATAAATATATGTGTGTATATACGTGTATATGTGTGTATAAATATATGTGTATATATATATATGTATATATATGTATATATATGGGTATATATACGTATATGTGGGTATATATATATGTGTGTGTATGTATATATGTATGTATATATGTATGTATATATGTACATATATATGTACGTATATATGTATGTATATGTATAAATATATATGTATGTATATATATGTGTATATGTATGCATATATATGTGTATATGTATGTTTGTATATATATATGTGTATATGTAGGTATATATATATGTATATGTATGTATATATGAAAGTAAATATATATGTATGTGTATATATATATGTATATATATGTATGTATATATATGTGTGTATGTATATATATATGTATGTATATATATATATGTATATATATGTATGTGTGTCAGGTCATGTCATATGCTACTGGTACCATGTAACCCAGTACTACCTGCCTCATGGTCGGGTCACCGGCGACTAAACTGGTTCCCACACCAGACTTGGTTGGGGAGGAGGGAGACTAGTCTCCCTTAAGGATTAAAAACAAGACCTTCCAAAGGGCCAATTAACCCTTTTTCGGGGTCAACGGCCAACTAGCACCATGTGTGTTTGTGTCTTGGATTGGAGAGGGCTCCCGTAAGCCGTAGTGAAGGCAACCTTTCTAGGAGAGCAAATCTCTGAT
The DNA here is from genome assembly GCF_053919585.1 of Euprymna scolopes. Taxonomy (NCBI): domain Eukaryota; kingdom Metazoa; phylum Mollusca; class Cephalopoda; order Sepiida; family Sepiolidae; genus Euprymna; species Euprymna scolopes. The sequence goes on from NC_136486.1 coordinate 140,078,479, forward strand.
TAAAAAAAAAATAAAAAGCGGAAGACCAGTACCCGCATTAAGCTGGTCTGCAGTTTAACTTGTTGCTTGCTATCTTGCTCTTGTTGTTGCTGGATCTTAACATTTTGAACCGAGAGAGAGATTTAGCTGTCATACAAAGCTAAGACTCTGTAACATCACCTGTGTATAGATACTCCCTCAGGCATTTGTCTATAAAAATGGTCATGTGGCGATGGAAAAGTTATGACGCATGGAGGCTTGAAATTCTGGAAACATGTAATAATTGATCTCAATGACCGTCTTCAGTATCATGCCTGCGTGAGCGTGTAAATTCACCAGTAGAACTAAGAAAAAAGTCAAATCTGTGCTCATGGACATTAAGTGCCTGAGGGAGTGGCACTCGTCTTATAAGACGTTTGCAATCATCACCATATATGTATATATATAGATATATGTGTATATATATGTATATATGTGTATATATATGTATATATATGTATATATGTGTATATATATGTATGTATATGTAAATATATGTATATATATATGTATGTATATATATGTATATGTATCTATATATATATATGTATATATATGTGTATATGTATATAAAAGTATATATATATATGTGTATATATATATGTATATATGAGTATATATGTGTATGTATATATGTACGTATAGATATATATATATGCATATATGGATATGTATATATGTATGTATATATGGATATGTATATATGTATGTATATATATATGTATATATGTGTATGTATATATATATGTATATATGTGTATGCATATATGTATATATATATGTATATATGTGTATGTATATATGTATGTATAGATATATATATATGTATATATGTATGTATAGATATATATATGTATATATGTATGTATAGATATATATATATATGTATATATGTGCGTGTATATATGTATGTATAGATATATACATATATATATGTGCGTGTATATATGTATGTATAGATATATACATATATATGTGTATGTGTATATGTATTTATAGATATATATATATATATGTATATATTTGTATGTATATATGTATGTATAGATATAAATATATATGTATTATTATGTATATAGCTACTTTTACTTTCTCTACCGCTCTCCCTCGACCCAAGACTGCACCATAATAAACAAAGTATCTGACAGCATAGACACAGCACTCTCCTTCGACACTAGCGCCCAAGTACATGTATTTGGTGACTTTAATGTTCATCACAAAAACTGGCTTGGATTCTCTACTTACACAGATGCAGCAGGCAGCGCAACTCATAGCTTCTCTGTATCTCACTCCCTATCGCAAATTGTTACTTTTCCAACCCGCTTCCCTGATCAGGAAGAACAACACGCATCACTATTAGATCTGTTTTTGACCACAGTTCCTGATGACTGTGTAACGAAAGCCGACAACCCACTTGGGAACGCTGATCATGCGGTGATAATGGTTGAAATCGCCCTAAACTCTAGACCCGAAACTTAAGAGCCAGTGCTCAAAACAACGAGATATTATAAAAAGGCTGACTGGGAAGCCATCAGAGATCTTATCAGAGACGCCCCATGGGGAAATATTTTTTCTCTTCCTACTGAACAGAATGCAACCGAGACCACTGAATGGTTCAAAACTGCAATCGAAGCGCATGTTCCCATGCGGAAATTCTATAGCAAGCCCCACTCTCCCCAATGGTTTACTCCGACTTGCGCAACTGCCATTGCCCAAAGGCAGCATGCATTCCGCAGGTTTAACCGACATAAGTCCACTTCAAACAGACAGAAGTACATAGAAGCTAGAAGTAACGTTAAGAAAGAAATAGCGACAGCTAAGAGGGAATTTACGGAAACCACTAAAAAACGCATCGAAACACAAAAACTAGGAACTCGTGACTTCTGGAAAATCTACAACAGTGTAGTAAATAATAGGGCAATCGACAATTCCCCCACTAACCAACAATCACGAGGTTCTTTGCTCAGCAACCGAGAAGGCTAACATGCTTGCCAGTCGGTTTGCCTCAAACTCCACACTGGACTCTCTAAACCACCCCCTACCTCAATTTCCTATGCGGACAGACGCCACGCTTGACGATCTAATAATCACCCCTGCTCAGGTGCATGCTATAAACAAACCTTGACACTTCAAAAGCATGTTGACCCGACCTCATCCCAGCTGTGCTATTAAAAAAGTGCTCAGCCGAAGTAGCTCCAGTTCTCTCCAAACTCTACAACAAATGCCTTAATGAATCTTGCTTTCCGGGCTGTTGGAAAACTGCTTCTGTGGTACTAGTATCCAAGAATTCTGGCGAAAGAACTGACCCATTAAATTATCGCCCTATTAGCCTCCTCCCACTTTTTGCCAAAATATTTGAGACCTTAATAAACCATGCTCTAGTCCAGCACCTTACAGATGCTAAACTTCTGACCGACCAACAATATGGATTTAGACAAGCCCGTTCCACGCCAGACATCCTCACTGTAATCTCTGAACGCATATACCATTCACTGGACAAAGCGGGAGAGGGCAGAGTGGTAGCTCTAGATATATACAAGGCTTTTGACAGGGTATGGCATGAGGGTCTCCTCAGGAAGATTAGATCATACGGTATCACTTGTAGAATACTTAACATAATTAAATCCTTCTTAGATAAGAGAAAAATCCAGGTTGTCCTCGACGGTCGTACATCTAAACAATATGATATAAATGCGGGAGTGTCCCAGGGGTCTATTCTTGGACCTCTGCTGTTCCTGATCTTCATAAATAAGATCCCCGACAAAATTGCCTCTGAGATGGGTACATATGCTTATGACACCACACTCTATAGCAGGCACGACAGGAAAACAAATGAACATATATCTAAAATAATGGCAGAAACACTAGAGGATGACCTTCAATCAGTAGTAGAATGGGGACAAAAATGGATGGTCACGTTCAATGCCGCCAAGACAAAACTGGTTTCATTCAATATTTACAAGAAACCTTCTCTACCACCTATAGCAATGGCCAACGACTCTTTATCTGAGAGTAGGTCTCTCAAGCTCCTTGGCCTAACGTTCACAGGAAACATGAGCTGGAACAATTACATCGAGAGCATTGCCAGGGCCGCTGCGAGGAAGGTGGGCTCTCTCTACCGTGCTAGAAAACATCTAACACCCGAAAGTATCCTGTATCTCTACAAGGCCAATATTTGCCCATGTATGGAGTATTGCTGTCATATTTGGGCTGGTGCATCGGCTACTAGTCTCTCGCTCCTTGACAGGGTTCAAAAGAGAGTCTCAAATCTGATAGGCCCTAAACTGGCATCTGAGCTTCAGCCTCTGTCCCATAATCGAAACGTTGCATCCCTCTGCCTTTTCTACAAATATTATAATGGTGAATGCTCTGATGAACTGCAAGCACTTGTGCCCCCACGACATAAACACCCTCGACAGACCCGACAAGCTGCAAAATCCCACCCCCACACTGTAGAGATCCCTAGATGTAGAAAATCTTTCTACTCCAGTAGTTTCTTCCCCAGAACTGCTAGACTTTGGAATTCCATTCCAGGTCACTGCTTCCCCAACTGTACTGACATGCATAAGTTCAAGTGCAATGTGAACCAACATCTCGCTGCCCAAATCCCTACATAGTACCCCAGTAGATGTTTCCCCTGATAGTAGCCCCCAACACCAAAGTGGCAATGTGCCTTGTTTGGGGTGAAAATGTAATAATAATAATAAAAAAAATATATATATATATATATATATATATATTTATATATATATATATCTATATATGTGTGTGTATATATATATGTATATGTGTATTTATACTTATGTATATATATATATATGTGTGTATATATATTTATGTATATATGTGTATATATTTTTATGTATATATATATATGTATATATATGATTGTATATATGTATATATATGTATGTATATATATGTATATACACACACACAAATATTAACGTTTATGTGTATTTGGGTGGAGAGGGTTCCCGTAAGCCGTGGTGAAGGCACCCTTTCTAGGAGAAGCAAATCTCTGATTTAAAAAAACATAAAGCGGGACACCAGTACCCGCAGTAAGCTTGTCTGCAGTTTAATTTGTTGTTGGCTATCTTGCTCTTGCTTGTTGCTGGATCTCAACATTTTGAACCGAGAGAGAGAGACTTAGCTGTCGTACAAAGCTAAGACTCTGTAACATCACCTTTGTATAGATACTTCCTCAGGCATTTGGCCTCATGGATTTTAAATATCTGAGGGAGTGGCACTCGTCTGACAGGACGTTGCAATCATCATATATGTATATATATTTTTATATGTGCATATATGCATATTTATATGTATATGTATGTGTGTATGTATGTGTACATATATGTATATGTATATATGTGTATATATGTGTATATACATGCATATGTATATGTACATGTATGTATATATATGTATATATATGTATATATATAATTATGTGTATATATGTATGAATATACATGTATGTGCATGTATATATATGTATAAATATATGTATATATATGCATGTATAAATATGTGTATATATGTATACATATGTGCATATGTATGTATATATATGTATGTATATGTATATATATGTGTATATATATATGGGTATATATATGCATATGTGGGTGTGTGTGTGGGGGGGGTGTAGTCAGACATTGTTAAAAAGAACAGAAAGCATTTGTTTTAATTATAACCTTTTAATTTTGTTCAATTTTCCCTATTTTCTGTATGGATAAACATTGATGCTATGGATGTATATTCTAAGAATTTGTTTTCCGAAGTTGCTGAGGTTTTTACTTTTCATATAGTCATCTACGCATTATCAGAAATGTGTGTATGAGACTATGCATAAAAAAAAACATAAATAGTTCTGGTTGAAACTGTTTAGCACTACGAGCGGAATGGCGTCATGGTCAGTTATTTTGCTGGAATCAAAGTCTCAGATAGGCTTGGTAACATTACGTACACATATCTGTATATCGAGTGATACATTTAAAAGAGAATACCTTGATGTTGAGAAATAAGTTTGAAATATTTTTTAAAACTCATTCGCAATCTGAAAAAAATGTTTCAGTCGTCATATCAATGGGCATCTTCCGAATATTTTGTTTCAAACAATAACTTACACATTTCGTAATGAACATCACTCATTACAATTTAATGTAATTATATTTAAAAATATTATCATCATAGATATTATATGCATTGTTGCATACAACCTAAAAGCACTATGCAAATTTGTCCGTAAAATAATTATACTTTAATAGGAAACAGATATTAAATTTACGAATACGGAATCGGTGAAATATAAATATGCCTTGTTTAATATAATAAAATACTAAGTAAAACGGTTATTTTTATTTACATGAATTTTATTAGTATATGAATCGTCAGTCTGTGTGCAAAATATATGATACTTGAATTAAAATCTTTCAAATATCTAACAAATACCAAGACTAAAATGAACGTACTTTACTATAATCATAGAAAATCGTATTACTATATTTTATTCTAAATCTAACACGGCGTATCTCTTTTATACTTTCAAATGACGTGTTTACTTTTCTCGCAACATAATATTAGAAAATATGTCCAACTTTTAGGCATGCAATTTACTTGCTTTCAACAACCGTTACTTTTACATTTCAACATATTCTTACTGAGACGTGTTCTCTCTCAAAATCTAAAATCGCATATTCCATTATATATTTTATTGAAGTCAACGTCATGTCATAA
>NC_136486.1:140089235-140104235 GCF_053919585.1 Euprymna scolopes
GCAACAATCCTTTCCTTTTCGATAACCGTTAATCGCCCATTTTCCACATTTTAAAAGACCTGCAATAAGGCGATGGGCAGTATAACAGTATAAATTACTGGATAATAAATAAAATATCATAACTTCGTGAATATCGCATAGATTTGAATAATATTTTCGGAACTGACTAACCTTGAAACAGTCATTTGATGATACAATCTTCATTTTTGTGTGACGTATATGTAGTGAAATATTGATATTTTATTAATCTGCAAAAAAGCGATTGACACAATTTATATATATATATATATATATATATATATATATATATATATATATATATTGCTCGGTTTTTATCTTATGGCTAATTTCATTTTCTGTAACAATTTCTAATCGCCTATTAGGCGTTTGAGTAAAATTCTTGGTCCCCCGATTTATCGGTGAGAGACATATGTTTTCAGTAGCGCCCGTGCGTTCCTTATTGCGGACGATTGCCAGAGAATCATCTGTTAGTTTTCCCTGAAATTTTGCCACAAATTGTATTAAATTAAATAGATGTGCACAGTAAAAACATTTTTTTGCGAAAATTCCCGTTGCGTCTGCAGGGGCTTAAAAGAAGTCCCAAAATGGCAAAAAAGTGCATAACTTTTGATCAATCCATTGACTTTTTCTAAACTTGGTCAAATATGGAAGCCATTGTTCTTAATATAAATCCAGTATGAGTGACTCTGGCAAAATTCTGGTTGGATTCCCCGGGGAATCTTAGTGCTAAAAACGTCCCTTTTTTGGCTCTTTTTATCATAATCTTCAACAAAAACTTCTCTGACTATATAGTGGTTTTAATTATCAACAAAAATATCTCTGACTATATTGTTGTTTTTCGCGGTGGTCAACTCAAATATATACGTGGTAAGGCCTGACAAAGGACCCTTATCTATTTACACTGGCATTTGCCGTTCCAAGGGCCTAAAAACATATTTTTGAAACTTGGCCAACATACAGAGGCTACTGTTCTTAATATATATTCAGTATTAGTGGTCTGACAAAAGTCTGGTTCCCATCCCTCTGAGATTTAAGGGCTAAAAAGCATGCCTTTTTGGAGTTGTTTTTAAATATTACTCACAAACTTGACACGTGTGTCTATATAGTAATTTCGATGGTGCTGAATTCAAATATAAATGTTCTAAGGTGTATAACTTCACATTTTGTCGATTTTCACTTGGATTCGAAGTAGCCAGGAGCTCAAAAAGGAGCACACATTCAACAAAATTGAAAAAAAAATACAGTTTTACCCCATGACTTTTGCCGAATCCATTAGAATTTTCTGAAACTTGGCGAAAATTTGAAGGTAACGTTGGCCTTCACATTTCTCATATTCATCATTTTTTCACTATCTTTTGTGGTGTGATCTATCCTGCAGCACCAGAGGGATGGGAGCGCACTTCGGCTTGCTTTTCTTATTTTCGGTGTCAAATAATGCTCAAATATGTGAGAAATAATGTCTTACAAATATGAATTATTTAGCTTAATGTCCTTTAAATATGTAAATATGTGTGTGGGTGTGCTTGTAATTATTATTACATATATAAATATTAATTTTTTGTATATAGTATATATAAATATATAAATATATATATATATATATACATATATACATATATATATATATATATATATATATATATATATATATATATATATATATATGGGGGTGTAATTATTAATAATATAAAAATATTAATTCTGGTGCTACCAGATCAAAATGTAAGAAGATATTGGCTTTCTGAAATAAAATAAAATGCACCTAACATTAATATGCTTTTTTAACTTTCATTTACAGAATTAAATAATATTCTGCAAAACCAAATACAAAGACAACTTTTCCCCTTTTTAATTCTAACAATTTCCCTTTTCTCTGTCTATCTCCTTGACTTTTTGACTGGGTTCTCTAAATAAAAATATAACAAACATTAATACTGTAACACTTTTTCCTCTCCTGTTGCAAACCTCTCAATGTTCTGCAAGACTGGGACAAAAACGATAAAATCCACAATAAAACAACCAAACCAAACAATACAAACTTCGATTGAAGATACATAGATCTTGGTAAATAAAGATTTCCTATGAGAAAGATTGGACACAACATGAATACAATTTCCAAAATAACTGCATAAAATAACACGATTCTGCATTAAATAAACCGAAAAGTTTTGATATGCTGTAAAGCAAAACAAGAGAATCCAACTCTACAAATAAATAGTTGAAGATATAAAAACGTTAAGTTTAAACACTAAAAACTGGATTCGACACTAAATAAACCGAAAGGGGTTGATATGCCGTAAACAAACGACCAAACCAATCCAAAACATAAATATTCATTATGGATGAATGTATATGCATATATATTTAATTATAAAATAATGTATAAATCTTAAGCTATGTATATATATATATATATATATATATATATATATATATATATATATATATATATATATATATATATATATATATATATATTGTTTACACACTAAAAGGTAACATTCCTTTTGTTTTATGGGTAAGGGTCTCTGCTGTGAAAGCCAAAATTAAAAGTATTTACTATATACATGAAATATGTTCCAGAAAAAAATATCAATAAATATGTTATTATGTAACATGAAATAAGTATTTATAATCTTCTCTTTGCGAGTCAAGCCGCGACAGGCGTTATAGATGACCGTTGCACTAATATAAAGCATGTATATCTCATAGAATAAAGTTAAAAAATACGGCGGAGAGGTTATTCCTTTTATGTATTTCTGAGAGTAATTGAGAAAATCGTCCAAATTTGATTTTTCTTTGGGGCAAGGGATAATTTCCCACTTGAATAAGTGCATTTAAAAGATAATTGCTTACTAGAGAATACAGCCAAGTAAGCTATAATCATATAAAAAATATATATTGTCTTCTAAAGATACTTCTAACTACGTATGATGTAGCCATAATAAACATTGCTTACACAAAAAAAGGTGGGGTTAAGCCTAATCCATTAAAAAAATTGACTTTTGATATAGTAACATTAAAATTTACTTTGCATAGAAACACTGCTTAAAAAATTCAATAGAAAATAAATCAAGCATAATATAAAACTATACATTGTGCTGAATAATTCTATTAAATATCAAGAATATATTTATGAAATGTGTGGATTACAGAAATAATAATTATAAATACAGAGGTTTGCTTCACCATTGTATATATATATATATATATATATATATATATATATATATATGTATATACATATATATATATATGCATATATGTATATATGTATATACATGCGTATATATATGTATATATGTGCATATATATGAATATATATGTATATATATATATGCATATATATGTATATATATGCATATATATGTATATATATGCATGTATATATATATGTATATATGCATATATATGTGTATATATATGTATATATATATATATATATATATATATCTATATATATGTATATACATATGTATATATATGCATATATATATGTGTATATATATGTATATATATGCATATATATATATGTATATAGATATGTATATATATGTATATAGATATGTATATGTATGTATTTATATATATATATATATGTATATACATATATGTATGTATATATGTAAGTATGTATATATATGTGTCAGGTCATGTCATATGCTACTGGTACCATGTAACTCAGTACTACCTGCCTCATGGTCGGGTCACCGGCTACTAAACTGGTTCCCCCACCAGACTTGCTTGGTGAGGAGGGCGGCTAGTCTCCCTGAAGGATTAAAAACAAGACCTTCCAAAGGGCGAATGAACTCTTTTTCTGGGTCAACGGCCAACTAGCACCGTGTATATTTGTGTGTGTATATGTGTATTGGGGTAGAGAGGGATCCCGTAAGCAATGGTGAAGGCAACCTTTCTAGGAGAAGCGCATCTCTGATTTGAAAAACCATAAAGCGGAAGACCAGTACCCGTATTAAGCTGGTCTGCAGTTTTATTTGTTGCTGGCTATCTGGCTCTTGTTTGTTGCTAGATCTTAATATTTTGAACCGAGAGAGAGACTTAGCTGTCGTAGAAAGCTAAGACTCTGTAATATCATCTTTGTATAGATACTCCCTCAGGCAATTGGGCTCATGGATTTTAAATGTCTGCGGGAGTGGCACTCGTCTGACAAGATGTTGCAATCATCGTGTATATATATATGTATATATATATGTGTGTATATATATGTATATATGTATGTATATATATATATATGTATATGTATATATGTATATGTATGTATATATATGTATACGTAGGTAAATATATGGATATGTATGTATATATATAAATATATATATGTGTGTATATGTATGCATATATATGGGGATGTAAGCATATATATGTATATATATGCATATATATGTATATATATGTATGCATATGTATATATATGTATATGTATGTATATATACATAAATATGTATATATGTGTATATGTATGTATATATACATAAATATGCATATATGTGTATATATATGTATATATACATAAATATGTATATATATATGTATATATACATAAATATGTATATATATGTATATATGCATATATATGTATATATGTATATATATGTATGTATATGCATATATATGTGTATATATGTATATATATGTATATATGCATATATATATATGTATATATATATATATATATATGTATATATATATGTATATATTATCTACACAACTATAAAATCGACAGTGGATTCAAACAAAGCAAGTATATAAATATGTGTGTGAACAATACAAGTGGTGAAGCAGTGTACTGTCCTAATTTATTATTTACATATCATACACAAGTATCCCTTAAGGATGTATATAGAATGTCATCATATCCTGCAGTAAAATATGGGTTACATCAGAAAAGTTATTATATCTTACATAAGCTCGGTGAGGACATCAAATTACAAATAAATAATTAGTATTTGCAATTTTGCGATCGAATTCGGAATATGCTTAATTGTTACATTCCTCCTGTCGCTAAATTATCATTATTAGTTTCTTTGAACTTAAAATATGCATGCAAGTCTGCTGATATTATCGGAATAACATCTTTTCTTGTTTAATATTGACATATTTTTAAATTATTTCCGACTTTTTTGTTATTATTAAGACATGATTCATATCAGCGAATTGGGTGTCTGTAATTTTCTAAAGTATATATTTGTTGAAGGTGATATTGGCTTTTGGAGTAACGATTGGAAAACAAGTTCCCTGTTTTGCTAAAATATATGCTAAAAACAAATGTCGGTTTGCAAAAATTGTTTGTCTAATGTCTTAATCATACATGATCATTTTCTTATGTATTCATCCACAAGATATTTGATGATATTTTCTTCATTTATATGAATTTTAATTCCGGCATATGGTTTCAAATGACCGCCATCTATACCCTTCAATCACCCATTTCTTAGATGCGCCAATTGTGAATACTTTTTCTTTTGCGCATCGAACATCTATTGTCTAAGACATGTTGTACACGTTTATGAGATAGGCAACATGTAATTCTAACATAATATATAGTAAAATATTATCAGTGCTGGAAAGATTGCAGTCGGATTTATTAACAATAATGTGTTACATTAACATTAATATGTGATCCTAATTAAATGGTACGTTACGATATTAAACAGAATTGAAACTAAGACTATTATACATTATTTTTAGATTATATTAATATAAAATATCATTAATCATCGTTATGCACATTTCAATTAATATCACGTATGTGCATATTAATTCCTTAGAAGCGTCCGCTTTCAGTTTTTTTTTAATTAAAATTATATACCCCCTCTAAAATAATACAATATATATAGATGTAACTTTCTCGCTTGAAAAAAAAAACATAGTCATATCTTCATATCGTTTTAGCCAATAAGTAAGAGAGTGACCCAAAAGAACATTTCTTGAAAGGTTTGTTTTTGGCATTTCATCACAAACAAAGCACAGAACCACTTAGACATGGGAGGTTACTATTCCGGACAAGATTTGCAGGAATATTATGTATGGAGTTAGGCATCGAGATGTCTGATTATATTACACTTGAACTCCTGCAGGTCAGTGCAATTATGGAAACAGGGGCCTGGAGGAAATATCTAAGTGCAGCTATATGAGGGGAAAAAGTTATTCGAGTAGAAGGATTTACATCCCCTAGGGATCTATGAAATGTAGGGATAGGAGTTGCAGTTTTTCGGGTTCGTCGGGGAATTGTCGTCAATAGGGTACTAGTGCTGGAGGTTCTGTCAGACTCTTGTCATCGAGATACTTGTAAAACAGGCACAAGTGTGCCAGGTTTCGACGATGGGACAGCAGTTGGAGTTTAAAGTTCAGGACCTTTTAGATTGGAAACTATTTTTTAAACTCTGTCAAGGAGTAAGAGACAAATAACAGACGCCCAGCCCAGATGTGGCAACAATACTCCATACATCGTATAAGCGTGGCCTTGTGGGTATACACGATAATTTTAGGTGTGCGTAGCCTTTTAGAAATGGTAAAAGAACCCACTTTACTCATGATATCCTTATTAATTACCTCAAATATTAGTTTCAATTCATGCTGTGCGTAAATATTAATCTTAGGAGATGAGAAAAGTATTTTCAGGCAATGGATCATAAAACCTAGCAGTTAATGGTTAAAAAATTGCTTGTAATTAAAGGAAATAAGCTTAGTTTATGCAGCTTTGAACATTTGAACCAGTTATACTACCAGTTAGAGTTTTAGCAATATCCTTCGATATGTGTGCTATTAAAACTAAAACTACAACATCTTGATTTTATTTATATAAATAGAAAACAATCTATGATGAAATCACATTCTCTAAAACTTAGAGCAAAAATAAAAGCAGGAATATGTAAATGTATTAAATTATTGGGGTAGTTGATTATATCTTATTTACAAGGTTTATCCTCATAACCTCATTTAAATATAATATTGCTGAACTCGCATTTTAAATCGCCCGGAATATTAATATTAAGTGTAGACTCACTGGGTTAAAATTATTAAACATGCTAGACACAAACACGTACACGACTAAACATTATTTTGAATGTTCTTCATACCATCAAATAACAATTCGAAAAGAAAACTTAGAAAACACAATGAAACCATTTCAGGTTGTTTTCATTAATCAATTGTTCTTTTCCATTTATTATGCTAAATATTTTTTTGTATTTATTCTGCATTGAATATTCTTCCAATGGAATTTTCTTGGTGAAATGTATTTATCGATTTTATTTCGGAGACATTTTGTTTTCCCCCAAGATTTTACGAGGTTATTAGCCATTCATTTCGTCATTTATATTATTTTTGTACCAGAAATTTGCTCCTCCAAATGTATTTATAATCGCTCTCTTAATCTCACATAATTTATTGTATGTAAAAAATAGTTCTGCTTGAAAATATTTGCAATACCTTTGGGTAGCAATCGCATGTATTAAATATAATCTTGGAATTACGTTTATATAGTCGCTTATATAAATGCACATATACATACATATAGATGGACATGAATATTTTGCACATACATATACCTGCATATGCACATATATATTTTGGTATTAATCGCATATATATATATATATATATGCACTTATATAAATGCACATACACATACATATAGATAGACAAGAATATTGTCCACATACATATACCTGCATATGCACATATATCTTTGGGTATTAATCGCATATATATATATATATATAAATATATATATATATTTATACAAATATATACAGTTAGAGTTACGTTTATATAGTCTCTTATACATATGCTCATATAAATGCATATTCATATATGCGTACACACACACATATGCACCTGTACATATGTATGCACAGAGATTTACCTGCATATGCACATATACATATGTACACACACACATATATATATATATGTAACTACTTTATTTACTCACATAAACCTAATATATGAAAGTATAGATTTATGAGTAAACTTTAAGTATTTGCTTAAAAAGTGCTCAATACGTAGGTAGAGCAAGTTAGTAATTTATAAAATATATATGGCGATTAAGCTACACTTAATATTCTGCGTTTAATCCACTATAGGATTCGTCAGGCTTATGCGCGAATTCTGTGGTTGCTTCTTGTTTTTATATATGTTGAGGATTTCTAGTAAGCAAATCAGCTTTCTAGTATTCACCGCGCCCCTTCCTATCAGCCAATGGGTATGCATTTTATCGAACAAAGGATCTGTTTTAGAACTAGGTTAGTGGTTTAAGGTAGACATTTTCCTTCCTTTTATATATATATATATATATATATATATATATATATTTATGTGTACACACGCATGCACATATATATACATATATATATACATATATGTGTGATCATTTATGTATATTCATGTTTATTTAATTTATTTATTTATTTGTTTGTTTTCTATTGTTATTGTTAGTTTTAAAGCTATTTTGTGTCGCTATCCTAGAGTAAGTTTTATTTCGTGAACACAGTTGTTTGCTATTTCTCGTCTACAGTTTAATAGATTTTGAGGTCCTTTAAATACAGGATTGCAAATTTTTCAAGGAGGCATAATTTACATGGGGCGTCTAAATGTCTGCACGTTGTAGCTTGTCTCATTATTTTCCATTCGACTACCGGCGAATGTCCGCTTTCTTTCAGTTCCCAGTATTTATTCCCTAGTGTTGTTTTTATACGGTGTTGTTTTTTTATTTTTGAATGTACTTTTGTGGTCATAGTATCGGGTTTTGAAATCTAAGGAAGTCATGCCTATGTAATATTTCTTGTTATTCGCGTTTTCTTTCGCAAATATTGTTGCTTGATAAACTACGCTTTTTGTTAGGCATTCATTTTGGACTGGGCAAAGTGTGGTGTGTCTACAATTGCATTTTACTTGTTCGGTATTAGTATTTTTATTTATGGTATGGTTGTTCTTGTCCGGGGTTGGTTTGTTATTATTATTATTATTATTATTATTATTATTATTATTATTATTATTATTATTATTATTATTATTTCTGCTAGTGTTGGTTTTATTTCTGTCATGGTGTCTACTTTTTTATTGTTTATTTTCTTGTTGTTTACATTGTTTTCATTTAGTATTTTGTTATTATGTGCTTTAATTATCATCTCTAAATTTTCGCAACAACTGTAAGATACTTCAAGGTATTTTTATTGAAGATTTTGTGTAAGGGGTTTGTTGCGGGAATGTGTTTTTTTATAAGATCTAGTAATTTCTTGCCAAGTTTGGTTTTTAACATTTGATTGTATGGGGCCGTATACCAAATTATAGTTCTTTTTCTTTTGTTTTTAATTTTATTATAGTTGTTGGTGTTTTGTTGCTTATATTTCATATCGATATTTTTGTATCCACTATTTTTTAGGGCTGTTTCGTAGATATTGGTTGACCTATTAAATGCATTTTCATCGCTTGAGTTATTACTGAGTCTACTTACGATCGAGTTAGGAATGTGTTTTATAATTGGTGGTGGGTGGTTGGACTTAGGGTTTACGTAAATTGGAGTAGCGTTATATTTTAAGTATGGTTCATATGTGTTTTTATCTAAGTTTAACGTGACGTCCAGGAAGTTTGTTATTTTTATGTTAGCTGATACGTCCGCTTTTCGGCCTAATTTTTTCATTTCTTTGTGCATGATTTTCTTAAAGTTTTCTCCCTTGACTTTGTTGGAGTTTTTTTTTATTATAGCTAGTCCGTCATCTCTATATAGGCCGATATCCGTAGTATCGAATATGCTTGTGAGCGTATATAGAATGAATAATCCCACAAGATCTGATGCCTCTGCAGAGTCTCTGGCACCCATCGCCAAATCGAATGAATTTTTCATTTTAGTTTTTATCCATTGGTTATTGTTATTTATTAGAACTGATTTTCTACAGTTTTTAATTATGTTGATTTCTTCTGAGGATATATCAGTCTATGCCTCGGCAAATTCTAGGGCAATGTTAAAAAGTTCTTCGGATATCGAGGGATAAAAGTCTATGATGTCAAACTGTATGAACGTAAAGTTATCTTTGTTTTCTATATTTTTAAACCAGGTGATTGATTCGGTAGTATTTGCTCACTGGTTTAGTTCTAGGTCCTGTTTGATTTGTTTGTTTACTCTAGAAAGTATAGTTTTGCTAATTCTACCTATTTCTGGTTTAGTTCGGTTTATCAGGCGGGTGCTTGGATTATTATTAAAGTCCCATTTGTGGTCTTTAAACAGAATGTATGAATCTCTAGGTTTCAATTTGCCAACTTTATCGCTAATTTTTAGTTTATCGGTAATTTGTTTACTTTCAGTATTTATTATATATATGTAGTCGCATATGTTTGTGTCTGTTTTTTTGTAGTTTTTGTAATGTTTTCTGTGATTAGTTTGTTATATTCTTGCTTATCTATTTTATAAAAGTTGCTGGTTTTATCTGCTTTTACAAAGATTTTATTAGAGATGTTTATGTTTCTAACGATTTTGTGTAGTTTCCGTTGGAAATTGTTAGGTTGATTGTGGAATTCTAGGTTTTTAATTTAAAAAGGTCATTTTAAAAGTTTATCAAAAGGTATATAGTTTTCGCATTTTTAAGGGTTTTACAACAATAGGATTCTTTTTTTGGTTACGTTTTCATTTTTAAGGAAGAAATTTGCTCGCCAACGCATTCGGCGTATTAGTTCATCTGTCTTTTTGGATTAATTAAATAATATAGCTATGCTTGCTGGGTGTGGGATGTTTTTGAGCAATGTTTCGAAATTAACTCTTTCCATATCTATTTTTAATGTGGTGAAATAAATTCTTTTGAGAGTGCTCGACTGTTTTAGGAGCTAAGTATAATTACTTCAGTTACTCACATTCACCAAATATACGAAAGTATAGATTTATGCGTAAACTTTAAGTATTTTACTTCAAAAGTGCTCAATACGTAGGTAGAGCAAGTTAGTAATTTATAAAATATATATGGCGATTAAGCTACACTGAATATTCTGCGTTTCGTCCACTACATGATTCTTCAGGCTTATGCGCGAATTCTGTCGTTGCTTCTTGTTTTTATATATGTTGAGGATTTCTAGTAAGCCAATCAGCTGTCTAGTATCCATCGCGCCCCCTCCTATCAGCCAATGGGCATGCATTTTATCGGACAAAGGATCTGTTTTAGCACCAGGTTAGTGGTTTAAGGTAGACGTTTTCCTTCCTGTTTATATATATATATATATATATATATATATATAAATATATATATATATATATATATATACCTATGTGTACGTACACACATGCACATATATATATATATATATAAATATATATATACATATACATATATGTGTGATCGTTTATGTATATTCATGTTATCGCCAAATCGAACGAATTTTTCATTTTAGTTTTTCCTTTGGTTATTGTTATTTATTAGTATTGATTTTCTACATTTTTTAATGATGTTGATTTCTTCTAATGATATATGAGTGTATGCCTCGGAAAATTCTAGGGCAATGTTAAAAAGTTCTTCGGATATCGAGGGATAAAAGTCTATGATGTCAAACCGTATGAACGTACAAGATAGCTTTAAAACTAACAATAACAATAGAAAACAAATAAATAAATAAATTAAATAAACATGAATATACATAAACGATCACACACACACACACACACACATATATATATATATATATATGCATGTGTGTGTACATATAGGTACATTTATATATATATGTATATATATATATATATATATATATATATATAAAAAAGGAAGGAAAACGTCTACCTTAAACCACTAACCTAGTTCTAAAACAGATTCTTTGTTCGATAAAATGCATTCCAATTAGCTGATAGGAAGGGGCGTGGTGGATACTAGAAAGCTGATTGGCTAACTAGAAAACCTCAACATATATAAAAACAAGAAGCAACTACAGAATTCGCGCATAAGCCTGACGAATCATATAGTGGATGAAACGCAGAATATTGAGTGTAGCTTAATCGCCATATATATTTTATAAATTACTATATATATATTATTATCAAGGATTCATGACACAATAAAATAAACTCAGACAAACAGCAGTATTCCATTATCTGTTATTTTAAATTTAAATAATAAACATTAAAATAGATTTAGACAGCCCCTAAAAACAAAGAAATTATCTATACACGTTTTTATTTCTCTACAAACAAACACAACCTATACACACATAAACCATACACACAAACACACACACACATACATATATATATGTATATATATATTTATATATATATATATGTATATATATATTTATTTATATATATATATATACTAGAAAACTACCAAGATTTGCCAAGTCGTAAATTATGGACGAATATTAAATTTTAATCATTACATTATTTTTATTAATTCTAGAAAGACATATTGTAGATAGTAAGTATATCGTTAAATTTCTTTTAAGGACATGAATTTAAAAAAAAACGAAAAGAAACTGAGACATTTCCATACAAGTATGATATTCTTCTTAGCAGTTTACTAATTGTAAATAAAAACACTCGAGCTAAAGTCATAACCAAAACTTAAACATAGTGAGCCCAGTACGATTACACTTAGATCAGCTTGACACGTTTTTAAATATTGTTTCAAAACCTTCTCATGCTTTACATAAGTACTCTGTTATGTGTACGATTTACGAATCCGCAATCGTTAAACAGTTGACAAGCAGTTGAAGTTGTGTATATAGGGTATCCTTACGTACACCTTTTGACTTCCTATATAATATTTTGGTTACAGGAATTCAATCTCTGGACCAAAGCACCGTTTCTATACAACAGATGCGACATCTAATTTTATTATGGTAGACTATTAGCCATTATATTACATAATTTTAGGGCGACATTTTAGACACATTTAATCTTTGCAATAAGATCCTACGTCATATCCTCCGATCAACACCATCACAGGCGCATCATGTTTAAAATGAATGTCTCCTATTTCCCCTCTAAATATAAAGTCCTCTTACCGGCCCCAGTCAAGACCTGGGGAAAATACACACATTCTACAGAAATTGTGCTTGCACCTTTCTTAACTGGATTATAAACTCATAGACATAATATAATGTTTCCATTTTCTGTTTTAAAAAATTAATTTTCCTTTCCTCAAAGTAACCCCATTTTAATTAGTTGGGCTTTAATTGGTCTCATATTACAGTACTAGTTTCTACTCTATATAAATGAACAGTTAATAAATTTAAAAAATGGCGTAACTATGAAACATTATTTAGCCCGGCGATGGGTCTGGTACAAAAAACACACCATTCGTATTAAAACTATTTCAACAAAGAAAATAAATGCTAAATGCATATATACATTACACTAACAATTTTTCGGAGAAAATACGCATTCATATTTCGACCTTCAGTAAAATTTCAAGTCCATTCTTGTGTTCGGTCCAGTGTGCGTTTGTGAATTAAAAAAATCACAAAGTCTGTTTTTACATATTTTGCAATCTGAAATATTAAATTTAATACAAACTGCAACTTCTCCGGAGAAAACGAAATAAATACCGATAATCAGTACGTTGACAATATATTTACATTTTTATATATATAATTATGTCTTGTTTCTTTGTTTACATGTTCGGAGCTGTCGGAAGCATGCTTGCGCGTTTTTGTGTGCGTGTGTTTGCAGCAGCGTGCGTTACCAAAGAAAAACATTACTTTCCTTTTAGATTTTTTTTATAAAGGTTAGTAAACTTTGTATAAATGTTAGTAAACTTTAAAAACAGCAAGTGCTATTTTGATAATTAAATATCTCAGCAAATTTTCAGAATTCTTTTCAATATTTGTCTCATAATTTTCCTTGTAACTTCCGAGCCCAATTTTATAATGTGCTCAGTGTACGTGTAGGTCGATACACAAGCGTGCTTCTTCCTTATTGTTTCGATATCAGGCAGCTGAAAGGTTGATTTTATTTAAAACACAATTATATCTACTGACATTTTTACTAATTTATGTCTAGACCCGATATTTAAAAAAGATTATTTATATGTACAAACGCCGTTATAAAAAATACGTTTTTTTTGTCAATTTATGTATTCCATAATTTAAAAAAAAGAAATCATTTTGGCGTCAATTTCTGTTTTCTCACGTGACATTTTTTGTAAATACACGAAAGACAGCTTACATGTTTATTACTGGCGAACACTATTCACGTTTAATTATTAGCTCATGCATTATCGTTTTGCGTGCATTTTGGACATTTTATATACTGCCCCATGGCAATACATTAAATACTACTGCCTTAACTTGAACATAAATATTTCTATTAATACTGTACCGTACAAACAGAAAAAAAATATTTGAAAGCAATATCCACAGGTATTGAGAACATGAACATAAGTATCGTACATTTTGCTTGTTATGTGTTTTTTTTTGTTTTTTTTTTTGGTCAGCCACAGTATCGCATGGCCGGTACCGATTGTAGTTATATAAACGATATACATCTTGAACTTTTTATGACTTTTGTGCAAATTTCTGAATATTAATTATGCATAATATTTTATTTCATGCATAAACACCGTCATATTATGTTTATCCAGAACAGTATTACAAATGTCAAGATTGAGTTTACGCTGTCATAAGAGCAAATTGAAATTGGTCAATAAAAAAGCATGAATTAATTTAACTGTAAATCTGAGATAATTTTACTTTCAAATAAAAGGTGTTGCGATAGTATAACTGTGTAAAACATTTTATAATGTACTTACAGATACTGTAATATACTACAATTGCATATATTGTAATATATTGCACCTACAGATACTACATATACTACACTTACAGATACTGTTATATACTAAACTTACAGATGCTATAATATAGTAGACTTACAGATACTACCATATACTACACTTACAGATACTATAATATACTAGACTTACAGGTAGTATAATATACTACACTTACAGGTAGTGTAATGTAGTATACTTACAGATACTG
>NC_136486.1:140109235-140276735 GCF_053919585.1 Euprymna scolopes
TTTCACGAAGTTAATTTTTTGTTGACTATTGTTTCCCATTTCGATAAACCTCTCTTATCACTCATCCCGAACCATTTTATATTGGGTTCAAGTCCGGTGAGCATGCAGGATGCACCAAGAGATGGACTCTACTTTCTTGAAGAAAGCTCAAGGTGCGTCTTGCGATGTGGATTTCAGCATTAACCTAATGGAATAACCATCCATCCCCACATAAACGATGATGCTACATCATCAAAGATTTTTGTAGCATGCTAACATAACCAGCTGCTGTCTGACGATCCTGCACCGCTTGGAACCTCGTCGTCCCTCAGTGAGAAAAGGCACGCCATACCATTACGGACCTCCACCACTAAGACGTGTGGAAAAAAATTCAATAGGCATGTTTTAGCCATGCCAACATCGCTGGACTCCATCATGACCATCTAAATTGAATTTTTACTCATGAGAAAACAGGACTATTTTTCACTTCTCAGGTCCCAGGTTTTGTATTCACGACCAAATCTTAAGCAGTCCACTTTGTAACGTGGAAGCAATCGAGGTATATGATTATGCTTTTTATTTACCATGTTTGTTGTTGTAAGTGTCGTCTGATGGTTATTGGACTGCAATGGCCATCTGTAACCGCCTTTATTTTACTAGAAGAAAGCCATCTGCCTTCCATAACAATCCGTCTGATTCTCCTACACAATGCAGGAGAAATTGTTGGGACCTACCAACGGCTTTCGCTTTTCCATAATTCTCAGTGTTCTTTAGAAAGTTGAAAATAACAGTTATACTGATAGTCCCCATAGCTGCTATCGCTCGCTGTGACAAATCTTGCTTATGGAATCCTAGAATTGGAGAGTGCTCAACTTCGGTTAGTTTTCTTGCTTTTGGCATGGTAACACATTTACACAGTGATTACTTATCTTTAACTGAAATAAAAGTATTAGAATTACCATAAATCTAACAATTTATACCATTGGTCTGATAATTTTGATCATGTGTTAAATGCCTAATTTAATAAAAAAAATAAAATTTTTAAAGAACATTTTTGGAATATAACTTTCTGTTTCCTTAAACTTTTAGATTGTTGCATTAGTAATTTAATTCGAAAAAATCTATACTAAATAAAGTTTTTTTTAAAAGATTTTCAGTGGTCTTAAGGTTTTGATCAGCAGTGTATTAGTATATATATATTTATATATATATATATATGTATATATATAAGTATATATAGAAGTATATATACTACGAGGGGCGTGCAATAAGTAATGCCCCTGACCCAATTCCAGTTTTCTGATCTAGCTGAAATTTTGCATGTTCAATGATTTATATCTCTACGGGTTATGTGGCAAATTACAGATCCGAACTAATTGTGGTTTCTGTGTTAAAGATGTGTGGACTGAGTCAGGTGTGAAATGGAGCCTGTTGAATATCGAGCAGTGATCCTGTTTTTGTATTTGAAAGGACGCACACCACAGGAGACTTTTGATGAAATGAATGAAACTCATGGTGATAATGCCCCATCATATGACCTTGTAAAACGCTGGCATGATGAATTTAAACATGACAGGAAGTGTGTAGAAACAACTCCCAGGCCTGATCGCCCCCTTCTGTCATTGATAGGGCATCTGCCCGTCAAGTTGGGGCTGCCATTTTGGAAGATCGGCGCACTACTATTTTAAAAATAGCCCAAGATGTAAAGATTAGTAGAGTGTCTGTAGAAACTATCATTCATGACCATTTGCGTATGCATAAGATGTTTGCTAGATGGATTCCCAGGTTGCTCACATCATTCCAGAAGCCAGAACGCGTCGAGTGCTCGGGATCAATTTGGAGATGTGTCAAGAAGATGACTCAAAGGTGTTCAACGACTGATTACACAGGATGAAACGTCGGTCTATCACTATGATCCAGAGAACAAAGTCAAGTCAACGCAGTGGAAGCACTTGGATTCACCACCTCCAAAGAAGGCAAGGGTGCAGCGCTCCTTTGGCAACGTCATGCTAACAGTCTTCTGGACGGAGTAGTGATTACAGATTTCCTGGCAAATGGTACCACAATTACAGGAGCCTATTATGCTTCACTTTTGAGTAAATTAAGGGAAGCTATCAAAATCAAGAGACGGGGCAAGATCAACAAAGGTACGCCCATCCTTCAGGACAACGCTCCAATCCACAACTCGCATGTCGCCAGATCAGAAACACGGGTGTGTGATTATATAATTATCCTCCGCCCTCCTTACTCTCCTGACCTTGTACCCTCTGACTTTCACCTCTTCGCCAGCCATGAAGTTGTTTTTGAATGGAAAGCGTTTCCTACATGATGCAGCCTTGATTTCTGAAGTAACATCGTGGTTAGAGAACCAACCTGGGATGTCCTACAAAACCGGTCTCCAGAGATGAATCAAACGATGAGAGAAATGCATAACTCTGGGTGGTTCCTATGTAGTGAAATACTAATGACTGTGAAAAGTTCCGTTGCTCTACTGCTATGGGAAGTGGGTCAGGGGCATTACTTATTGTGATAGAATAATAAGTATAGATATATATGTATATAAATATACACGTATATAAATATACTAGCAGGGGTGCCCGGCGTTGCTCGGGTGTTTGGAGGTGTATGCTGTGCAAAAAAAGCAAAAAAAACAAAAAAAAAATGGTTACTTTTTTAAAACTTTGACCCCTATTATGACCCCTTAAAATTTATTGTTTCGGGCTCAAATCACTTTATTAAGTTAGATCCATGTTCAAGGAACCTATATCTAAAATTTCAAGTGTCTAGACCCAAAATTGTCGGAGGAGTTTGGTAGAGTTCTTAAAGGTCAAATCGCTTAAATTTGACCCCTTAACAGCCAAATTTCTGGCTGACACCCGTCACATCGATTTTCCCAAATCTCAGTACACGGTATTTCAAATTTCGAGTCTATAGACTAAAAATTGACAGAGTTATTGCGTAGGGAAATGTACACAGACAGACAGACAGACAGACACGTTCACTTTTATAGATATACAGATATGTATGCATATATATATATGTAAGTATAAATATATATATATAAGTATATAAATGTATATAAATATAAATATATGTGTATGTATATATTTGTATGTAAGTGCGTCTGTATGTAAATAAATATATATATATATATATATATGTGTAGATGCATGTATATATGTATATATAGTGGTGTATATATATGTATATATATATATATATATATATATGTGTGGGTATATGTAGATATGTGTATATGTATGTATATATCTATGTATGCATATGTATCCGTGTGTGCATTTACATGCATGTGTATGCATGTATATAGATATATGTATATATCTATATATGTATATATATGTATCTATGTGTATATATTTGTGTGTATATATATATGGGTGTGTATATATGTGTGGGTGTATATATGTATATATATATATGTAGATGTGTGTGCATATATATATATGTAAATGTACGTGCATGTATATATATATGGGTGTATATGTGTGCATATGCATATATGTATACGGTATATATGTATGTATATATATATATCTATATATATATATGTATGTGTATATATATGTGCATGTATATATGTGTATGTATATATATATATTATGGCAGTGAAGCTTAGTTACTAGAGGGACAATAACTGCAACAACATGCGCCCACCAAAGCGTGCTGAATGAGTAAACAGGGCAGGTATATAAAATGTCTATGTACAAACAATGATGGCTACATACGTGCATACATGTTTCTGTCTTACCCCTTGGACAATATGTACTATCCCTAATAACGGGTTTCTACAGAAACATGTAATCACATATTTAGCCGTCAATGTTTCTATAAATGTATTTAATATATGTGTATATATGTATGAGTTTGTATACATGTATACGCATGATTTTTGTATATATATATATATATATATATATATATATATATATATATATATATATAACTATTTGCTATTTACATAGGTGTGGCACAAGAAATATTCTTTAGTAAAACTTTTTTCTCATAAAATTGATTATATTTTCAAGCAAATAAGTAGCTCTGATAGTATTATGTGATGTCTTCAAGATACCCTGATTTAAATGAAATATTGAATAGGGAAAATGATGTCAAAGACACTTTGTATATGTGGACTTCTGGAGTAAATGAAGATAAATTATGTAAATAACTTTTAAGATAATAATTAACAAATGACAGTAATTGATTTTCCTTAATCAGATTTAATTAATTGATATTCTCTTTAGTTTTGAAAGAATGATACATTAACTATTTCTTTCCAGAGTGGTTTAAATCGTAGAAAATATTAGTTATTATTTTCTATATATTTAAAACTTAAGTCATATCCATTGCTTTTGTTAGAATCTGCGTTTAATTGTAACACACACTCTTAATAGTAAATAGTTAATTTTGCATTATTTCCCGCTTTACGAAGCAAAATGGCAGATTGTTAGGCTTCTTTTATTTATATGATTGTCTATTAAATAACTGGTATTATGAGACATTTATTAGGTAATATGCAATTAGCATGTTGGCATCATAAAAAAGACTATCTATTATAGATTTCAATGTCGCAAAACATGTATAATCACATAATGCTATGCACAATTTAAACTGTATTTTATTTTGGCTTAGCACATTCGTGGCTTGAGGACCGTATATTGTGCATTTTTATAGATATTTATTTATTGAAACATATGTACAAAAACGATGAATCATTCAACCTTTCGGAACACGCACACACACACGCACCCACATATATATATGTGTGTGTATGTGTGTGTGTGTGTGTGTAAAGAAAATTGTAAAATAAACTGTAAATTTAAAAAAAATGCGACACATTCGACAGTAAAGACACACATCTAAATATTTTTCTATTGATCCATAGATTTTCAATAAATGGCTCATCTCATAAGAGGAAATGTTTGAAGAAAAATATTGTTATTATACAGTCATGAATCTTTCTAATACGCAGATAAATAAAACGTCTTAAACCATCGCATGAAAAGCCTATAAGAATCAAAGATTAAAAATAAAAACGTTATTCTATTGTGCACTTAGGTTTACTGAAGAAAATATCGAAGTACGATCGTATGATCCAAGGCAATCATGATAGATATATTTTAGAACAAAATGGTGAGTTTATACCATTAAATGTATGCATACGAGATAATGAAGCAGTCAAGAAAACGCTATAAGGTAAAATTTATTTCAGACTATAATACTTCCACAACGGTAATGTACGAGGAATATATATATTATTATTATTATTATTATTATTATTATTATTATTATTATTATTATTATTATTATTATTATCGTCGTCGTCGTCGTCGTCGTCGTCGTCGTATACGTATACGTATACGTATACGTATTATTTGAATTTTCTTCATCTTGCATATCCCTTCCATCTGTCTGGCTAGCTCTATGTAATTACTCCGTTTCTTTTTTTTTTCCTTTGATATTCACCCTTTGGTCAGCTGGAACAGCAAAGTCTTTTTTTGTCTTTCTTGTTAATTATTACGACATCCGGTCTTCTTGCTAGGATTTAACAGTTTGTATGTCCATGCCCCATAGAAATTTGGAATTCTCGTTTTGAAGTACTGTTGCAAGCTTATGTTTGTACCACTTGTCTGTGCGTTCGAGATGCATTGTTTGCACAGTTCCCAGTGTACTTCCCTTCCCACTTGGTCGTCTCTGTTCTTGTATTCCTCTTGGGCCAGTTTGGTGCATTAACTTATGATATGGTTTATCACGCCTCTTTGTCCACAGAGTCTACATTTGCTGTTTTCTTGTGTTTTGTCGATGTTTGCTTTGATGTGGTCTGTTCTGATCAAGTTATATTGTGTTGCAGTTATTAAGGTTCAGTTTCTCAGCTTATGTGTCATGTTCGGATCCATATCCAAGTGTTTTCGTTTTTTTCATCTTTTTTATATGAATCTTCCGTGTAGTTGTTTCTCTTCCCACCTTTCTTTTCTCGTCTTATCCTTTGTTTCTTTGTTTTCTGTTTTATTGATTTTTCCGTGTCTCCCGTTGCTATGATTATTCTTTCAGTGTTTTGCATTAAGTATTTTTCTAGTTCTTTTTTGCTGTCATTCACACAATCCTCTATATTAACCAGTCCTCTCCCGCCGTCTTTCCTTTTTACGTAGAGTCGGTCAACATCGCCCTTCGGAAGTAGTGCCTTGTGCATGGTCATGAGTTTAGTAGTCTTCTAATCGAGTTGCCTTATTATTCTTTAGTCCACCCTTTGAACGGACCAGAGTATCTTACTAGTGATACTGTCCATGTGTTTATGCTTTTTATTAGGTTTCTGCTATATAATTTGAGTTCCAGATTTTTTCTAGTTCTCTCTTTTATTTCTGTTGCTTTGATAGTGTCTGCTTCCAGTTCTCCTAGGTATTTATAGGCATCTTTCCCCTAGAACCCTCATCCCCGTTTGCTTGAATAATTCCATACCTTCTGGTGTCTTTTGTTTTCACTTACTTATAAGTATTATTATTATTATTATTATTATTATTATTATTATTATTATTATTATTATATTTGGATATCATTTTTCAACTATGCATGATTCATTGTTGAACAGCAAGGAAAATACATGTTTGTTACACTTCTGATCCATCTTCTCTATTTTGCTGGCAAATGTCCAAATGTCCTATTCGAGTGTAAAAAGAAATTATCCATAGTCGTGGATGTTTTCGACTTCCTTGAGTCGTCCTCGGGTGAATGATGAATTAAAAAATGTTAGCCACTATGGAGAATCTCTTTTTACAATCGAACAGACTCGCCACATGGAAAAATAGATTGCAAGATAAAAAAAAACATATAAAAAATCATAGTGTCGGTGGCGAGAGTAGAAAATAAACACGAATATGTTGCTTTAAAAACTGCTCTAGCGGTTTCCATGTGTTGCCCATTCATATTTTTAGGGGGGTAGATTGGTGTCTGTTTTTTGCTAAAAAGTAAATCTCACAAACATTACCTCTCATTTTTTATATATTATTTAATTTGACTTCATATGTCTTCTAGTAAGAAGTGATATCTGGCTGTACCGTGTTAATGGAAGTGATGACCGATGGAATGCCGACAAAAATGTTACTATACGTATCTCTAAAAAGACTAAGTAACAGTAATATAGAGTAGCTTCTCCCCAGGCATTGTCTTTCCATTATAAAAGTAAAAATACTTCAAAATATCTTCATAGTGAAATCATCAGCGTGGAACATAGATGGTGTATTATAAAAATCACGTACTATGATCAATTAATTTTTACATGTATTTGTGTATAAATTTTGAAAAAAAACGTCCGAGTAATATTTCGGAAGTGATGTCATTTCTCTTGAAATATTAGTATCGTGGTGCAGTGGTAAATAAGAACAATTGTGTTGCTTTTAAAAGTGCTCTAGACGCCTGCAAGGACCTCCAAAACTATTTTAGGAGGCTATCAGGACACAAATGCCCGTTTTATGGTCACAAATCATTCCTCTCAAGCATTAACTCTTTTGTTTTTGTTTAGTTTTAGTGAAAATATGATATCCGTCAGTACTGTATTCATTGCAGTGATCGTCAAAACAGTTCCCTTATGGGAGAGATAAGGTCGCTGGGTGCTGAGACAAGATACTGCATTTTTAAATATTTATTTGCATGAAATATAAAAAAATATATTTAAAAAATTAGGCACACGACAATTAAAAAGACGTGAGGATAATGAGTGTAGTTGGTTATCCTTCGTCTAAAATTTGTCAATCTTACATTTAACTATAATTAGCTGAGTCACCATAATACCACATGCACATCGGTTTAATCTAAACTTAAGTGAAATCACTTAAGATAAATCCACATTTGATGAAACAGTTTTTTTTAATAGTTTACAGTAATATCATCTCATTGGCAAGAGAGTATGAAGACACACACAAAAAAAACAAGAAAACAAGAAAACAAGAATATGTTAGTTAAACCCTCCCAATGTTTTCTAAATAATAGACTATTCACTTTTTCCGTTTGACGAAAACAAGCAGCCCGAACTTTGAGTGGGATCTAAGTGTAAGCGAAAACAAAGAGTTGGGCGTGTTGGAAAGCCTTTTCAAGATGCGTGCTCATTTGGGATATAAACTAAATGACCAAGTAAGTGTTGTATAGAATAATTGTTCTTAAGCAATATCTTCTTCAGGTTCATGTATATTTGTTTTTACTTATTAAATAAGAAAAACCAAAAACACATAAATATGTTTATCGTGTAATACTCGACACTGAACATAGATGTCACATTTCAAAAACCACTTAAATCGATCTATTAATTTTTACGAATTCGATATGGAACACGGATGCTATATTTCAAGAATCACATTTTCATTATTTTCTTTTGTATTTATGTAAAAATTTCGAGAAAAACTGGTGTCACCTTTCGGAAATGACGTAATTTTTCTTGACATCCTAATGTCGGATGGGGTAGGGGGAAGGTGCACGTGTATGTTACTTTTTAATGTGCCATTCAATTTTCAGGGATTACCAAACCGTTTTTGTATGCACAGATAAGAGAGATAGTATCCGTTTTTTTTTTCACAAGTCAATTCTCTTAGGCATTACCCCTTATTTTGTGTTTAGTAATAGTTAACATGTAATATCAGCAAGTACTGTGTTCATAACAATGATTGTCACAAGTTATTTTTAAAGAATGAGTTCACAAGCATGTTGATACCCAATACTACATTTAGATCTTAATCATAAAATAAGTAGTTTCTTCCCAGGCATTATCTTCTTATTGTTTAGTAATAATTAAAATTAAGTATCCGTTACTTAATAACAATTCTTGATAAGTCTACAGTAAAACAAGTGTTGCTTTATCGCCACATGCATTTTCCGATATTTATTTTTGACTAGTAAGACTTAAGGTACTTCTACAGTATAGCAACCTAATGAGAAAAACCCCAACCTTATACCTGTGATGTACAGAAAAATAGCACAACAGAAAATTATTACGAAAAATCATCGAATTATTTTCTTTTTACATAAGATATAAAGTACCTGTGCAGTATTCTACCCAAGATATAATATAATTGTTCACTAAATTACCCATGTAAAAACAAAAAAGAACATTGTACCTGTGACGAACATAAAAGTAATTTATACCTAAAATCACGTATAATATTTGTATAGCATGAGTGTTAAGTAAATTAATGAAAATGTGAACTAACTCCTACCGGGACGTACGAAAAAATTTGGCACAGCAGAATATTGTGTAAAACTATTGAGTAGTTTTATTTTTTAAATGAAAAGTGAGATTTTTGTACAATACTTTAACTATATGAAATACAAGGGAGGATTATACTACTCTATGATTTTACTGGATTTTCAGTTCTAATAACTTTTATGTGCGTCACAAAATTGTCTTTCTTTTCTCATCTAATTAGAATAATGCACCAGTATGATGTATATATTAAAATAAGAACAAATATCCATATATTCCTCTCGGGTATGTTTACTACATAAATTCGCAACGTGTTTGCTTTTATATTTTGAGGAGTTGTAATTCGTAAGAGATAGCGCATGGGTTCAAAATCTTGCGCATTTGATTTAAGAAAAATAGTTAAAATATTGTACAATTGATTTAATCCATTTTCTGTAAAATTTACTTACAACATCATCTTCAACTCTATATGCTAAAATGATTGCATTTTTTCTTTGCATGGAGTTTTCCAGGTCAGAACCCGTATTGATCTAATAAAGATACTGTGTAGTTGGGGGGACATATTGAAGAGAGACGGAGAGTTTATATTTGGCCAACGAATATAACGACAGTGATGAGGGAGAGGGAGACATTTATACATATTACAGTTCTTACATTTCCTGTAACACATATAGAGAGGAGGAGAGATACACAAAGTTAATTTAAGATGATGATAGACAAAACACAGTAACATTTCAGTAGGTGGAATGAAGACATGAAGACAAACAGTTACAAAATATCGAAGGTGATTCTTTATTAATTGGACCGGTCGAATTATGATGACGTCAGGAATTCAAATTTTAGATCTAAGAAGTTGAATGTTTTACCCTTCGTTTCCAAAGGGGCAGCTGACCGATGACTGACTCTCCTGATTTCTGCTGACGAGGATCAACTCTGAAATTCGTCTGCCAGAATCAACTCTGAAATTCAAACCCATAGAACTATATGGAGATTCGTACTTTGTCTATGCCGTCGGAATTGTGTTTCCCAAACGTGACCAATTCACGTGGCCAAGCTCGTTTGTGAAAAACATACTTACGACAACAAAGCATCCTCTCCTAACCTAACTCATTTATTAACAATGTATATGTCATTTGTATTGTTCAATCTTTTAAGCCGACATGTTTAATATTCAGTTTTTTTTTGAAGAATGAACAATCAGTTCGTTTTACAATATAAACAATATCGAACTATTTAAAAAGAATTTAACAATATATATTTTTAACATTCTGATCTCTAACATTATATTTATTAATCTTGCTTATAAGGTTCGAGTCTCGGTTCATCCTAATCTCATTTTCACTTACCTAAGGTCCTCTTTATTTACAATTTGTCTCAGCATCAAGCAGCCTTATCCCTCCTATTTACATGTGTTTACATGCAGACCTTTTTCCTGTAACACAGAGGAGTCAATTTTTAGATGAGAATTTTGCTGAGAATTTCTACTACTAGTTTACATATTTTCCTATGTTTATTATTATTTTCTATTAAATCTAATTAATCTAATATCCTACCAAATATACATCCTTTAACACTAAGTATTAATATTCATTCATACAAGAAGAGCACAAATTATTCAGCATATCCACTACACTCGCTTAGTAAAATTATCTATAAACATATTTATTTATGTGCTAGCACTAGATTAGGTACACGTGCTTTGCCCGAAACTTTGCTGTAAAATCCCGGGCACCAGAACGTATATCAAAGTTTCTACCTTAACCTTTGACTTTGAGCTGGAAAATGGTGTGCACAATCCTTAGATGGGGAACCATCATCATGTCAGGTTTGGTCAGGATCTATATAAACGGAGTTGAATCGCAATCCAGAGATTCTGCAATCTGTCAGGAACAACGTGTTCAAAAGAGCACAAATATGCGAAGCTAAAACGAGCAACATTTAAAAAAATAATTTTCGTGAATGAAGACTGTGAGGTTTGCATTTTTGTAAAAAAATCCAATGTCTTAGTCAGATTGTGTTAAAATTAATCAAGGAATCTATTTAAGTTCAAAACTCTTTTGTGGCCTTTGGTACAAAAGTCAAATTAAAGAAAGATATGGTTGAATAGGTTTTTGTATAATTCTCTCTTCAAGCCAAATTAACTCAAAGAAAAGATAAATGCTAATCTCATTTTTTTATAAGATTGAACAAATTCAACCACATGCCTACAAGTTTCCAGCTATGACTCAATCTAGGGTTATAATCAGGATTCGGTCCTGGGGTTCGGGAGGGAGTGAGTCACTCTCTCGACAACAGCACGTTTCTGCCCTCTTCTTTTTTCAATCGACCACACCTGGCCTCTCGCCACCAATGTCACAGCGCACATTCTGAACGCCAGCAATACGAAATTCTTTTCAAGAGAAGATGTTCACGGCTCTTTTCTCTCAGCGCCTCCAGGGAATTTTTCCCAGCTTTTATATCCTCCTATCTAGAAAAAAGGAAGAGACAGGAAAAATAGCTTCTCCCATCATGCTCTGTCTTCTCAAGATGCCCTTTGCGTATACAAATACGCTGGCCATCCATTCCTTCTTTTTCCCAAAGAGCGATGCAGATACGCTCGGTACGTTTCTTTTTTTTCTTCATTTTTACAATATACCCAACACGCCCCCGGATCTTTGAGATAAATAAGACACTTCATAGTCCTTCATCCAAGCAGGCCTCCACCTCTCACGGTGAGGCCTCTGGGGGGCAATTTCTTGGGGGTTTACATTTTCATGTTCACTACAGACATTTTCGTTCAGGTGTAAAGAACTACAATGTGGAATTAAGGTGCATCGTTAGCGTCTTGGTGGATATCGACTCCCTCCTCTTCACTGCCATCACTTCGCACCGGCAGGGTTACACGACGCAGGTCTAGGATATGCCGGGGAACACCATTCACCATCATGTTGTTCTTTGACTGCGTTCCCGTTACGAT
Organism: Euprymna scolopes; assembly: GCF_053919585.1. Lineage (NCBI taxonomy): Eukaryota > Metazoa > Mollusca > Cephalopoda > Sepiida > Sepiolidae > Euprymna > Euprymna scolopes. The sequence continues at coordinate 140,121,376 of NC_136486.1, forward strand.
CCCCCCCAGCGAGTGGTACATTTTACATTGAGGGGGGGGGCTTTATCCACACCTCCTCGCGCACTTTAATGGTAGCTTCTTCACCCCCAATTCCTACCATTTTGTTGCACGGATGCCGCAACTTATATGCAAAGATGTCTCCATGAGGCACAGTTGTCTCAACTTGTCTAGTTTTTGGTGAGATGCTGTACCAAAACACCGTCTCCATGGGAGAAATGTTGCTTTTTTTCCGCAGCAGCTTTGATGGTTTTATGATTCCTCTCCACTATCCAATTGCCACTCGGCCGATACGCTGTCCTAAAAAATTACTCTCCACCTATCACACACCTCTTTACAGGTTTCTGATCGGAAAGCGGGGCCATTGCCCATTAACAGTTCCTACACCGGACCTCTCTCCAAAAAGATTTCTTCAATGACCCTCCGATCGCACATGCAGTTTCTGTCCTGATCTCTCTCCATACGACAAATTTCCCCGGTTCACAGTCAATCATCGACACATACAACGTATGGCGATAATAGGTCACATCAATGGCCAATCGCTTCCAGTCCTCTGCAATGTGTAACTCTCCTGCTTCGTGTCTGGATCTCCGGGGTCAATCGATTGGCACTCCCGACAGTGCTTCACTACCTCCCTGACCTCATTCTCTGTTGTTTCCGGGTAAACTTCTCTTGCCAGGTATAACGTCCGTTCTCGACCAAAGTGGTGCATTTCATGCAACTGTTTAATTTCCTCTCCTGCACAGCATACTGAGAAAACCTCCTTTCTCTCTTGCAGCCAGACATTCTTTACCGGTGTCATCGAATCCGCCTTTTTCCTTTCTGATGAGATCATAACTAAAGATAACTTCAACTGGAATTCCGCTATCAAATCTGCAAGTGCTCCAAGCCTGCGCTTGATCAGCATTTCTGGAGCACGTCTGGTTCTAACTTATCACCAGTCACTGCTAACCTGATCCATGAAACTACCGTTGCCGAATCGGATTTGATTTCAATCGTTTTCAATCCCCACTTCAGGGCCAGATTGAGTCCTTTCATATCGGCCTCCAGTTCCACTACGTTGATATGGAAATATTCGTTCTTCTTCCTTAACCGCGCCGCATCTTCCACAGTTACGCCTCCCATCACTAATACGACGCCCAATGCCAGACTGCTGGCATCACACCAAATCACCACCGCGTCTCCGCCGCTTACGTATCATTCCCCTTTCACTGGGTCTTCTTTCGTCACTCTCGCGATGATTCCTTGTAGCATGTTCGTGACCTCCTTCCTCACACGGCCCTTCCAGCCATCAGTGCCCGTTTGTCGTTTAATAAAGCTGCAGGCTATCCTAAGCCAGCCGGCGATTGGATAGTGCCCCACCAGTCTCCCGCAAACCGAGAAGAGTTCTCGCTTTGTCAGGTCGGTCCCAATTTCGGGTATTGCATTCCCTCGTCTAAAGACAAGCCCCCCTTTGCCATCTCGGCATAGTTTCAACCACAAGGCCGCTCCTCCATCCAAGAACTCCGCCGGTTTTTCAGTCAACCCATACCTCGCAACATTGCTTCTCACTTTCTCTGCTTTCACCTCTACTTCCTCCACGAGAATGTCGTCAATGTACGAACTAGTTGCCTTGTCCACTGCACAGTCTTTACTCAGCACCGTCTTCAGCACGGCAGTCATAATTTTTGGGGCTGAGCTCAGCCCAAAGCCTAACCTCGTCAGGCAATATAACTTCCCCTTGTACCGAACCAATTGATGTTTCCAGAGTTTTTCATCTACATGGATCTGGAGATAAGCCGACTTCCGGTCGACAATCTTAGTGGCCTGCTCCATCCTCCTCCATTTCCTCATCAACTCTTCACATATATCAATCCTCTATCCAGTGTGGCAGGCTAAGTATCTGTTTAATTCTCTGAAATCCAGTACCGGTCTAACATTATTCTTTGTGGGTTGAACAACCGCCAGTAATGGTAGCACTCCTTTTTCTTCCCCTGTCCACGGTTTCAGAATTCCCTCCTCTACCTACCTCTCCACTTCTTCCTCGAATCCTTTCCTTATTTCTCCTCGCAGTGTTTTCTCGTAGCGGCTTACTTTATTTCGTAGTTTCTTAGACCCGGAGATCCATTTCCATTTCACTGTCCACCTCTCACCATCGTACCTTGCCAGGAAATCCCCGTCCTTGGTTTTTGTATTCTGATATTTCTATCAGCTTCCACTCCTGCCATTCCTACTGCGCCGAGGCGTCCAAAAGTTACTTGTCCCCCTCTCAACGTAGCGCCCCCCCAAGTTGGTTAAGTGCACTTACACCTAAAATCACATCAACATCACCAACCAGACGATCCAACAACAGGGCTCGTAGTCAAATAGGCACACCTTGCACTAGTACTTCCGCTGTTGTCTCTCTCAGGCATTTCATCTCCCTGCCATCCACGGTCTTAATACTCCTGGCTCCGCTCCATTATCTAGCGACAGTTTTCGTTACCAACGTCGGGGTTCAACCTGAGTCAACAAGGGGCATGCCACTCTTCCCATTGACTACTGCCAGTAACTGAGGAAACGTTTCATTGTGCGGCATTTCCACATAGAAGGGGGGACCACTGGCGCAATGGCTCCTCTTCACTCGTTTCCCTGTTCCCCTGCAGCAACGCAAAAGCGGCTAATGTGCCCCACTCGTCCACATCGGTAGCAGATGACCCCCGGTCTCGGCTCTTTATAGTCCTTGAGCAAGTGAGGACCCTGGCACCGGAAGCACTTGATGGCAGTCCTCCCCTCCTGTGTCCTCGCTGCCTGTCTCTCGTTATTCAAGTGGGGCCTCATGCACTTATTTCCACTCACAGCTGCATCCACGAGTGTGCCTTTGGCTTTCTTGACTAGGACTCTGGCGTGGACCAAGATATCGCCCACTTCCATCGTATTAATCTCAGTGATTCTCTGCATGTTCGCGGAGATTAATTCTGGGAAGCCATTCACTAGGTATAGCTTTACCGTCATCTCCAGACTCCTCCCCACGTAACCAGGAAATCCTGCCAGTCTTCTGATCTCCGCAGCAAAGACGTCAACAGACTCGCCGGTCCACCTCAGACTTGCAAGCTTGCCGAGTGCTTCAAATGGACTCTCGGCGAAAGCCAATTTCAATTTCAGTCTTTGCTCCACTGAGGCAAGGTCTCCCTTATCTTCATCGCGCATCTGCTGGTAAATAGTGAGGGCTTCCCCCTCTAAGTAGAGCGGCAGCAGGATAACCACGTCTTCGATTTTTGCAACCTTGCCACCATCTTTAATTTTTCCAGCCATTTAATTAGGTCACCCTCCTCAGTGAAGGGTCTCAACATCTGAGTTGACAGTCTCCAGTCAGCTATGTTAACCTGTTTGACTCGCCGAAATAGCTTCTAGGGTTATAATCAGGATTCGGTTCTAGGGTTCGGGAAGGAGTGAGTCACTCTCTCGACAACATCACGTTTCTGCCCTCTTCTTTTTTCAATAGACCACACCTGGCCTCACGCCACCAATGTTACAAATACGAAATTCTTTTCAAGAGATGTTCACGGCTCTTTTCTTCCTGCGCTCCCAGGGAATTTTTCCCAGCTTTTATATCCTCGTATCTAGAAAAAAAAGGAAGAGACAGGAAAAATAGCTTCTCCCATCAGGCTCTGCCTTCCCAAAATGCCCTTCGCGTGTACAAATACGCTGCCCATCCTTTCCTTCTTCTTTCCCAAAGAGCGATGGAGATACGGCCGGTACGTTTCTTTTCTTTTTTTTCTTCTTCTTTTTTAACCATATGCCCCACACTCAATATACGCCCTTTATATATGTTAGTTTAACATGGGTTCATGTTCATTTATCATCAACTTATCCATTAATATCATGCCTATATATATATATATATATATATATATATATATATATATATATAAAGAATTCAGGCAAGAATATAATTTATACATTTCCGTTTCTACAAGTACATATACGAGACAACATGCAACCTCTTCTAAAAAGAACTTACGTAAACAAAAATCCTGTAATAAATGTAAAACGTAATTGATAAGTTATTTCTATAATCATTGCTTTACTACAAAAAACAAAAGCAGTTAAAGACATTTATTCGTTAATAGCACGTAAATGAATAGTACCCGCATTAAAATAAAATTTTAAAACCAGCCGGAATTTCTACTCTCTTAAATCAAAATACAGAAATCAACTCTTCTGAGACCCTCATGTGTTAAAGATTCAATCTCCGTTTCTCCATAGGATAAACCTTTTCACGTATTCTTAAAATGATCACATAGGAGCATAAAAACATCGTCCCTGAAATCACGATTGCAACTTTATTTTGGTTTCGTTTGTTTTCCATCCGCGTTTAAAATGTTTTCTAGAAATGGTTTTACCTTTATCATTTTTACATGCATAGTATTTTTTCTTTTGCTATATTAGAAATATTTCTGAATAAAATTATCTTTCTATTTTTGTTGACATTTTGAGACATCTTAAATCCAGTTATTTGTTACTTTTAGTTATTCATTGATTTTTCAAAGACATATTCTTCTTATTGGACGAATATAAATTTTATCAATTCACCGGCGTTGCCCTAGGGACTATGCCGCAATATTTCGTCGCAAATATTTCATTTAAATCACAGACACATTCACACACACATAAATATATATATATATATATATATATATATATATATATATACACATATAAGTATTTCACATCCACAGTATTCGCATTCATATTGGTGTACTATTTTCTTTTTTATATTTAATAAATATATTCATCTTTACTCAGCTGTTTCTTCGATGGATCTTCTGGCTCCTATTTCCTTATAAGTTTTTCTAATCTAACTCTTTATATAATTTTGTATTTGACGGCCTGTTGTCCTCGTATCCTTAATGTCTTACCGGCTAATGACTCGTCTAGTGAATGCGTACATGTATTACATATAATTGACAGTTCATTTATAACGATATGTCTGTTGCTGCGTGGCTATCAGTCTTTTGGCTGTTGCTTGGAGGATAAGCCAACGTCTTGGGGAACTCGATTCTATTATAAAACGCCGCAGGCAAGACAGATACAAGACGATGTATGGTTTTATACATTTGTGATAGACAACGACAGGACTTACCTCAGAAACGGGCGAAAATCTGTCTCAGCAGCAGGCTGAAAGACAGTAAAAGAGAAAAAAGATGTCCAAGATGGCGGCTGTTGTATTTTAAAGTTTCCGGTCACGCGTAGATCTCGACCAATCTCGTGTGGTATATGCTATTGGGTGTGACTGAAACATTATAAAAGGCAAGTCGCTGGGAGGGATGGGAGAAGCGTTTAAGACATGCGAATAGAGAACGTCGACGTGTATCTCGTGTTGTGAACAACGAACTCTTCTTGACTCAACTCGTGACTGGCGAACCTCTGTTTGACGTTTTAGCCAAAAAAGTTTTCTTGCTTTACGTTAACTCCCATGATTTTCGTAGTATGATGCACTCCACGATCCTGGATGTGTGTCGTTTCTCTGCATCAATTTGGAGATTGTCGTCCCCTTATGCGGAGACTTGTGTAACGCATCTTTCTTATTTGGTGTCGTAAAACATACTAAACTTTACTCAGATTATTACAACCGACTCTCCTGGCCCACCACTCTCGACCTTAAATCACATACTTAGGGTGGAAACTGATCGGTCAACTCGGTTTGATACCTGTCACACCATAGCTTTTTCACCGTTTCTGTGCCTGAAATGCTCGCTTAAATTATTGTTTCCAATGATACAATCCTCTAGATAGATGGAAAATTAGATATATAGATAAATATATAACAGAAAATTAAATGCATCTACCCAGCGTTGTCCGGCCTTTCCCTTTCTTTCATTTTCAGCAAACTCTATGGCGAAGACATTCATTTTTTACTTCTTTCGTTTAATTAATTAGGAACTAAACATACTCACACCAGCTGGCAAAAAAAACTGTCATACATTAAGGCATTGTAAAACAAAACCACAATTAATGTTATGTTTCGCTAATCCTTGCGTCATGTCGAAACCTCGACTCAGTCCCCTGTTACTTCATTGCCTCTCAGTGAAAGCACATTTCGATTTCAGGAGCATATTTTCGCTATCGTCAGCACTACTCGTCGTCGATAAAACGCTCGGCAATCAGCCGAAACAATACACATCGAAGCTCTTTGCATCATCACACATACTGATCAACATGCCTAGTTTTTCAGACAACTCTTCTTTTCACGTGTTGCACCACAACACTTCACCATCACGTGGCTGTCTGTCAGTCGCATTAAAAAGAGGCAGATCCATATCTCTAGTAACTTAAAAATTTGCACCATGTGCCTAGGGAATCCTTAACTAGCAGCGAGTTATCAATTCTGCTCCTTGCCGGTTTATCGAGGCAACCAAACTCAGGGAACCCGAATTTATACAACTTTTAAGGCACGAACCAGGAATCTTGATACTACTACTCCCCATATAGGTACGTTTTAACTATTAAAAACTTCATTCCCGTCTGCTTTATTTACTCTACACCATCCTCACAGATGAATGGTCGTAACAAATTTGCCCAGTATCATTGTGGTTGTAAACGCATAGCGTTGGGTTTACTCTTGACCCCCAAAATGGAGTCTTTACTAACGTCCGCAGACCGAAAGCTTAACAATATCTTCTATCTTAAGGTCATGCGGATAAATTGACAATCATCTCCTCACAGCTCTAACACATTTTCAATAAGCACATGATCCTATGGGAGAAATGAGTTTCCTAATAACAATACGAGTAAATCATCTGTTGCCTCCCGCCCAATCTTGGCGAATTTGGAGAAAAAATTTACGAAATAAAACAAAAAAATCTCGTGTCACTCTAAAAACAAGAATAACAACTGACACACTCTTCCCCCCCCCCAAGAACTTCATATAAACTCGCTGTCCCCTTTCTAATGACCCGGTTACCTGTCTTTGTTTTCTTTTCTTTTTCCGTCTATTTTCATTTCAATAGCTACTTAAATATTTCGTCTATTTTTTTTTATTTTAATAATTAATCATTAATATTAAATATGTACAGCAGAAGTCAAAATTCATCTGACTCGATCCAGTCTGCACCACAAGATACAATACAATAAACAACAAGAAATAATTGTAAAATAGTGCAAAAATTACATACCGTAATTTATCTAACAAATGGATATCCTTCAAAATACATTTACAATTATTTTAAAGTTACATCCCATTTATTGCCCGTTTTTAACACCAAACAATAAAAAAGAACAGTTCAACAATAGTCAACGTTACATGATGTTCATGAATAGATGGAAATCTACAAAACAATCCGTTTTTAATATTCTTTCCAGAAAAAAATCGACAACATAACTCAATTTGAACGAAACAATAAAAATATCTTCCCGAGCGATTCCAAACAGTCGCAAATTCGTTTCAACTCCTTTTTTCTTTCCTAATTCTATTTTTTCTTTATTATTTTCCCCCATAGAAAAACACCGAACATTTTTTTTTAATAACTCAGCAACGAGATTTCGCAATTTCTTAAAATAACATTATAAAACACCATAAAGATTTCAACAAAAAAAGAAACAGAAATCGCCTAATATCATTTGTATACTACAACAAAATAACATTTACACTTCAAAACTACAACGCCGTAATTGTTCATTTTAAATAAAAAAATTGCTCAAGAGCTTTTCACTCGAAACTTGTTTACATTTTCCAAACCCACTTGGAGCCCAGGAGACGTCATTTCTCTCAGCGCCTCCCCCATAGGAAAGAACATTGTCGTGGCCTTGTATATTACCTTGCCCGCACACACACACACATACACACATACAAACACACATACACACACACACATAGCCATCATTTCTCTTTCCTTTTTTTCTTCTTTCGCTTCGCTTTTCTTAATTTAAACGCACATGAAACTAAAACATATTTTATGAACGACAACATCAGACAATACTCTTATAAAACAACAGACATCTACTAATCATCCAAAACAATTATGAAAGAACTTTCTTTTTTATAACTTTTAATAGACATTAAAAACGGCTTTTCTCTCTTTAAGACACATAAGAAAATAAACACCATTTTGTCAACACCTAAACGTTTCTATTTTTGTTGTTTATTTTTGGATAAGTCGCGAGACTTTTTATTTTTATTCTGTATTTTTTGTTCTGTGTCATTTTACATTGGTGTTTTTTTTTTTGGATAAGAGTTGTAGATATAAAATGTTGGAGCTTACTATCTTATTTTAAATCTATGTAGAAGACAATGTGTAAATGTTTAAAAACTTTGGATTAGGAGTTTAATACTCCCTTTCCTCGGATATATATATATATATATGTTTAAAGAAAAATAGAAAAAAACCGAATGAAATTATTAAAAAATCAACGTTTCGTCCCTATTTCAGAGGACATCTTCAGGATAATTGAAATAAAAATGTGATAAAAGAAAAAGTCATAGATCGTGCGAAAGAAAACAGTTTTTTAAAATCCAACCCATGTCGGGAAAGGACGAATATGTGTGCGACAACCCATGTTTCCCGACATGGGTTGGATTTTAAAAAACTGTTTTCTTTCGCACGATCTATGACTTTTTCTTTTATCACATTTTTATTGCAATTATCCTGAAGATGTCCTCTGAAACAGGGACGAAACGTTGATTTTTTAATAATTTCATTCGGTTTTTTCTATTTTTCTTTAAACATAACGTCAACCACCGCTGGTATATTTTTTCATTCCTTATACATATATATATATATATATATATATATATATATATATATATATATATATAGAGAGAGAGAGAGAGAGAGTAAAAAAGATAGGTAGATACAAGATCGGATGTGGTGAACATTTCAAAAGACATGCATCTAAAAATCGATATTCATTTGCATACAATCTCATGGATAATGTTTGTCTGTGGCACATTATTTCGGGTATTGAACTCTGAATGGAATTCTGCATATATTTATTTTCTATATTGATATTATTATGTCCATATTAAACGACTATAGGATTTTTCAAGTGTTTGAGTCATGGCTTAAGAATACGTCGCAATATTTAAATGTCGGATTAACTCGCATCAGTGAAAATGTGTAAAACAATATATTATATGAATAATTATATAATGAAACGAATTAATCCATGCAATTATTTGTTTCTGGACGAGGGTCTCATAAAGAAGAAAAGATCCCCTTACACTTTTAAGACACGTGCATGTTAGCGTTCCGTCATTGAGTTTCATGAACAGTTATCTTGTAAATATTATCGTATTTATAAAGATATATGCCTGTAATAGATTTTTATTTTTCATTAATAAAAATATTTAAACACGCCAGCCCCATGCGTAAATATAAACAAAATATTTAAACATTGTAGTAAAACACAACATTACATCTTCCTAATTGACATGTTTGGTAGGAAAACGCATATTCAAATAATAAAATTAGAAGTAAATAAATGTTGTGTATTTACATTTAATTAAACACCACCTAAATGATATCCAAAATAAAAATACAGGGTGACCCCAAAAAACAAAAGCTTCATGGAGGCCATCTAGAACATATTCTGTAGAACGAAGAAAAAAAGGCCAAAGACGCTTGTGTTTTGATGTGATGGTTTGAATATAATAAACTAGTTATGACCAAAGTTTAATACCATTCGAACAAAACACTAAGAAACGGGGCCTAATTAGAGTTGGGGCCCGTTCTTTTTGGTTTAACCATGTATAAAACATACGTAAATAATAAAAATAACATTAACACATCACACAGGTTGATTTCTTACGATTATATTTCATTCGAGTAAAGGACTAAAAACATTATTCTCAAGTCAAAAGTTGACTTTGTAATAAAAAATAAACTAATGACATATCGTCAATACATTAACCATTTTGTAATTCTAATTGATGTATTCGCATAGGAAAGATCCCTAACTATTATAAATTGTTGTACTTTTATTTTATTGCTCCAAATACATTATTTTCGAGGGGGTGGCATAAAATAGTAGATTTGTTCACATATAAATACGATTATTATTCTATTTAATATATATATACATATATATATATATATATATATATATATATATATATATATGATGATTTAGTAGACAATATTAATGTTTGAAAACCAGTTACGGTATCTAATATCTTATCAAATATTCATGGAACTTATAATAAGGGATACCCAATGTATTGAAATAAATGTGAAATAAGAATTCCCGTCAAAATATATAATTAGTCACACGAATGAATGTAGTAAGCCCCTGGTGCAATTTTTTTATTGCTTTTAGAAATTGATCGTACGCATTTTAATAAATTATATTGACTATTACTATTCATATTTTTTTAATATATATATATATACATATATATATGTATATATATATAAATTCTTGCATGATACGTCAATGAATAAATGGTATACAGTAGAACACGTTAGTTAATTAAAATGATACCCGAACAAGTACAGAAAAATTTATGTTAATCTAGCACGTTATCATAGTCTCAGCTTATTTCATTTTTTTATATTATGACATAGTCAATAAGTGACGAACTGGGGTTCATATAGATGAACAGAAATGTAAAAATAGAACGCGCTAATGTATGTTCAATATTTTCATGACGTAAAACACCATGATTCATTTTAACAGAAGCTAATTAATAAATACGTTTGAAAACATTTTAATTCATCCCTCAATCATTTAATTAAAACAGAGACCCTTGTAGATTTAGGTAATTTTTTTGTTGCTTTAAAGAATTGGTCGAAAGTTATGAATGATGTACCTTGTTTATAAAAAAAAATACATGTAAAGGCACGTTATTTGACGTTTTACGATATAACTAACAAAATTAAATATAATGAGCACCTCTTAAAAACAATTAAATTGTATATGTAGAATGACTCAGAACCGTAACTAGATGGATAGAACCTGATTTCAGGGAAACTCTTATGCTGTTTAATATAATAACAGTATGACTTATTGCAGTAGTGATAGTAGTAGCAGCACTAGAAATATTATAATAACTTCAAAAGAAATAAAACGATAAACCAACACACATATACGCGTGAGTGTTCCTATATAAAAGAAATCAGTGTAAGCTGAGGTAAATTCGTTCTTATAAGCCGGTGTCCTCACCAAAAACTGTAAAATAAACAACTTGATAAATCACGAATAAAAGAAACTAGATAAATTATTCAATCCTCATCGATTTGTTTGTTAAGTTTCCTTCCAAAGGATGGTTCCAGTCTGAAGTAATTTTCCTATTTAGGAAGTAAAAGATAAGAATAACTCTTAACGATCTTAACACTTGCTTTAACCTCGCAAGCTCACGCATCGACTTAATGTCCATTCCGTGTGTCTGTCCATATAATAATTAGTTTGTTCATTATCAAAGTAATAGCAGTAGTAACATCCAAAATAATAAGTAAAAGCAATAATAAATTACACGTTCACACTTTTTATTTCTTTTAAAGTTTAGGGACCTATTTCTAAATTGTGTGAGAATTAATTTCCCCACCCGTTTTAAAACTCGGCAGTGACCAGAAAAAAGATAACGGATAAAAGCAAGCCTTACCTGAGGTGATGAATATCAATCTTTTGGTAGGGGTTGCGCAAAATATGCCCATTTCTTGTGTCTCTGAGAGCCTGGTAGTTTTTTATTTAAGTGTTAAGTTGCTTCTCTACGGAGAAGCTAGTATAAGGGAGCAGAAACCATTTATTTATGGTATCTGGAAGAATAAGACTACATTAACGGAGCCGACCTATTTTAGTTCTAGTGAAGACGATATTCGTCCAAAAAATCCTATCAAAATAAGAATAAATTCTTGGATAAGGAGGGGGGAGGGAAATGGAGCTCCAAGCATTGTTGATCTTGAGGCAGTCCTTTTTATGGAAATACTTAATTTAGCATCTTGCCATTGACAGGGTTTTGGAAAAGAGAGCGAAATTGTCTGTAAGTTTTAAGTTTTCTAGAGGTCCAATCACAAACCTGAACAGAAAACATAGCATTCAGCGACTGAACCAATAAGGCTCGCCTTCCCGTGTACAATTTCCAACGATTGAAGTAAGTGTTAATAGTATATTCGGCCACTATTTTACTGAGAGAATTGTTAATGAAAACAACTCTTAACGGCAAAATGAAAAAAAAATTGCCCCCAGACAAGTAATAATAGTATCATATTAGCATTATAAATAACATCAATAATAATAATAATAATAATAATAATAATAATAATAATATGGTTGATGAACACCCGTATATGCTCACGCAAATTCTCACTCGAGAACAGACGACATGATTCTAATCCTCTTCGATGAAAACCGGTTTGCTTTTTTAGTTGCGGGCCTTTCATTTTTGCCAGTTGTGAAAAAATCCCAAGTGGCATAGGAGCTTTTTATCATGCCTGAAAGTGACACAATGTTTAACGGGCCGGATCAGAGACACGCCTCTCTACAACTCATGCTCTCTACCGATCTAGGTTATTAAAGAGCCATTGTTAACACCATCAAAATGAAACAGAGACGTGATGAAACGACGTTTCCAGCACATATTATGGTCTTTAGTGTGGTTTCAAGTGAGGGACACACCTAGCAACGTCACATCTTCGAGGTCCGCTTGAAATCGACATCAAAGTGTCCCTTGGTGCGTTAAAGAGTGTAGTGATCCACAGGTGAATCAGGTGCCCACTGGCATGCCCCGGGGTGTAGCAGCAGGACTTTGCGCTGGCCCCAAAGTCCAAAGAGGCTTGTTTTCAGAAGGAGTGTTACGATTTTGTACCCTTCTCTCACTGGTCTCCTTCTTCCCTGATTTGAACTCACTGGAATACTTTATTTGGTCATACGTCAAGAACATTACCAACATTACCTCCCACAACACAAACGGCAACCTGATCGTCGCCATCTGCCAGGTATTTGTCGAACTGTCGCCGAACCTTCTCCGGCACTTGTGGAAAAAGCATGCTCCAAGTTCCGGGCCGGTATCGAGGCAGTGACTGTGGCTGTGGCAGCTACATTAAATATATCTCAACCAAACTATTTAAGCATGTTACTTGAACTTTTCTTAATAATTAAAAAAATAGATTAAGCCGTAGTGTTGTTTTCTTTATAGTGACAACTTTATCTCTTTTCTTTTAATACGAAGCACAGGCATAGAGAAATTATTGAGAGAAGAAGAAAAGCTTTCGCAAACAATTTGGATTTTTTTAAAATTCCGTTAGATAAGATGGGAATTAAAAACTATTATCCACGATGTTCCTCCCTGTATTTTTTCCGCTGTTAACATAAATTCATGTAAAACGTAAATAACTATATAGCGATGGGATTGGTTATCGGGTCTAGAATATGAACGGTTGACATCATTTTTTTAATTTTTAATTAGTGTTTGGAAATATTCGAAAATAATAGGATATGCCCTTCTTTTAATCTGGTACATGGATGTGAACAGCCACTGAACTTGTTTGAATCTTGTAAATCTATTTGTCTGCATTTCTGGATTTGCAAGTAAAGTTACAATTTTAAGTTAAATGTATTAGAATTAAAATAATCATTGACGGTACGAATTGAAAATTTCAAATAAAATAAAAGTCCCCGGTGTTGTTGAGTGTAAGATGAGAAGAATACATGTTATTATGACTAGATTATTTATTGAAAGTTACTGTCCTAGGAATTAATGTAAAAAAATCTATAAGTTATAAAAGTGGCTGGTAAGATGCCTAAAACCTACATCGGAGCAAGTATTCTGAATATATTGAGTTTATATATTCTTGTTAAGCGTCTTAAATCCGACACACTATTTTCGAAAACGTGCTCCTCTAAATCTCGACGTTTCGCCGTAAAATAAATACACTCCAAATGTTTACAGTGAACTGGCAAAACTCAGCTCTAGAACACGAAGTACTGTTGATAACACTTGCTACTGTGATGCGAATCAAAATTCACCATGTCTCAGAAAAATCATACTGTTCATGTCTAACGTGAAGTATCTTATTTGCATGATATATGACAACAGTATAAGCAAATAAAAGAGAAGGGTGGCCATATTTTCCTATTTTCCTTAATTCTCCTTGTTTACATGGAACTCCACAGAGGGCACATAAACAACTTTGTTCTAATTGTTATCACACGCTGCCTTGATATGTAAAATCGATAATTGGTCTACATAGTTCACTATCTATGCTTGGTGTTTTCGTTCAAAATGTGCCCGTCGTATCGGCTCTTTTTGCGAAACTTCATCAACTTCCCCTTTCAGATGTGATGTAACATTTCGTTAACTGCTACTTTCTTCTTGGAATGCATGTCGATTATAGTACCTCTTCAGCAGGTTGTCCAACGAGAATTAGTAGGCTTCACCCACATTTCTTCACCAACCGTGAGTGTCTTTGTCCAATTCTCTAAGTGACGACCATTAGTATGTAAAAACAGATCGATGCGGCAGTGCCGTTTCATCTTAGCATGAAATACCGTGCAATATTATAGAAAACTGCAGTTTTTTGTCGGGAAATATGGCTTGTCGATGCCATAACTTTTACAGTGCGATGATGCCCCTAAATGATTCGATTGCTATTCGGCCGATATCCAGCTCTAAAATATTGCCTAACGTTCATCTTTGGACATTCCTCTTTAAAAACTTTCGAACGGAAAGACAGCATTATCCGTCAAATCTTCTTCCACTCGCCACTTTTCTATAAACACCTCTCTAACAACTCTCCTAATTTCTTCAGCTCTTTCCGTTCTTATTTTTCGCAATATTTCAACTCTTCCAGATCCACAGTCACTCATAATCAGATACTGTTCGTGTGTATAATGTGTGTTATCAATAACAAGTCACTCACAATTTTCAGCAACATGTGATTCCTCTTTTTTGAGATTAGCTGACACAGAGTCAATTGATTGCCATTCCTTACATTGCTTCAATGCATCCTGAACATATTTCCTCGTCACGTTGGAATCACATTTCACGCTAGATATATAGCTCGTTCCTTTCCGAAATGATTGCACTTGTGCAGGTACTTTAGCTGCTATACTGCTCATCATACCAAGATAATATCTTCCCTTTCCTTCAGCCAGGCTTTCATTACTCTGGTAATCCGGGCCGCCTCATTTTTCTGCAATGAGACCAAGGTAACATTTACTTTCAGTCCGATAACTCGGATCAACTCTTCCAGTACTCCAATTCGGCGTTTGATAAGAATCTCTGCTTCCACTATTGTCTTGATCCGCCTTAATACTGATACATCTGATTTAAACTATGATGCAACTGTCGCCGAATCTTTTCTTACATACACTCTCTGTATGCCCCATCCTCGTCTTTTACACTTCTTATTACTTACAAGACCTATAATGGCAAGCTGCTAGCGTAACTCCATATTACCCATTCACGGCTCTCTTTTATATATAATTTCTCTGTGACAGAGCCTATTTGTTCACTACCGCAATGACTTTCTATATCATGAGCAGCACGTATTGGTCAATTGCGTCTTACCTTCGGTCCATATTTCTACCTTTTAATAAAATTGCATGCAGTCGCAACTATCCGACTCCAGAGTAGTGGCCAAACAACCTTCTACATATCGAAAATTAAATGTTCTCTATTCGTTAGACTATACTTAGCTTCGGGCAGCTCGGTCCATCGTGCGAACATCAATCTGATTGTCTTATTCCGCTGCAATCTTAATCTCAAAGCAATTCATTTTCACAGTGACTCGGACGGGTTATCAATCAGTCCGTACGTTTTTACATGGTCTCTCGCCCTTTTTACCTTCACGTCGGACTCGTCCTCCCAGTATATCATCGATATAAGAGCAACTAGCTCTCCTTATCTCCTAATTTGTGATCACCACCGTCTTAAGAACTACTGTCACATTGTTTGCGTAGAATTCAGACGAAATCTTAATTTAGTCAAGCAATATATATTATCCTTATATTCGAGCTATTAACACCGCCATAGATTTTCATTCACATGAAGTGGAAGGTAAGCCGAATTTAGGCCCACGATTTTACATGCCAGTTATATTTTCCTCCACACACGTCAATTCTATCTTTGGTGTAGCTAATCACATATTTGTTCAACACCCGAAAATCGAAAATTATCTGGAGTTTTTTCTTGGTAAGTTGAACTACAGCCATACGTGTTAGAATTCGTTCAACCTTCCCTGACCATGGTATCATATTTTTTTCTCAGCCCACCTCTCCAATTCTTTAATACACTCTGGCCCTATCTCAGTTGTAGTGTGCTCGTGTGGTCGTTAAGCCGGTTCGTCAATATAGGTAATTCTGGGTTTCCTTGGTTTGATAGTAGTTCTACTGGTGGCACATTTAATTCACGGTACACACTGGTTGCGAAATTTACCTTACCTTTAGCAATTGTAGCTGCATTCGCCCGTCTATCATATCTAGGCCCAGTATCACATCGATTCCCGCAAAAAGTCGTATTCAGCAAACTCACTGTCTCAGCAACATAATCCTCACCAAAATCACGGCATCGGCCTTTTCACAACACTCTACTTCTCTGGCTTCTACTACTTTAATATTACTGGTTTCATTCCAATACTCGGCGATACTTGTAGTAACAAGCGTAGTGGCACTACCCGTTTCAAAAAGTCTTTATACTTCTTTCGGTAACCAGTGACCACTATATGTGGCAAAAAGAACGCACACGCCTTTTTAGTATTAAATAGGTGACTACTGGCGCAATAGCACCCCCTTTCTCGTTTCCCTGCAGCGAAGAGCAGTCCATTGCTAATGTGTCAAACCTGACTGTATCGAAAATAAATAATACCTGGTCGCGGCTCTCAACAGTCACAAATCAGGTGGGGTTCGAAAAATCTGAAGTATTTACCGGTAAAGTTATGACTTTGCCTCCTCAGCGTTTGCGCCTCTCTGCTATGGTTGGTTAACGTAGAGATTAGAATTGTCCCCAGTTCACCGTGATGTTTCGTCAGCACTGTGACATACCTTAAATTCTCCTCTACTTTTATGGTTAAATCTTAGTCAGCGGCTGTTATTCCATAAAAATGTGGGCAGGAGGACAACTCACGATAACCATATTAGGTCCCGTCTCAATACTTCGTCCAATATATCTAGCACATTCAGCAAACCTCCATGGTTCTGCGGCATATGCCCCACCGATTCTCTGACCGAGGTAACTCTTCTAAGCGTGTTATGCCTCAACAACGCTTTCTGAAAATGCGATTCATAATCTGTTTTCGGTACTCTCGTCATGGGCCGGATCTGTCCCTCCCATTTCCAGGTAGGCCGCGAGCGCATTCCCTTCCAAATATATAGGAATAAATGTTACTACGGTTTTTACAGCTTCGCTACCAGGTTTATCTGATTAACCTACGCACCGCATAGTCTTCTCTTGTTATCGCCCTCAAAATGGCCTTGCTTAATCTCGCTCGTAGTACCATTTTCTTTGTTCGTCGAAATAGCTTGTGGTTAAAAATATGTTGAATCAGATATAGTTCTGCCAATAACGCGCCACTTAATCATGACGTTTCGCTGTCAAAACTTAACTCCAAATCTCGACGTTCTACTATCAAAAATTCAACTTCACGCATGTACACTCTCCTGGCAAAACTGAAATCTAGAACCCGATGCTCTGCTGACAACACTTGCTAATCTGATATTTGAATCAAACATAACCGTGTATATGTAAAAACAGGCTTTTTTTTTATTTCTAACCGAAAGTTTCTTATTTGCACGTCATGTGACAACATTACAACTATTAAAAGAGAAAGGTAGCCATTTCTCTGTTTTTGTATTCCCCTTGTCTACACAGAAACACGGCAGTACTAATGCCCAATATCATATATGACATCTGCGTTTTCAAGCATAACTAGTTTTTGTGTAAAGTAAAATATCCGCCTCACTCTCGCTCTTCCTTTTCCCTCTCTCTCTCTCTCTCTCTCTCTCTCTCTCTCTCTCTATATATATATATATATATATATATATATATATATATATATTACGAGCTCAGTGAAATAATGCGGATAAATCATTACTCTTTCATATTGTTCACTTTAAAAATATTACAGCAGTAATAAAATTTGATATCCGTGAATATAAAGAATGCAATTCTATCGATACATATGTCCCCATCATCTTGAGAGATATTAATTGTTTTTCTTTTCTATTCCTAGATTAACGTTGACATTTACATCTAAATGTATTTGTATATAAATGCAATGGTAAAATATTTATAGCCGATTCATATATTCTCAAAAACGTGGAGATTTAGTCGTAGCTTTTACTGCTTCGTTATTCATTTTACACTGAATCACATGGCATATGTTTACACATCACACCTATATTCGAAAAAGAAAATTATCCCATGCGTTCTTATGTTAACCATGCCGTAAATTGATAAGGATAAAGGAAAGTGCGAAAGTGAAGATCAGGAACTGATATACAGCTAATAGCCTGCGTTTATTATTTATTTTATTCATATTGATTTCCAAGAATGTGAGTTTAAAAAATCAAACTTAAGCAATTTCTTATAAACACTTTGCATCAATCATCATACTATAGGATATTAATAGACCTTAAATTAATTTACCGTATAGTTTTTATGTGCATTTTAAGGTTCATATTCTACTGACAGGAATATATACCGAAATAGTGAAACACAATAACCTAAATAAACGGATGTGAATCTTTTAACAAGAGCAGCAAGCTTTGACGTCATTGACAAAAAAGTTTTATTTGAAACAATAAAATTAACTGAGAGAAACGGGGAAATGCTTAGAAGAACAAAAGACGCAATAGTTACGCCTCATTATTTATTATGTAAATCAATGGACATTAAATTGAAGTAACATGTCATTGAAAACCCACTGTTGAGACAACCATTGTATTCCGTAAAATATTCCGAGTTTAATGTCTTAGCTATTTATGAAACTGAAAAGTGATCTTTAAAAACATACTTCGATCCTTCGTTTGGACTGTGTTCATAGACACTTTAACGCAAATATACTTTTCTAGATGTGTTCAGTTTGCGATATGTATTTTTTTTTATATAACTTCTATTATTTTTACCAGCACTTAAAAGATAAAACGAATACGCAATATAATTTGTTTTTTTCTACTTGGGAGTTATCACTTTTCAAGTTCTGAAGACCATTCAAAGATAAGGATTAATGAATTAATTAAGGTGGTAGTGTAGTAATCGTAACCTTCATGGTGTAAATTAGATATAATTTGATTAGGTATGTGAAGGGCAACCACGTTATATTAAATCGGGAAATAGACCAGCGGAACAGTGTTCAACAGCCGGTCATTTCTGAGAAAGAATATGTGATAAAATCTCATATAAACACGATAGTTAATTCATTTTTCTTTTTATTTTCCTGCAGGTTTCAGGTTCTATGTTTTATTATTTAATATATTTTTATTCCGTTTCGTGAAGTTTTACATTTATTTTCAATTATTTTTTGAATTTTTTTATTACATGTTTATTTCTGTCTTTTTTTTGATTTTACAAGGGTGTTTTATTTAAGTTTTCTTTTAATTTTACTGTCTTTTTTATCATATCTCATTCGATATTATTAAGTTTATTTTCCTTGATTTGTTTACTCTATTTTTTCTGTCGATGCACTGCCTTTATTTTTTCATATAAACCCATTATGTTTTATTGTTTTAACAGAATAACCAAGAAAAAACTAGAGAATATGAAATCGTTTTTTAGAGAATGGAAAACTCACAGATAGAGACACCTTGAGTATGATAGGCGGATATTATTTGCTGCTTTTATTACAAATTTTACGGACACAAAATGACCTCTATTTCCCGATGTCCCCAGGAGACACCAAGTAGCTTTACAAGGAAAAAACATGCGTGAAAATGTAATGATTTTCCAGATATACTATAGATTCAAGCTTTTCGTTTCATTATTATCTATTTGAAATGTTACACAAGGACAGACTGATGTGGGTCTATTTCCACTATATACTTCATCAATGTTCTAAATCCGTAAATAGATTCAAATTTTGAATACATATATACATATATATATATATATATATATAGTTAATATATGTTTAGTCTATGTGTTAAATAGCAAAATAATATCAATCAAAACAAATGCTTGTCAATGTTTTTAATTCGAAGGAGATAAGCCTACATGAACATTCCACGGATTAAAAATAACTTCAAATGTTGTATTTTGTGTTCAAACAATACATATTTGTTTAGAAAATTATATTTTCAGACATAAATTTTAATATATAACATGCAGTGTTTAATTTGCTCTATCTAGTATATTGCGCAATTTTATTTAGCTGAGATTGTCTTATATAACAATATTACTTCCCAAAAATATTATGTAAGACTTGAAACCACAAGATTAATTATCTGTGGTATAATTGGCCTCGTTATATATATATATATATATATATATATATATATATATATATATATATATATATATATATATATATATATATATATATTGCTCCGTAAAAGTTTACAATAAACATTTGAAACTGTCAGTTTTTGTGTTTCTAGCTTCCAAATGGTAATACAACTTTTTTATAAACATAGAAAATGTATTGAAACTAAGATAGAGACAATGGGGAAAATAAACAATAACAAATTTATACAACGTGAAGAGAAAACTCAATAATTAGCATTGCAAAAGTTTATAACACATGAAGTCCATAAGATTTCTCAATAATTTCATGACGGTGTATTATAGTAAAATGCTTAGAAGCTTCTAGAATGTTCGGGAATATGCAATTGTGTTGTGAGACCGGATCTCACTCCATAATAGACTCGCCCATATCCTATATAATCAGAGGTATTGTACCTCAGGGAGCGAGATCTTACTGATACCTGCAACTACTCTCTTTATCTTTCTCTATATGCTTGTACCTTTCTTTAATACACTTGTAAACCACCTACTACGTGTTTTCCCGAATTGTTCTTGTGAACACAACTGAGCCCCATAACAAATAGACATCGAAGTAAGCAATTATTACAAGTATTGCGTCATTATTTATCTAATAACCCTATTGTAAGCAACCACGTCATGGAAAGGAATAAAAAGATTGGTCAAGAGCTCAGAAAACAAATTGTACGTATTCATTAAAGTGGATTGGGATATAGAACAATATCCAAACAGTTCATGGTTCTATTGAATTATGTTGGAACAATTTCGGCTCTAGATGTTTCACAAAGCAAACATTCCTTTGGCCAGATCCGGTTGTCCTAGAAAAATAACCAACCGTGCTGAAAGGATATTAACATTGAAGGTTATGAATTAGCCTAGAATAAGAGAGCTATAGAAGGACTTAGAAAACAGTGAAATTAAAATTAGCAAGGACACACTCAGTAGAAGCCTTAAACTTAAAGACATCTCTGATCAGTAAGGGAAATCCTTTTTTGGCATTACGTGCTTTGGTCAGGTAAGATCAAAATAGGCTTGCTTGGGACTCCAAAAACACCGAAAGTTTGGAGAAAAAAGTACTGAGATCCATTATGATGTGGGGTTATTTTAATGCATAGGGTGTAGGAAAAGTTGAAATAATAAAAGGAAAAATGAATAGATCAAATTATATGATTATCTTGGAGATAAACCTTAATGTAAGTATGAAGTTGCTCAAATCGAAATTAGCCCGGATCTTTAAAGATGATGACGATCCAAAACACACTGCGAAACCCACACAAAATTGGTTTAATTCAAATAAAGTGAATGTTTTAAAGTGGCCTTGTCAATCTCCTGATGTCAGTTTAATAATTTATGTAATTTATGAGGAGAATTATAATTAAAGGTGCATAGAAGAGAACCTTCAAATCTGTGAGAATTGGAGAGAATTTGTGTGGAAGAATGAAATAAAATAACACAACACACATGTAAAAAGTTCGTAGGAGATTACTCAAAACGTCTGCATGCTGTAATCAACAATAATGGCTTTGCTCCAAAATACTAGATATTATTTTGGAAATGTGTTGTAAACTTTTGCGGTGCTAATTATCAAGTTTTTTTTTCGCGTTGTGTCCAATGATTATTTTTTTTTTTTTTTCCCACTTTTTTTTTATCTTAGTTCCAATACATGTTCTATATTTATAGAAAAGTTTCATTACCATTTGGAAGCTAGAAATCCAAAAATGACAGTTTAAAATGTTTATTGTAAACATTTGCAGCGCACTATTAATATATATATATATATATATATATATATATATATATATATATATATATATATATATATATATATATTATGAGCATGTCTATTAAACTACACATATTTTTTGGAGAGGGGCGGGTCATACTCATTGCGATTCGTCATTATATATGCGATAAATAGTTGTAAGTATATCAAAGCATGTAATTTGTTAACTGGAATATTCTGCACTACGTGAATACGTAAATGCAGGTACTATCATCGATTTCATGCAATAACATGGACTCACGATGTTAAAACGCGGAATATTTTGTTTTGCTTGATTGCAATTTCTATATTTTAAAATCTCTCGTTGTCTCTCTCTATGTGTGTATATATATATATATACACACACATATATATATATATATATATGTGTATATATATGTGCGTGTGTGTACATATATGTGTATATATGTGTGTGTATATATGTGTATATATATGTATGTGTATATATGTGTATATATATGTGTGTATATATATGTATGTGTATATATGTGTATATATGTGTGTGTATATATGTGTGTATATATATGTGTATATATGTGTATATATATGTGTGTGGGTATATATGTGTGTATATATATGTGTGTATATATGTATATATATATATATGTGTGTGTGGGTATATATGTGTATATATATATGTGTGTGTATATATGTGTATATATGTGTGTGTATATATGTGTATATATATGTGTGTGCATATATATATATGTGTATATATATATATGTATATTGTGCGTGTGTGTGTGTGTGTGTGGGTGTGTGTGTGTGTGTGTGTGTGTGTGTGTAATAATTTGCCACAGACACGAGCTAAGGTAGTTATGACTTATTTGCGTTGGTAATCCTTAAAGTATTTGAAGGCTTATCTCCAGACTTTATAGTCTAAACGTATACGTATATATTAGCATACATCATCTAGTATTTGAATGTATTGGGGTATTAATAATTGTTTATTTTTGTATTTTTTTGTTAATTGCTATTTAAAAACAATTTTGTTATTCCACCAATGTACTGCGTTATTGATTGGAATCTGATCATGTATTCTGCATATTACGTATTCATGCACCCAATTTCCCTGTTAATGTTTCAACAGTCATTATATATATATATATACTAGCATGGGAGCCCGGCGTTGTCCGGGTGTTTGGAGGTTTATGCTGAGAAAAAAGTCATTTTTTTAAAATTTGATACCTATTATGACCCCTTGAAATTCATAGTTTTGGGCTCTGATTGAGTTATTAAGTTAGATCCATGTCTACGGAACCGATGTCTAAAATGTCAAGTGTTTAGACCCAACATTGTCGGAGGAGTTTGGTAGAGTTCTCAAAAGTCAAATCGTTGAACTTTGACCCCTTAACAGCCACATTTTTTGAGTGAAATTCGATCTGCTAGATTTTCCCAAATCCCAGTACCCTGTATATCAAGTTTCGAGTCTGTAGACTAAAAATTGACAGAGATATTTCGTAGAGAAATGTACACAGACAGACAGAAACGTTCACTTTTATAGATATACTTGTATGGGTGCCTGCCGTTGAGCAAAACAAAAAAAAAAGCGGTCTAGATTTTTTAACAATTTGACCCCGTTTATGACCCCTTTAAATTTGTTGTTTTGGGCTCAACTCAAGTTAATAAGTTAGATCCATGTCCACCGAACCAATATCTAAAATTTCAAGTGTGTAGACCCAAAATTGTCTGAGGAGTTTGGTAGAGTTTTCAAAGGTCAAATCGTTGAAATTCGATCCCTTAACAGCCACATTTCTGGCCAAAAACCGATCACATCAATTTTCCGAAATTACAGTACTGTATATCAAATTTCGAGTCTGTAGACTTAAAATTGACAGAGTTATTGCGTAGAAAATGCACACATACACACAGACAGACACTTTCACTTTTTAGATATAATAGATAGATAGATTGATAAATACATAGTAGGATATACTAGATGCAATATATAGTAATGGTTTAAAAAGTACTAAAAAAAGGCTCATGCGCCACCACCGAAAATTGAAACAAAACAGTCAGCTCACGATTTATTTTTCCTCCGCCGTCAATAACCGGGCTACGAAATCATGTTTACTGCAAGCCTCAAAAATAAACATGAACCAATAGCTATTACGTTATGCATTCGTAATGGCAGCGTTCGACCTTCACCTGGCAAATATCATGTATTTTTTTAATTTTCTTACTTCTGCACCGATTTTTCCCGGCTAAAACCCAAATATGAAGTTTTGCATGTATTAAAATACCTTATATAGGAAGTTTCATGTCTGTAGAGAAAAATCTCTAGGAGGAGTTTGGTAGGCAAAATTTGTTAAACAAAAATATATACGTATACATAAATATATATGAAAACAATTTCGTGTTTACTATAAACTTTTAACGCAAATATTATGCAATTATGAATCATGTAGAATAGCTGCATGAATATAATTACAAGTAATAGTTAACTAAAGATGATTATCCCATCAGAGAACCGAAGAAACTCATAGGGAATTAATTAAAATGAATGTGTTACAAGAATATGCAAATCAGCTAGATCTTTTGCTAGTGAATGCAATTCCACAACCCATATATAAGAAAATTGTATTTTATTTTTAACTAAATAGAAAAGAGGGTGTGTAATATGAATAGAAATACACACAAAAGAAAAACGAATTTATAGGAGTATATATATATATATATATATATATATATATATGTGTTTGTATATATATATATATATATATGTATATATATATATATATAATGGGTCAACTAATATACAACCCTTTCCCCATCGCAACAATAGCGCCTGTACCTTCGTGTTTTGTAAGTATTATTTATAGCATGTGCTCCGTTTATCTTATCCTACTTGTATTATCTCGATGCACTTGCTCTAAACAAACAAATTTAATAATAAAATCCTACCTTTTCGTGTTTATGTCCTAAAATGCCGAAAACGACTACTAAACCTTGCAAGTCTCCTTCTGTTATTTGCTTACCTTACTTTGCCTTGGTGTAGAATTTTAAATTTAATATAAACATACATCTTGCTGATTTGACATAATCCACATAAGTTATGATCTTAATAGCCCGGCACGTTCTACTTTTATAAGGCCTTATTTGTAGATCACCATGACTATCTATCTACCTATATACCTATATATATATATATATATATATATATATATATATATATATATATATATATATATATATACTCTGTTTGTTTATGAATTATAAATCGAGATATATTTTCTGAATGTGTTACATATATAATTTATCATATAGTCCGAGCAGCATCGAAATGCGTTACGTACTGCTTCATGAATACGCCGATATTCACTGAAATACATACGTAAATTGATGCCTATTTTAAATGCATACCCACATATTTAAATGTATATGGGTATTTTCCAGATAGTCCATTAAACCATTCTTGTAGTTATTGACCAAGTGTGAAGAAACTCAATGAATCATAGTCTGTTATGAAAAAAATATTGACGAATATAATGTTACTATCGATATTCGGAGGAAATTTCAATTGCATATATTGACATAGTATCGACTTTTTTTAGGCACATATTTGAAAAACTTTTTTCGAATAAGTCGATATGAACAAGGGTCAAATATCATTATAATGGCTTACTTCATAGATAAGATTAAAATGTTTACGATATTTTTTCTGCTCTAATTACCAATATTCCAATTTGTTTTTAATTACAATTTAATCTGATTAATATTAATGTATTCCATTGGTTTATTTTTACGTCTTCAATTTTAAACATATTGGGTGAAGGAATAGTAAGACAGTCATTCCTAACGAGTATATAGGAACAGCATGTAAAAGCAGGTTCATTAAATGATACTTGAATTATGTTCGTGCTAATATATTCTAAATCATCATGTATTAAGGAGATAGACTTACAATCATTTACAGTTTTTACAAATAAATAATGTTTTACTTGAGAAATAGATTATTTACAAGTTTTTTTTAAACAAGCAGCTTATATATTATATATTGTGGATTCTCGTTTTCCCATTAGCCACAAGATATGTTAAAATGAGTACTTATAATGTATCTATAGATAATAACTAAATTAGATATAAAAGATTGGAAAATATTATTTCTTGGTATTTTAATGTATGCACATTACGGCTGATATATATATATATATATATATATATATATATATATATATATACATACATATATAGTTTGTCTGCCTTTGTGCATAAAGTTTCCCAGTATTACATTAGCAACAGCTTATTAAACAGTATACTTACGGCTTACTATATTTATATTCCAAGACGTCTATTTTTCTTTCTTTGCCTCAATGGAAGCAACTATGTTCCAAACTGCATATAAAACAGTTGAAAAGTGTGCCAACCAATACATATGTTTACTTAAAAAATGTAAGTTTTCCACATTAGCGCAGTCCACACAAAATATAGCTTATTTAAGAAACGCGTTTTATATTAATTAAACTTATATAATATGCACGAAAATATGAAAAATTAAAAAGTTGTAACTTTTAACTTATTTTATTCAGTTATCTGTAGTAGATGTCGTTTTAGTTCTGCCTTATCTAGTAATTCTAATATGTGTAATGTCAGATGTCATGCAATTATGTCCATTTGATTCTAAAGAATAGTTCAAGAATGAGTATTTTATTTCTTTGAACTTGTTTGTTTTATAAATAACTTTTATTTATAATATGCGATAGTAGGTCTCATCTTCTTGCTCTTCTTGCTACGTAATATGCGTCATATAAAGTTGCCGTGATTTCCTGATTGTATTTTAACGTACACTTTCGTTGTATTTCTTGTGACGCCAGTAAGCGTAATCACAATCGTTATAGCTCAATTTCTGCATTTCATTACAATGTTGAACAAATTGTGTCGCAACCTTTTCTACTACCCGTGTAACAGCTTTTATTTTCAGCAACAGTAGTAGAGAATTCTTTTTATCAGTAGTTAATCCTCCTTTACAAAAGGTCTTTAAATGTTATGATGCTCAATTTAAGTGTTGATTAAATAGTCACAATTAATTTAGACACTTTTTTTTAACAAGCATTTCAATGTTCAAACTATTCGCGGTTGAAGTACTACTAATAATCGAAGTGCAATGCAACATAATATAAATATATTGGAGTAACCTTATAGCAAACAAGTCGTATGAGAATAATTTTGTTTGTTTTATATTTAAAGTTTATTCATGACTGGGACTCATCACGTATAAAGGAGATGATGCAAATATATATAAAAAAAACATAAGAGGGTAAACATAAAATACTTGAAGTTTTTAAGTTTGTTTCTCAGGCTTGTAGATGTTTCTAAGAGGAAAATAAGACTAGCTTACTTGAAAGATTGACAAAATCGACTGCAATTCAACGCAATACAACCCTTTTTAACAATCGTCGATTAGATTTTGGTAAGGACATTTTAAAGAAATGTATATGGTTACGTACTGAATAAAGATGATTAGAAGAAATAGGTCATGAGAAAGAAAGGGATCATACATAGCAAAATGTGACTGCTGGCAAAGTGATAGCAAGTGAGGAGTTGAAAATGATTGGAGAAAACAAAGAAAGAAAGGTTTTCAAAATACATAGGCAATTAAAAAAAAACGAGACAAAGCTGTGAACTTAAATATGTTGAAAATGAAACGGTGAAATGTTATAATTCGCCGCAATTTATAGGAAATTCATGAGGAATGTATCCATGTATATTAAGTGGTACAAACTATATTTTTAATTAGCTTTTAATATTGTTTTATATGTCAGTAAGTGCATTGTAAAAATTATGTTCACGCATGTAACTTTAAGACTGCGCCTGTCAAGTTTGTCTAATATGCAACGTCACACTGACATGCTGAACAAAATATAGACAGACGGTGAAATGACAGTAAAGTTGTATATATTCGTTTCCATACGATATAGCGTACACTAATTAACCGACTGTCACGAATATTTGAACACTGCTACACGGGTGTTTAAATGTGATACATATTATTTTAATGATTTGTAATTATCGTTGACGCTTTGAATAATTTCAAAGTCAAACGCATATAAAAATATTCGCAAGACAACGTAAAGATATAATCGTTAATAATAATTAGTAATGAACATTAAAATGGAAAGAATGAGGTACACAAAATGGCTGATGATATTTAGACTAAGTTTGATAATCTATCAGGACGTCACATAAGAATCCTAACGATCTCCGGAATTTTGCGGTAGCGTTGGGGTGAAATATAATGACAGTTTGTCATTTAAAATAACCAACGCTAGAATATGTACATTTTTAAAAGGTTCTCCAAGAATAAAAAAAAAATCTTCAAAGAGCAAACATTCTAACTTATTTCCGAGCATGCCCTATCTGATGTTTTTAATGCTAGTGGTCGTGATGAATAGCTAGAAACTATGTAACATACCAGATAAAACATGGACAATTGAAAAAATAAATGTGTTTTAGAGTTATTATTTGTCTATAAAAATATATTTTGACTAATTAGAAGGATTCAGCAACTAATAAATATGCTTTTATTCTACTTCAATTACGTCCTCATTATTTTGAACATAATTATTAGGGTTGTGACAACAGTGTTCATTCTTCTTACTCTCGAGTACATATCCGACACAGTTAATCAACCGAGAACCACATCAGTCTATATAAAACATACATGATATACACAGATGTATACTCAAGAATTAAACACATAAAAAGAATATTCTGTTATCACAACCCTAATAATAATACATACCTATATTGTTGTTTATATAAATCCACTATTCGCTTACCATGGTAAAATATTTTTGAGACTGTATTTCTCTTACACTTAACAAGTAATTATATCATTAACTTTCTATTTAATTTTTCAGCTTTTTTTTAAATGTAGAAAATTAAAAAAAAAAGTTTTTTGCTCGATTTAAAATCATCACAGTATCATTTGCAGGCAAATTTTGTTATGCAAGTATGACTATTAAGGCAAATGAACTCATTAAAACTGAAGGACTTCAAATTATGTTTAATTTGAATGTTTTAATTTACTTTATAAGAAACATAATTTATGTGTTCTTGCAATGATTACATCATTACCAATATCTATTTACAATATACAATAAAACCCCGGAATACGTCATAAAAAAAGTAACAAAACGCAGTACCGTATATACTACGCAGGTATATATATATATATATATATATATATATATATATATATATATATATATATATATATATATACGTTTTATTTTTTATTGCCGTATTTTTCTGTTTAGTTACGTTATTGTTTCAGCTACACGGCCGTTTTATGGGCGTCAGGTAGCTTCCTCAGACGTTTACAGAAATGTTCGTTTATGGTGGGATGAAAGAGTGAACGATATCAGGGGAGGGGTGCTAGAAAAGCGGAAAAAGCAAAAGGGAACAAAGGGAAAAACTGGGAGGGGGTGCTTGGTATGTCGGTAATGATTTAGTTTTGGAGTTTAAGGACATTAGGTGGTTGTGGGGGTTTGGTAAGATCATCTCTGGTGTGGCTGACGGCATAGGGATATATGGAGGTTTAGATTGTTGGCGTCTCGTTGGTGAGATGATTTCTTGATAAGTATGTCTTGACCTGTTGGGTGTTCGCTTAAGTTGGTTGGTTGAGGGGGGCTATGATTCGGTTTATCTATTTGATTTTTATTTGTTGTTAAGTGATTCGAGAGGGTTAGCTTGCGGCCGTACGCGCGAGTACACATATGCGCGCGCACACACACACACACACACACACAAAGAATTAACTTACAAATTAAAACCAAACACGAACTAAACCAGTGGATTTATACTAAGGAGATCCTAGAATGGTTAAACAACATCCAAAATAAAAAGAAGGCCGCCTTCATGCAGTTCGATATTGAAAGCTACTATCCTTCCATATCAAAAGAACTGTTTGACGAAGCCTTTGAATTTGCCTCTCTACTCTCCTACCTACAACCATCCGAAATGGACATTATAAAAAAGAGTAGAAAAACAGTCCTTATTAGCCAAGGCACCCAATGGACTAAGAAGAACCATCCGGATAATTTGCCCTCTCAATGGGAGCGGCAGACTCAGCAGAAGCAACTGATCTTGTCGGTCTCTTCATTCTATACAATCTAACTAACACTATAAATAAGAAAAAAAACATAGGACTACATACAGAGGATAGCGTCATAATATTTGAAAACTCAAATGCCCCCAAATGTGAAAAAATAAAAAAAACCTTAACTAAAGAAATGAACAGAACTAAACATCAAATCCAACATAAAAACCGTCAACTTTCTCGATATATCTCTCAACCTCTCAAGCAACACATACGAACCCTACACCAAAGACAATACTTACTCACTCTATATACACCCACTATCAAACCACACAAAACATATAATTAAACACATCCCCACATCTATCGAAAAAAGACTTAGCACCAATTCCTCCAAACTCGAAATTTTTAACAAACACAAACCCTTCTACGAAATGCACTTAAGGAAAGTGGTCAGCCAAACACCACCTTTAATTTCATTAAACCTAATCCACCTATATACCTCAAAAAAGATAAATAGAACTAGGAAAATTATTTGGTTCAACCCTCTTCAATACAATGGTCAAAACAAAGCTTGATACACAATTCTTCCAACTAATAAACAACCACTTCCCGGCCAGCCACGTACTACACAAAATCATTAACAAAAAACACAATTAAACTCAGCTGCAGTTGCATGGACAAACTATAACAAATAATCAAGTAACATAACAGAAAAATACTTAACAAACATGAAAATAAAAACAAAACCAACAAGAACAAGTGCAATTGCACCAACAAACCGGAATGCCCACAAACAGAAATAGTATATAAAGCTACAATCGCGCCTACAGAAAACCCAAATGATAACAAATACTATATTGGTCTGGCCGGCGCCTCATTTAAGGATAGATTCAGAGTAGATAAATGCTCCTTCACTAAACCTAACAACCCTAAAAAAAAGCTCACTAACTACGCACTATCTACATCTAACCCCAAAAAAGCTTACACAAACCATTAATTGTTTACATATAACTATGTGGATTTACACCTGCACAGGTAAGTACTATGGAAATGTATAACTGGCCGATGTCTTATGTTCATAGATGCATACCTTAGAGTATGACACCCCGATATAGCCATCCGCTAAACTGATCTATAATACCCTAAAAACAAAACAAATACCCCAACTTAGAACAATAACTACAGTACTTACCCCCCCCATATAAACTACCTCAAACTCCTCCCCAAAATCTATAAGTATGGCTTCCTAGGATCACTATCCCGGGTACGTGTGTGTTTATTACTGCGTATGTAATTATATATGGAACCTGTGCCCATATTTACGGCATGTCACGCTATATATCTGTATGTATATGCGTGCGCAGATATCGGTGTGTAAGTGATAGTGGGCGTGTATCTTTGCGGATGTATGTATGAGTGCATGTATGTGTGCATATGCGTATGCATGTATATGGGTGCATGCATGCGTTTGGGGACGTGTATCTGTAGGTGTGTATATGTATGCGGAGGTGTACGTTGGCGCTCCCATGCGCACCCACATCAAACAATTAAAAACCTCCACTAATGATAATATTACGTATATGAGCCTGGGAATGAGTTTATGCCCATATCTATGTATAATGATGTCTATATTCAACGAAGGTACTACGTCTATATACCCACGAATGAACTTGGATTTGCATCTATGTAGACGAATATGTCTATACCAATAACTGCCTGTATATTTGGGTATGTATGTATGTGTATATATGGATATGTGTATCCATGTGTGTGTCCGTGTGTACATGGGGTATCGATGTATATATGTACGTGCCTATGTATATATGTATGTATATGAGAGTATATGTGCCATCCACATACGTATGTAGGAACGTGCTGCCGTGTATATGTCGATGTATGTGTTCACGAATATAAGTATCTGTATGTGCGTGTGTGCTTGCATATATGCGTTGAGATGCAAGTATGTCTGAATCAATATATGCATGTATACGCCGGCATGTGTGTCTGGATGTTGATGTGTGTGTGTCTGTATATGTTCGCACCGATGCTTACGCGCACGTACTCACTTTTACACCTTAAGAAAAATTTGGGGTCAGCGGGAGACGCGCGGGTGTATATGCATACATGTACGCATATGCGCATGTGTTTACATGCCAATGCGGATATGTATGTGTACATGTGAGCGTTTCTTTACGTATATGTGTGTGTATGTACGCATGTGTGTGCTCGCGCGTACGGCCGTAAGCTAACCCTCTTGAAGCACTTAACAGCAAATAAAAATCAAATAGATAAACCGTATCATATCCCCCCACCTCCCAACCTAAGCGAACACCCAACAGGTCAAGACATACTTATCAAGAAATCATCTCACCAACGAGGTGCCAACAACCTATACCTTAAGACTCGAAATTTAAAGTACCCCCTCCTCCTAACACCACTAATCACCATCCCTTCCATGTATCCCTATGCCCTCAGCCATACCAAAGATGGACAACCCAGACCCCCCACAACAACCTACTGTCCTTAAACTCCAAAACTAAAACATTACCGGCATACCAAGCACCCCCTCCCACCTTTCGCTCTTGTTCCCTTTTGCTTTTTCCGCTTTTCTCGCACCCCTCCCCTGACACTATTCAGTCGTTCATTCCACCATAAACGAACATTTATGTAAACGTCTGAGGAAACTACCTGACGCCAAAAAACGGCCGTGTAGCTGAAACAATAATGTAACTAAACAAAAGAATTACGGTAATAAAAAATAAAACATATATTTGCTCTACAACAGTATTGAGCACTTCCTCCAGGTTTTTATTAATTACCATTTCTACTATATATATATATATATATATATATATATATATATATATATATATATATATATATATATACTAGCTGTACCCGGCCACGAGTTGCTGTGGCTAAGTTTGTTAAAATCGAACACCTTCCTCAAGAGAAATGTCATTTTGTTCGTTTATTTACTTTTATTATTTTTTGCAATTTTTTTAATCAATAAAAGTTATATTTTTCACCCAAAAAAAGATTAATTTTTTTCCATAAATTGTAAGGTGAAAGTTTTTTTTTTCAGGAAAACTGGCACTTTTTTTTAAAAAGAAATTTGGCAGTAAAGTTTTCCCTTTGAAAACGGATTGTTTATTATAAAAAGAACAGATGAATGCTTTACATTACACTGTAAATAGGTATGTGAATGTAGAGAAAAGTTAGATTCTTTTTTATGAGAATGCATAAATTATTTTTTAACAGATGTTCAGAAAGTAAATAGAAAAATACTTCCATCATTAATTATTCAGAAAAATAAATAAAATGTTGATTTAGTGTTTCAACATCATGCTTATAAATTATTATAAAACTTGCTGAGTATGCGCTGTTTTACGGTTGTTGTAAATATGGAACGGAAACTTAAATTTTGCTCCGTTTTAAATTTTCTTAATTTTTTTATTGTGACCCCAACCGAATATAATCAAAACATGAACATTCAACAATTGTACTTTATGTATATAAAACACAAAATATTGAAAAAAATAGGAGTTAATAACGAACGGGAAATAATTCCATTTTTAAACGAAAAAATCAGTTTTGTATATATTTTTTGTCATTTTTTACATGTCCAGCTTTCACATTGGAAATCTCGACATTTATAGGTTGTCGGGTACGTTTACAACGAATAAACACTCCAATCTAGTAGATGTATCAGAAGTTTTGTATAAATTTTTGACACCCTTATCACGAAACTGCGAATAAAATATAAAAAAAAATTCGTAATTTCTCTTTTAAAAGTGGGTTGTTTATTTTCTTTATGGATTATAGTTCCGAAATAAACTATTAAAGTTGTTTTAAGAGTAATATAACTATTTTTTTTATTTTTTAAAAAACAGTAATGAATTTTAAGAACACAATATTTTTCAATTTTTAAAATTTAAAGATCTATCAACATTTTTCTATTGATTCTATTTTTACGATATTTTCAGGATCAATGTGAAATATTATGTTCTTTCCAATAAACTGAATATAATATGTTAGACAAACGCATTTTTTAGTACACGCCCCCCATTGTCAAGTGTCTATTAAAAAGTAAAAAATTAATTTACTCACCAAAGTTTTATATATCACAAATTGAAGAGAAAAGGTCAATAAATAATATATTCAAATTTAAAACAAAAAAGTAGTCTTTTTAGAAATTTACCTGTAAAGTCCAAAGTTTAAAACCTTTTAAAAAAACACGTTGTTTGTTTGCTTTTTGTTTGTTCTTTTTTAATGAAACCGTGGTCCTTGTTCCTTTAATTGAAAAAAAATAGAGCTTGAGTTACATTTTTCGATGAGTTATAAGCTTGGAAAAAACGGAGTGGAATTATTCACTATTTTTCACGAAATTTCTGACACACCTACCAATCTACCCATGTTAGAACGGCTTTCGGAATAGAAACCCATAACCTTGCCAGGATACCCGAAAAGCTATAAAAGTTGACGTGTCGAATGTGATCGATGTGGACGAAATGTAAAAATGTACCGAATTTAAAAGGGAACGAAATTAAAATGTCCGTTCCATTTTTACAACAACCGTAAAGCAGAGCATTCTATGCAAATTTTACATAACTTACTGTATTAATGCTATTTTTTAAGAAAAAAATATTTCGGTTTGGCTATAAATTCCTAACTCATTTCACCCTAAATAATTTAGGTGACTGAAATAGGAATCTAATTGAATCTTTAATTTCCTGATAGTATGTGAGAAATTTGTTTTTCTTCGAGTTATATCGAATTCATTAATTCGGACTTTAGGTTTTTTTTCGGAATGTTCCGGTAAAAATTATTTTTTATTGTTACAAATTACGATGCTTTTTTATATAAACAAAGCAAAAACAAATTCTTGCGTTTTTTTAATTACTACTGAAAACCATAACTTTAGTAAAGGTATTTTTTGTTTAAACAAAATAAAACATTTTCACTAAGAGTTAAGTAAAAATAATTGGTTCATTATATTCTGCGATCATTATTTGATAAATACTGAAATTTTAATCATAATTGGTTAATTTCCTGATTTTTTGGTGAATTTTTAAGTAAAGGGAAAGATCAAAATGTTTATAAACTTTGAGCGTCGCCATTCATAAGCGACCACGTGTGGTTAATTTAAATCAAATTTTAATCACAGGGTTACATTATCAATAATCATGTGATTAAACCCATTGAAAATTTACCAATATTGTCAACACATTATGTTTACATTAAGCCTGTGAGACCAAAATATGCTTTTCTGAGATTTAAAAACCCCCGCGAGATCAGGAGAAGAAATGTCCAGAAAATCACTAGAGTTTTAACTTTTATTCTCTGAAATTTTCAAAAATCGCTAAATCACCCCCCGCCCCAAAAAAACTCCATATTTTAACTTCCTACAATAAAAAAAATATAAATATAGTATATTCAATATATAAAATGCTTCGTGTTTTCTCACTATATGATTCTGGAATTATACTGAAGCGGTTAGCTCCCCAGAAGGCTTATATATTTTATCAGCAATGTCCACCTGTTTTTTCAGAAAGGGTATTTTTTTTTGCAAGAAACAAATCATAAACTCAAACATTTTATAATAAAAGTGAAATTGAAATATACTGCAAATTAAACATAACAATAATGTTGCAACATATTTAAAAATTAGTAAAATAAAAAAAACAAAAAAAAACTTTGTTTTAGCATGTTAAACCTATTTAGGTTGGTAGATAATTAAATTCTACTGTAATGGTATAAGTTTTGTATTTTTTGGCTGTTGTTTGTAGCTTTTTGCAATTTTCGACTAAATACTTCTAAATTAAGCGGGATTGCTTAGATCGTATTTTAAACTAAACTTCGGAGGTTGGAATGCCCTCCCCACATAAAATGTAATTGGAAAAATCGATTTTATAGCGAGATTTAAGAATGGTTAGCGGAAAAAAAAGTTGAAAAACAAAAGAAATAATCAATAAATAATTGTTATCAAAGGCAATAAATAAATGCTACTTTCTTTTACTTACATGAATGAGTTTATTTTATGTTTTAAAGTATTTTCAAGCGCTTTTCTTTATTTTTAATTGCGGGTGTGTGGATGCGAAATATCTCCAGATATTTCTAGAATTCCCCGCTAGATTGCAAACGAAATCGCCAGATCTAGCAGGAAAACCGCTAAATTGGACCCACTGGTCACGTGACATGAAGCATGGCCCCTAAATAAAAAAATGGCCTATCGGTTCGAAGAAAACCACCTATTTATCATAGAAAAATTGCAATACATAGAAAAATATTTGTGCACTAAGAATAGGATCTGCTCAATTATTCTGAGCGTTTAGAGACAAAGATAATTTAAATTTAAGGCGGGTTTACATAAATGTTTATTCTCGACATTTTTTCTTACTTATAATATGAGTCATTTATTAATTAAATACGTCTCGAAACATAACATATATTTTGAAATCGATAACATACGCCTTTACATGTAAAGCGAGTATGTACTTAACTCTGAACATATTTCATTTCGACTGAAACATTACATTTATATTCACAACCTGAACATATCTTCCTCACTGTCCATGAGTATTTGAATTATTATTAGGTTAATTAAAAGGTTAGAGGCAATGCTTCTTAACGGCTACATTTGTGTCAACTGTAAGATGTATTGAGCTAAAAGTAAAAACTAATGAAAAAAAAGATTACATTAACGAAGTTCATTTTGTTTATTGCTTATATTATATATGGACATTAATTCTTGCGAACAATTATCGGGTCGGTATTCTTTTAAGTGGAACATGATCTACGATATTTACTTTTTGATCTTTAGAATGAATAAATGAATTACTTTTTGATCTTTAGAATGAATAAATGAATTCAAGAGAATATTTGTATTCATATATATATATATATATATATATGTCTAGCCGCACTGATGAGCTGTGAAACAGCGAAACAGTACTGTATGTGGATGACTATATATATATATATATATATATATATATATATATATATATATATACTAGCAAAAGTACCCGTCGTTGACTGAGTTACAAAAAAAGCATGCAGGAAATGGACTCTGATTAATTAAAATAAGATAGGTTATGAAAACGAAGGGTTGTAAAGACATTGCTTCGAATTTGGGGATGTCAAAACCAAAGCAAAATATGATGAAAGTAAAAAAAAAATAGATAAGCCCCAAATTTATTATACCATACCTCTTCACACTGAAACACTTATCACAATATTCTGTGGATCTATATTAAAAAAAAACCCTTAATTTTATTATACCATATTTCTTCAAACTGAAACATAATTCTCAAAGTATACTTACGCATATAGATATGAAAAGTTTTTATTAAAGTTTGTGCCGATTTCCATTCCATGGGGGCCAGGCGCTAACGCAGACCCCACAATTTTATAATACAATCCCTATTTAAGTTCAAACATACTTATCAAAGTATTTTTATGTGCATCTATATCAAAAACACATGTAAACTTTTTTTTTTTTTTAATTTACATACTTTGTGGACCAGGCGCGAACTCAGACCCAAGAATTTTAATGAGCCACCGTTCTGCAGGATCAAACATACCCATTCCTGTGTCTCAATACTTATTCTATCATTATATGTCATCGTATTTTTTAAAATAGTCAACCATATAGGAGCCTATTAATGACCAGACACACACACCCATACATATTCAGCTTTTTATTATAGAAGATATATATATATATATATATATATATATATATATTTATATATATATATATATATATATATATAACTACTTCATTTACCCACATAAAATTAACATACGAAAGTATAGATTTATGCGTAAACTTCAAGTATTTACTTCAAAAGTACTCAATACGTAGGTAGAGCTAGTTAGTAATTTATAAAATATATATGACGATTAAGCTACACTGAATAAACTGTAGAAGAGAAATAGCAAATAATTCTGTTCACAAAATAAAATTAACTCTAGGATAGCGATACGAAATAGTTTTAAAACTAATAAAAACAATAGAAAATAAACAAATAAATAACTTAAATAAACATGAATATACATTAACGATCACACATATATGTATGTATATATGTATATATGTATATATATATGTGCATATATGTATGTACATATATACATTTATATATAAAATAACAATAAAAATACACTAACCTAGTTTTAAAACAGATCCTTTGTCCAATAAAATACATGCTCATTGACTGATAGGAAGGGGTTCGGTGGATACTAGAAAGCTGATTGGCTAACTAAATCCTCAATAGAAGATTAAAAATTTCAGAATATTTTTCCAGTCAAGATTAATTCAGAAAAAAATAAACATATATGTAATAAAGAATATTATGAAGCTCCCTTTTCGTAATCAGATTTATTATTTTAAAGATGAACATCACAAATTGTTTATTCCACAAAAAATATTAAAGGTATTGTCAGATGGACCAGTACGAAAAATGTTTAAATAACCGGTGTTGTTAAGGAAAGTCTATGTAAATAAAAAATATTTCGATGATAAAAAATATTATGATACATAACACTTGAAAATATCCGTGGTTTGCTCAGATAAAAAAAAGTTGCATAGTATTTACTTGAAAGCATAAATACTTTAGCCGAATCCGTAATAAGTTTACTGTAGTTAGAAACCTCAAAATATAAGCAGAAAATAGAATACCTGTAAATAGAATAATTGGTGCAATATTCGTTCCGATCAGACGTGAATAAAACAAATTACTTTTAAAGAAAATATGAAGAACTCCTTGAAATGTTGTTTTACAAGCAATAGAACTGTAGTAACGCATGGCGTTTTTCATAGAGATTATACTGTAATCAAATTGACCTGTATATTAGTAAAGCATAATTATCTCACTATCTTTTCTTTACAATCTGATAATTTGGCATGTACGTATTAAGATTTGATAGAAACATGTTACATTTTTGCAATTTCTTTTTCATAGGAGTAAAAATGTATTGTTATTGAATAGGATGAGTTCTTGCTGATAATAGCTTAAAAGTAAGATCGTGAACTGAAACTCGCTTTTACACTAACAATGAAGTATATGAAAAGGATAGGATACACTCCTTACTAGATTTCGAAGTATATTTTCTAAACTTTAAAGAGAAATTCTTACTAAAATAAGCACCATTTCAGATGCATTACTTTATATTTAGACGTATTTGACTACTATGATAATGTATAATTTCGTCAGGAAATTTATATTCGTGTGTAGTAGTATGATTAAACATTTTTTTCTGGCAAATTTAGCAACCGATTTAGTGTAAGAGACCCAGTCCAGGTCAGGGATAAAAGAAGCTTATTGAAACAAGGATACTACGGGAATTGATAGAGAGGGGAAGAAATTTAGTTTGTCATGGGATAAAAAAACATGTATCTAAGTCGAGTTTTAAATTGCAATGAAAGTTTTAAAATTAGCATCAACTAGTTATTTTATTGTCAGTTTAAAAGGTAAATAAAATGTGAATTTTCTAGATTTTCTTTATTCGGCTTAAGTTTTAGAGACTATAACTAGGGGACGCCAAAGTTAATATGGGAAGATAGAATGGATTAGAGTTGGCATAATCAGGAAAGATGAAAGATATAATGCGTTTCAAAGAAAATATGCATTAATTTGATACATTAAAGCGACCTACATTGTGTTGAATTCCATCAACTTCTTATGTAGATCATTTATGAATTTTTTTAAGATGTACGATGCACTTTGAT
Organism: Euprymna scolopes; assembly: GCF_053919585.1. Classification (NCBI taxonomy): domain Eukaryota; kingdom Metazoa; phylum Mollusca; class Cephalopoda; order Sepiida; family Sepiolidae; genus Euprymna; species Euprymna scolopes. The sequence goes on from NC_136486.1 coordinate 140,161,307, forward strand.
ATTGTAAGGTGATATTTGGTGTAAACGGACTAAAGACATTATAGACATCCTAGATTACTTCTCTTCAGCCTTCAACCAAGTCATCAGTTGTATAGTCTTATCTAGCCGCAATCATGTGTGTAAAGATTAAAGGGCTATGTGTTTGGATCCATTAATAATAATAGTCACTAAAATAGTCAATATATATATATATATGTATATATATGTATATATATATATATATGTATATATATATATGTGCATATATACACATTCAGTTTAGTATCGTACAATTTGCTAACAGAAAATGATAAATAATAGTTTATTAGACAATATGAATCCAAGTGTGTCTTTATTTTAGAATTTGTAATTCCTATTATATGCGGCTGTGTTTATTGTTTTCTAAACTGAGATTTACATACCTCTTACCACCATAAAAACGATTCGATAATATCGGTAATGTCTACGTGCTCACATATTTCAGGAAAAGGTAGTACTTTTTTATATCTAAGAAGATTTTATTTATTGCTTTAAAATTGCTATAAATACATATAGTATATATATATATATATATATATATATATATATATATATATATACTCGCCTTAGAGGGGGCTCTCGCCTTTCCTGGAAAAGGGAAATGTCATGACATTATTATATTTACAAGCGGTCTCCAGTTTGTTGTATCACTTAATCAAGGGGGTTAACAACGTAAGATTTATGCATTCTTGCATCTATTTTTAATACAATGTCTTGTATGGCAAATATTTACTTATCTGGTACTGACAGCCTTGCTTAATCGAGACGATATTAGGAGTACTGGCTTATGGCGAGTGAATATATATATATATATATATATATATATATATATATATATATATATATACACAGACACACACACATATATATATATTTATATATATATATATATATATATATATATAGATAGATATATACACACCCCGTGCCAGAATTATATTCAAATCGATAATGTTGTTCTAACTCCGATAATTTTCAATGAAAATTCGTGAAACTTCGCACGTTATACGGAAACACTAATACATTAACATATATAACATTTTAAGCTGATCTGGTCCATAGCGACCAAACGGCAGCAATTTTTGGTGACGCGCAGTTTTTTTCATCGTGCGAAATTTATATGCAAGATTGTACGTAATTGTGCTTTAAGTCAAGCTGAGAAGTCTAAAATTATTCAAAGGACCTATAATAAGATTTTCACCTTAGACATCTCCAAGGAATTACAGAGTGATCATCGTACAATCCCAAAATATTGTACTAACTCTCGACTTTGCAATGGACGTTCTGACAAAGGGAAAATTCGTAAGAAATCATATCTGTCACGTTGAACAATTAGGAAGACCAAGAGGGAAGTTCGCCGTAACCCACATGAAACAAGCAAACAAGTTTTCGATAAAGCTGACGTTCCTAATCTGCCCAAATCAACTCGTTGCCTTATCCTGAGGAGGATTGTAAATTTGGAAAGCCAGAGGCCCGTCCTCAATCGAAGGATATCCACAAGAAACAGAGGATGGAGTGGGCAAGAGATCACATGAAGGTGAATTTTAAAACTGTTTTGTTCACCGATGATTGTCGAGCGACCCTTACTGGACCCAATGGGTGGAGGATAGAATGGCACCATAATAAGGGGCTACATCCCCAAAGGATCATGCGTCAATAAGGAGGTGGTGGTCTGATGTTCTGGGCTGCAGTCATTGGCAATGAGCTGGTAGGACCATTCAGAGTCGCAGATGGAGTGATAATTACCGCCAGACTCTATATTGGCTTCATTAAGGAACACTTGGAAAGCTGGCACAAGAATAAGAATTTAGCATTTCGGAAAAAGATGGTATTCATGCATGATAATGCATCGTCTCATTCTGCCACTGAATATTTTGAGAGAGTTTTTGCAAGACTTGGGAAGATAATGCGATGGCCAGTCTGTTCTCCAGATTTAAATCCCATCGAATTAGCACAAATAACGAGGTGCATAAAATTCTGGCACGCATTTTATATATATATATACATATATATATATATATATATATATATATATATATATATATATATATATATATATATATATATAATGTGTGTATGGTTAATCAATGTATCTATCTCATTCATTTTCCCTCTGTCCTTCTCTTTCTAGACAATATATATATATGTGTGTGTGTGTGTTTATATTTTATATATGTATCTACCTCATTCATCCCTCTCTCCCTCTCTCTACTATGTGTGTATTTATATATATATGTGTGTGTGTATGATTTATCTCAGTATGTATATTATCTGTTTTCTCTCTCATTCTCTCTGAATATATATATATATATATATATATATATATATATATATATATATAATTTTCCCCAAAAAATGCATTAGGAAAAGTTTTACTGCAAAGTTTCTGTAATACTCTATTTCCTTATTCTAATATTAATGGTGCGCTACCTTCTAAACTGTCTAAATTATAAATGTTCAATTGATAAAAATAGTTTGATAAATTCATAAAAAATAACACTTGATATTATTTTCTCATTACGGCAAGTCATTTCGAAAAAAAACTTAAGTAAAGATAAAGCGAAAAAAAAAGCCCTCTTCTTTCAGCCTAATGAACTTGTCGGATATGAGAATTTATAAAAAATATCACTGAAATATACATTATTGTTTATTAGATCTAAATAAATGTATGCTCATTTTTTGGCCAGTTGGATCTTGATTTTTCTGATTTTCTGTTTTCGAAAACTCATTTTACGATAAAAAAGAGTTAGCCTCAAATTAGATATTTTGTCGTTGTTTTCTATTTTCTTTTAAAGTAATTTGCAATCAAATAAATGTTTACATTTGAGGAAATTATTATTTTAAACGTATTTATCTTTCAAACATTTCTCATATGTCCGATGTACACTCGCATTTACATACATAATTCTCATAATACTTGTATATTGTGGTATCCATCAGTTTACAATTATCGTTGTAGCCACGTTAGCATTTTAAACCAGTTTTAATATCATAGTTTTAGTCGTATCTACTAAGAATATTACTTTTTATACTTTTTATTCACTCGTGGATGTAACAGATATTTTTCTTGTTGGAATAAATAAACACAATTTTTATATGTCAACAAGCGACTGATTAAATCGTTGGTTCTATTATGAATTTTTGTAAAAGGAAACCAAGTATAATGAGAGTACGCTGTAAAAAGGTGATTACGATGACAGACTCGTTATCAAACTGATATAGCATTAATAAGAGTTTCAAAATCTATAAACAATTTAAATAATATGCTAACGGGACCGAGCGGTTTTCTGATTAAAACGGGCCTAAAAATTCTATTTTAAAAGTTAGTGATCCATACTGGTAAAAATTGATTATAACCAGCAAAGATTCAGCCAAACATATAGCATCAAATCACTATTCCGTTCCCATTTATACAGTCCTAATCAGATTTTCTATCCAAAGAGATGCTGCACTATGCAACATTATCTAGTTTTTTTTTTGTTATCGTCGCAATGTTGTATCCCTATACCTTTTTTTTAAGTTGTCATGAAATATGCCCGGAGAAACTTATAGAACTTGTGCTCCCTCGACGTGTATCAATCTTACTAATCCGACAAACAACAATACCTCACCCCTTCATCATGGAGAAATAGATACCGGAAAAAGTACTTCTCTTATAGTTTCTGCCTCCAGACTCTATGAATATAAAATTACCTTCCGGTATCGTGCTTCTCTGACTCTTCTGACATACAGAAGTTTAGGTGTAATTTATACAGGCGTATGGCTGCTAAACTCCTTAGATAATGTAGGTTATTAAAGTCGAAACCAGTAGCGACTTACGTTTAAGTAGCTCTACGTTTTGTCTGGTGTGAATAACAGTGTTACGAACAAATCAAGAACTGAACATTACATATGTGTTTCCGGAGGCATATGCAATATAGCAATGCCACTAATCACATATTATATTCTTTGTAATTTGCAATCGGGTTTGTCTTGATTTCATCTATGTGTATTAAGACAAACCGGTGTCACTACTATTAATAAACAATCTAAACTATCTTAACTAATCATCCCAACATTTCTAGCTAAATACTCATACATATAAAGCATTAGTACTGCCTTTCTACAGATTGCAATTCTTACGTAATAGATTCTTGAAAAAACTCTCCCCACTGTAAAGAAACTTAGACCATTTAATTTATCATTATCAATAGTCCATTTATGTCCATAGTATTTCAGCTAAAATATATGATATCATTACATCCATTGACTGAGAGATTTTTTTTCTTGAGTAATATTTAGTCATTAGTATACAGTCTCTGATTATTCCCATGGTTCAACTGATAATTCATCTCATCTAACTCTATACTTTATTGGCTTTCAACCTGGTTATGTGGTGTATCATTTATATACAAAAACCCATTCATAACACTATTTATCATTCAAATGACAATATTATACGTCCTACTTACCCATATATTTAAATGGAATGTTCTACTGCTGTTAAGTGGTTACACACTAGTATAAAATCCTCTCACATACAATTAATACTAATATAAACCCACTCATGATGCAATTACGTGGAGTGTGCAATAAGTAATGCCCCTGACTCACTTTCAGTTGTCTGATATGGCAGGAATTTTGCATGTGCAATTATTTATATCTATACGGGTTATGTGACGAATTACAGCTCTTAACTAATTGTGGTTTCTAGTTTACAGGTGTTTGAACTGAGTCAGGTGTGAAATGGAATCTGTTAAATGTCGAGCAATGATCCGGTTTTTGTATTTGAAAGGACGCACATCACAGGAGACTTTTGATGAAATGCAAGAAAGTTATGGTGATAATGACACATCATATGACCTTGTAAAACGCTGACATTGTTAATTCAAACATGGACGGAAGTCTGTGGAAACAGCTTCCATACCTGGTCCCCCCTTCTGCCATTGATGAGGCATCTGTCCGTAAAGTTGAGGCTGCCATTTTGGAAGATCGGCGCATTACTATTCGCCAAATAGCCCAAGATGTCAAGATTAGTACACGGTCGGTGGAAACGATGACTCACGGCCATTTGCATATGCATAAGGTGTCTAGCAGATGGATTTCCAGGTCGCTCAAACCATTCCAGAAGCGAGAACGCGTCGAGTGCTCGAGGATGAATTTGAAGATATGCCAAGAAGATGAGTCAAATCTTTTCAAAAGACTGATTGCACAGGATAGAACCTGAGTCCATCACTATGATCCAGAGACCAAAGCCCAACTAATGCAGTGGAAGCACTTGGACTCACCACCTCCAAAGGAGGCAAGGGTGCGGCCCTTCGCTAGCAAGGTCATGCTCATAGTCTTCTGAAACCAGGACGGAGTAGTGATGACAGATTTCCTGGCAAAGGGTACCACAATTATAGGCGCCTATTATGTTTCACTTTTGAGTAAATTAAGGGAAACTATCAAAATCAAGAGGCGGGGAAAGATCAGCAAAGGTGCCTCCTCCTGCAGGACAACGCTCCGGTCCACAAGTCGCATGTCGCCAGATCAGAAGCACGGGCGTGTGGTTATGAAATCCTTCCTCATTCTCCCTACTTTCCTGACCTAGTACCGTCTGACTCTCACCTCTTTCCAGCCAGGAAGTTGTTTTTGAAAGGAAAGCGTTTCTCAAAAGATGCAACCTTTATTTCTGAAGTCACGTCGTGATTGGAGGACCGACCTGGGGTGTTCTACAATAATGGTCTACAGAGCTGCATCAAATGAAAAGGGAAATGCATAACTCTAGGTGGTTCTTATGTAGAGAAAAACTAATAACTGTTCCAAGTGTCATTGCTCTGCTGCTATTAGAAGTGAGTCAGGGGCATTAATTATTGCACGCCCTCGTAACAACTATAAATCTCATTAACACTTGTTTTATGTTGCTTTCATAAAGATGATTTCGTTAGTATAAAAGAGTTCGGTTTTGATCAAAATGTATTATATGTTCTGAGGCAAGTATGTTAAAAGAAATCAGTTTTGTCTAAAAAAAAGCATTATAACCATTCAGTATTCCTTCTTTTCTGAACGTAAATTTACTCATATTATAAACTGTCATTTTGTCCCAATCTTAGCCAATATAGAGGAAAGTGAATCTTAACACACAATTTCATACCAAAAGTCACATAACGTTTCGTGCGAATCATCTTCAGGACAGACAAAGGTCAAATTTTCTACAAGTTCACTTTAATTAGATGAACCTCCTCATTACTAGGGCACCAATACAATTATATTCAGTAATTTAGCAAATAGTCGATTCCTCTGATTTAACGTGTACGTCGCGTTTATTTGACAATTGATTGTGTTAATGCAGTATCCAACATCGGCGGTTTGTGTCGCGTGGGAATTTGTGCGACTAACGACACCTCCTCCTTTTATCGTAATGAGTTTCTGCTCACGCGCAGGGTAATAAAACAACACTTCACTTCACTAGAATAATGGCTGGGGAAAATGTACTTTATTAGACGCAGGCGAATAAAAGGTGACGTTTAAACATGCGATTATGTTAGATTTAACTCTCATTTCGCCTGGTCGTCTGTGTACACCTGTTCGTTCTGTTATCTCCAAAATCTCATTCAAAGAAAATGCTTTGAAATAATACGAATACAATATAATATATATTATGTTTTCGTAATGCAAAATAAATGAATAAACTAAACTATGTAATTAAATTGTTATGTAACTTTATTTACGCTTTCAACCGAGTAAATTATTATTATATATTAATATGCATTCAACAACTATTTTTAGACGAAACAATTGATCTATAATATCGTGTACTTTGATGACTAATACATAATGGAAAAACAGTTTTAATAAATCAAGTATTCAACGTTTTATACTAAAACCATCCGTCCTTTTCCACGTTTTTACTCGCTTGTTACGCTCCTATTTTTTTTAATTATTTGTTCCTTGTTTTATATTTGTTTCATACAAGTTTCCCGTATCATAGCTTATACTGATAAAGCCTTAATATACATTCGAAAAATATATGACACACCTCAACCCGACGTAGGATACGCCTACGTAATTTCTTACTAATCATAAAAGGTAAGTAAACACCAGGGCTGATTTTCATCATTAAAACATATATAAAGTGACAACATTTATGGCTACAAATAGCATGTGCACGCCAGTATTTACGTGTGTTATCCATGCTCGGTCTTTTTTGTACCTGCGATGTTGATGTTTGTGAGAAGATCATACAGCTATGCAGAAAACTGCATAAACAAATCGGAATATGCTATCTAGTGTGCGATCTAAATGTTCATCGTACAATTGTTTTTAATAAAGTTTGCATTTTTCTTCATTTTAAATAACAAAGGGTCACGGTTAACCTCGTCAACAGTGTGTCCGACAAGCAAATGGTATAGAAAATGTACAATCAACGACACAAACACACATGCGTATATATATAATATATACACACACACACACACATATATATATATACATATACAATATATATATATATATCTATATATATATATATATATATATATATATATATATATTACGCAATTCATTATTCAAAATGTTAAGCTGTTTGCGTATGCGTAATTACATTTCTGGATATGAGGACAACGACAAACGGTTGTGTAGAACTGGAGTATAGAAAACGATTGACGAATTTCATTAGAAAATAATTCGAAAAATTATGCTGTAGACTAATGGGTTTGTCGGATATTGAAGACGTAGATTAATGTGTTCGAAAAACCCGTTAAAACTAAAAGAATATTTACATAAAACTCATAGAGAGACTGCGAACTTAGAAAAACTGCGCGACTGACCAGTGATTATGAAAGAGAAGATCTGTAGAGCTAGAAATATTTATTAAATCACGGTTAACAGATTTAAAAAAATAACATAGGAGAGTCTTGATTGTATTCATTTTTTAACTGCCGAAGCACTTTTCTTTCTATTTCATGAATATTATTGTTTCTACAAATCGTCTGTAATGTCTAAAGCATGTCTAATCAATGTAATTTTCTTTTTTTTCATATGCTGATGCCCCCTTTATTAGGTGAGTAGAAAAATCTATCAAATATCTCTATTTTCTGTAGAAGAATTTAACAGATTCAAAAGGAGAAAATAACTTATGTGTTTTTACCGTTATTTGTTTTGCCACCTGTATTTAAACATACCCAACAACGACGCAATAACACGCACATACACTCACGCTATATATATATATATATATATATATATATATATATATATATATATATATGTGTGTGTGTGTGTGTGATTTTAAAAATGAAAGTTCATAAAGTTTTACTACACGAGAATATATCGTTCGTTAAAATCTTAGAGAGAATAAATAAATATTTTCGTCGAACAAAAATAATATTTTTAACAAATAAGTTCATACAAATAGCATAATAATATTTCTATTTATATATTTATATATTCCCGGTTTGCGTGACTTTAGTGTTGAAGTATGAATTGATAGCTGGTGTTTTTATAGAATAAAACACTATTTAATGTTTTCATGCGTAGAACAGTCACTTATTTAAAACCAAATTTATTCACATAGAATGACCACCAGTTGCATGAAAATATCATAACTGTATTTTATATAAAATAAATAATTTGAAAAAAAATCAAATAACAATTTTACCCAAAACTATTTTTCCAAATATATTGCACCTACGTCTATGTATAATTACATGTCTGCCTGTTTCAATTCGTTGAGAGTGTATTGACTCTTTAGTCTAACTTCTGATTGTTTATTATTTTACATTATTTTAGTATATTTTTATATATGTGAGTATATGCATTTATACATTTGTATATGTATATATGTGTATACGGAGAATTAAAATTAAACATTCCATTATTAAACGATTACTTATGATCTGTAAGGTTCCGCCTATTTGAACTTTTTCCAACTTAAAAATAAATAAATCTGAATCATCATCTCGACACAATTATTATCATGTATGCGTCAGGATCACCTCAATTGAACTATTCGTTCGAAATCTAGATTTTAACGATGATTTTCTATTTGCCTCCTTCTTTCTTATTCTTCCAACTATCTCTATCTGTCTTTATACACTCTTTTTCGACTTCATCCTATTCTTTCTCCTCTTTTCGGTGCTTCTCTTTTTCATTTGTTCTCTCACCTTTTTTGCAATTTTAATTTCAATTTTTCATTGCTATATTTTGCACCTACACATTAACACTGTTACCTGAAAAACGTTTTATAAAAAAACTGGAACTTTTCTCATTGATCTGATGTTTTTTGGAAGCTTTAATTTACTCTGGAAATGTAGGATTATGTTTTCCTGTTTTTTTTCTGGATTACCAATTGATTATTAATGGCATATCAATGGATATATTTTTGGATTCATCTTGTTCTGGATTTTACCTTCTTAATCAATGGGTTTTCCTTTTTATCCCCCCTTTTCTCATTTGCTGCTTTTTGAATCTCTATAAACTGTTACTAAATATTTAATAACTTTCTATGCACGTATGATCAATTTCATATTTGTAGTTTCTTTCAAGGCATTACTCTGCAAAATGGCGTCTATATTTTACCAATATCCTTTCTCTGATGAGCAGAATTGCATTTTCTCTAAACTTCGCCAAATCAGGTTGTTTTGGGGTATTTGTATTCCATGATGGAAAATTATTTTTTTTATATATAAGTTAGATTCTACTTTTGACTAGAGCGATAGACAAGTATCATTACGTGATATAATAAATAAGCAACAAGACCAAATGTAAACCTATAATAAGGTGAATTATTTTGAATTAGTTCTATTAATACGATACTTAAGAATAAAAGCATGAAACAAAGGTGACGTCTTTATATGGTGTAATTCCAAATAAACGAAGTGATTCGTGTTGAATCACAGGTGTGTACTCATTTGTGCGCATGCACCTGGGCTTCGTATTAATCGCATGCATTTGGATGATTAGAAATATTTAATTGTCTACAGTATATCAAACAAGACATAACCGACGGATGACGCATGGGACTTGGATGTGCGAAACCGTTTAGCATAGAACAATAAATAAGTTACTCTAACATCTTAGATGTATAAAGCATTAATTAATTACTATCTCTTTTGAGACTCGCCGCAAGTTTTGTTGGATCTGCCGGTATGTATTTCTCAATTTGTACAGGCGTCGACTATTTTGATTAAATAATTTTCTTCGTCCCAGTGTCAGTGCATTCATAAAGAAAGGGGGTCAATAATGTCTCCATTGAATATGAAACGATCGCATGTTTCTTCACACAAACATGATAGAATAAGGTCTTACGCACATGATTTGGGAAATATATCTGCAGTTGCATTTAAAATTATATAGGATTCATTCATTATTCGCGTTTATTTACGACAGTTTTAATTCAAATAAAAATGTGATCCAACTGTTTATTATATTGTCTACGACTGGCCCATTCCTCATTGGGGTTCAAATACACTTATAAATCAGGAGTACTGTACAAGTTTTCTCTCCTATCTCCTCCCATATCAACCTTTTATCTTTTTTATCATCCTCCTTTCTTAAATAATACTTCCCTTTCTCTATCTCTAGTCTGCCTGTACCTTTTCTGCTCAACGCCATCATCACCATTATTCAATCCTTTATTCCCCGCATTTAACGTTCCCCTCTCTTATCTTCTAGACTAGCAATCGCTTTTCCGAACTCGTTCTGCAGTCGCTTTCTTTTTCTTAAAGCTCCTCTTTCCTCAATATAACTAAATGTCACCCTATCTCTCTCTTCCTTGCGTTTCTCTTACCTTATTTCTCTCTTCTCAAATCTCTCTTCTCACACATCTTTCTTTCACCATCTCTCTCTCTCTGACACCATTCTTTTTGTCTCATCTCTCTTTAATCACCTATCTCTCTTCACTCTCGAATGTTTCTTTGTTTTATCAGCTCTCTCTTTGTTTCAGTCTTTCCACCGTTGTTCCGCCACCTTTCATTTTGTTCCTCTATCGCTCCTTTCGTTCCTTCAACTTTCTTTATTCCACTATATCTATTTGTTCCCTCATCTCATTTTGTTCTCTACATCATTTTAATTCCCCCTCCCCCTCTCTTTCTCTCTCTCCCCCTCTCTCCCTCTCTCTCTTTGTGTTCCATCAGCTATCACGGTTTCTCCATCCCTTTTCCTTCATCCAATTCTTTCTGTTCCTCAATGATTCTCTCTCTGATATGTCAACTCTATATTCCATAAAATATCTCTGTTCCTCTGTTTCTTCTGTATCTCCCCTGGTTTCTCCATCTCTCTCATCGCATTTCCCCATCTCTCCCCTGGTGTTTCTCAATCTCTGTTCGGTGTTTCTCCATCTCTCTCTCGCTCTCTCTCCACGTTTCTTCATCCCTCTCTCGCTCTCTCTCTCCACGTTTCTCCATCTCACTCTCTTTCTTTCTCTCGATGTTGCTCCATCTCTCTCTATCTCTCGATATTCCTCCAACTTTCTCGGTGTCCATAACTCTCTCACGGTGTCCGTCCCTGTCTCTCTCTATTTTATCCATCTCTGTCTGTGTTCTGCACGCTTTCTAATTTGCATAATCTCTCTGTTTTCTTCTCACCTACTCGATTAGCTCATGTTCCCTAATATAGCTCCATAGTTTTCCATCTCTCTATCTATCTATCTCTCTATCTCTTAATATTCTTTCTCTCGTTTTCTTATTTATCTCTCTTTTTCATACTATTTTTCTCTTTTTCTTTAACAGTTACAGTATTAAAGAGATAAGATCACGAAACGATGGCAGCATCTATATAATACATTTCAAATGTTCGCATAACCTGATTAAATATTGGTACCAAAACGACTACAGTTACATTTAAATATGAAATGAATTTGTAGCAAAATATAGGATAATAACATTTTCTCTGATAGAAATGGTGACTATATAATTATATAGGCCAAGTTTTACCATTAAATATGTGTATATATGCTTAATCGACACACTTCATAAATAGAAATTTTTACTAATGTCAAGGTAAACTGATATTTAAAATATGCAGAGAGAAAATATTACACACAGGTATGTATAAGCTTTGCAATGCTTTTTGTGTCCCCGACAAAAGGAGGGTGGACGTGTAAATTCAACCTTGCCTGTTCGTCCGTTCGTCTCTCAGCAATTTTCTCAATAACTACGCCTTGCCATTTTTGGGAAAATTTGCACAACCATTTAGCATGATATGAGTGAAAATAAGTAAGAGAACAGATTTTTCAGTAAAACTCCAGTTGCCCTCCCTGGGGTTCTTTTCAGGTTAAAATGGCTAAAATTAAATCAACTTTGCTTATTAACAAAATAATTGATGGCTTGGATTTTTATTAAACGTTTCTAAAAAGCTGTAACTAACTGATTTCTATATACTTTTTGCTTGTCTATACTTCACGGTAACTCTTGAGTGTGCCCCCAGGGGCTCTTATAGGGTTAATAAAAACAATCTCTTTTTTTTTTTACTATTTCAGCATATTTTTCCGAAAGTTTCTGTGTATGTTTAGTCAGCAGTTTTGCATGGTGCTGAAGTCAAATGTTATTATGGTGGGGGCAAATGATGAATTAAATTACTTCTTTTTTTGCAAATTTACATATAGTAAGGCCCAGAATTGCATCGTTTGTTCATCTTCACCATGACCGTTGGGGATCAGTGGCGTGGGAGGTATAATGCTAAACTAAATCTATTTTTACCCCTCGTTCACTTGGTACTCCTCGGGGACAATGACTACTTCACTTGTTTCTTGACAATTAAACATGTTCTATTCAAACAGTGGCTAACAATTTTCTTAATAAAATGCATGACAGAAATTGGGCAAACATTTTGTTTGTACGCATTGACCGCAATGCAATTTCCGTTTAAACCTTTTTAGTAAAACAACAGAAAAATGTTATTAATAATTGAAGAAAGACATTTGTTTGTACAGTTGTGTGCCATTTAAAGATGTTTTGATTTTTCAAATTCATAATTGAACAGACCAAACATTGTTTTTCTTTTTATGCTTACTCTTTGTTCGTTGAGGTCGGCTGAATTATTTGCTTTCTTATATTTGTTTGTTTTAGAATGGAAATGTAATGCAAGCGAGTAAATATTTAAATAAACTGCATTTCCTTTTTCGAAGCATCTTTTAATAGGGCGGTCCGTCAGTTCTATTCGAAATAGTAAACCTGTGCCGTGATATGCATAATTTATTACGTAGATTATGAGTAGTATCCGAGGTTAACTCTTGAAATAGAACATCACAATGCGTGGCAGGCTTAAGTACAAACATGCATTTATCACAGACTGATAAACTCGTTCTTGTTTTTTCTGATCGGTATTTTATTCAAACTAGGTTAGTAGTATTATCTCGTTCTTACGAAAATAACAGCGAATTTGTCTTAAGTAATTAAACAATTGTGAATTTACTATCTCCGATAATAACTCCGAGTATGTTTTCTAGTAACTGTAGCTACTATATTAAAATGAATTTGAAGTAAAATTCCCAGAGCCGTTTAAAGTCGACTCTTTAATATAAAGAATACAAAGACATATCTATAAAATATTTTAGGATTCTTCATGCCCATGAGTTTGAAACGAGAGCAATCTACACCCTTGGATTACAGAAAAGAATTCCATTCTAAATGTCATTCACAATCACGAGTTCAAATTGAAAATTCTTGAGTTAAACTAGACGCATTGAAATGAGGTTAGAATTAACTCGGAGAAAATATACGGAGCGTAGCATTCAAGTTGAGAAAAATAGTGCGGGAAAATATACACTTCATAGGTTAACGGCAATTATTTTATACACAAGGCTGAGATATTGGATAGCTGTGTCCTAAATTACATTTTAAAATGCTATTGTGAGAATTAATGCAAACATCTATCTATCTATCTATCTATCTCTTTCTCTCTCTCTCTCTCTCTCTCGCTCTCTCTCTCTCTCTCTCTATATATATATATATATATATATATATATATACATATATATATATATATATATATATATATATATATATTCTTAAGATGGCCCTTATAAATACTATCACAGAGATGAAGGTCTGGAGTACGGGGAGGGTGAAGTAGTGTTTTGATGTTCATATTTGTCAAATATTACGTGATTAGTATTGAGTTGTGGACTGGTGCATTCGCACAAATATTCCACATCTTCAGTTCCTCGCGAATAACTTGGATTGGTTCCAACACTAACATCAAACTGTGCATATTGTCTGTAAACAAATGTCAGTGCTTATCTATGATTTTTTTCTTATTTGGCCAATACTCGTTGGCATTTTGACCTTCTCACTCCTCTTACACCTATTATAATCTTTCATAGACTCTATAGCTTCTTTGAGTCGTATATGCTACACACAATCTGACGCTCGATTTATGCAAGATACTCCAAAATCTGGCTGAAGCATTTTTTGCGTTTACGTAACAGTTTTAATTTAAATCATAATTTTATTGCATATAATACTCTCAAACTATCCTCACGTACAGATTGCATTTTTGAAATACGCAATCATACTTTAGTAGAGTGTTCAAATTTCTGCCGTAGCTTTTTATTTGAATCTTAAATCATAAAAAATGGCCAGTCACAAGATGTGTAGCAATAACATACTGAATGTTCAAGAATCGACGGCAACTTGTAATGTCTGTACAAAAATGTCCGGAAACTTATTTTAGATATCTAATATATATTAAAAGTATTTAATTATTACTCTCTTTCAAAATTATATATGATTAAAACAAATAAACTAGAAATGACTTTACCGATATTAAAACTCATTGTTGATTATATGCATTGGATAGAACATAATAAAAACAAGGCAATTTACACATTTTTTTTTAATAATGGGATCTTGAAACATCAATTATATTTTAGTATTTATTTATTGATATCTTAATAGTTACTCAATTAAAATAATACTCCACGTTTAATCATTAAATGTTGTACACCATAAATATATACAGCTTTAACTTGTTAGGGAGGTAATCGGGAAATTAAAACCTAAATATTATGATTATCATAATGGCATTTCTTATTATTGACACTGTATGTATTTTAATGTAGCCAAAATAGTCCTCTATGTCGCTATCTTAATTTTATCTCTTCCTTATAATCACTAAAATTGTTTTCTCCTTCGAATTTTAATAGATAACTTCGTGGTTAATAGTAAGCATATATCCCACATCATATAGTGTCGTTTATCCATAATTAAATGATCGTTCACATTAATTATAGTAAATAGTAATTCTGAAATACGCCATTAAATCAGTGCATATCAGAAGGAGGGGTGCAGTATTAAAAATAAATGGGAAGAAAGTCTATCAAATATAAATAAAACATATTTATCTTTTAACTATATTCAATGACACTTACGTTAATATTGACCAATCTTTGTATATTATATCAGTACATGAATAATGCTAAATTCATACTTTTATTTTTAATATTAGTTTACATTTAATAAAAAGTGTCATCATTTAAAATACAAACATTAAAATGTGTCAATATATTTTATTCTGGTTATTTATTTTCAAAGACTAAAAAAGATCATAATGGATAATTCCGTTACAAATAATGTTTTTAGTAGGGACCCATTCGTAAATATATATATTTTTTATACATGATATAAAATGTTTCAAATTCCATTTACTCCACTGCAATTATAATTCATTTAAGTGTGATAAAATTGGCATTGGTTTTATGGTCATTTATAAAGCTGTCTGACAATTACAACTTTCCTATTTGGGGTACTCTACATGCTAAGAATAAATATACGTGTGAAATGTCTCTTGTTCTTTCACTTATATTTTGATTAATACATATCTTATTAATAAATAGTGATGCCATTTTTATTACACATTTCCAGGCATGCTCATATACGATTACTTTCGGCTTAATAATAGAAGAAATATAGAAGGATACTAAGGAAACTGATAAGGGAAATATTCGATTCGATCCATAAATACTTTAAGAATAAATAATTTTACATAAAAACAACAGCGAAAATAAAAAAAAATATATATATAATCCTATATTATGAAATAAACACAGTTGCAGAAATCCTATGTAAATGATTCATGACAAACCTATCAGGCGGACGTAAACAATGAATATGTTTTCTAAAAACAAAGAACAGAATTCCCCCAGAAACTGACTATAGATTTTACTAAAAGTTGTTCGAAAAACAATAATTTTCCGTCTCCCAATTATTTAACATAAATCAATAAATTCGTTTTTATAAGTTTTATACAGTTTAAGCCAAGGAAACAATCTTAAAAATGCATCTATATTTTTTGTAGTTATTTTTTAAATAAATACTTAGAACATATTCTGAGGAAAATAGTAGAAATCGGCAATAAATAAACAAATAGATTTGAAAGATAAAAGTAAAACCTCCTTGGCGCCGAATAAACTCGAAGAACTATTACGATATAATTTCAATTAGTAAGTTAAATCAATGTAATACATATTTGCATATTTTTGTTCCGACGTTTGTTCTTACTACATTCTGTTACGAATATTTATTATTGTGTTTTGTAAATGATGTACACCAAAATGCATGATTCATAAACGTTACTAACAAATCTGCTCGTCCAACCAGGAACAAAAAAAATAAATTAGGTTTAAAATGGCGACCTCGGCATACAGAGAAGGTTTATTCAATGATTACTCTAGACTCGCCGAAAGCGTTTTAATGTTTAATGCATTTATTTGCTTCCCAACCAATGCAAATTAGGCACAAGGTTGTTTTTAATGTGGGGTAAAAACTAGCTCCCCTAAAAGTAGGCGAAAAGGGGGCACTCTGGTTATCAAAATTAATAATTGTTCCAGTATAGAGGGTTCCCTCCATTAACTGGGACGAATTACGTTAAGTGCAGCATATGCATACCAGATACTACACTTTGACCCCGGTCTGAAAGCCAAGAATAACAGAAAAAATGCAAGACTCTAGTCCAGTTTGAAATACGTTCACATAAAATTTCCTTAGGTGAATATTTTTATGATCATGAATTTACATTAAAATATGAATGAATAGTTAAATAAATGAAAATTACCTAAAAATCTCAATCTGTATTCATTACAATATACATCTATTTTTATTTTAGGTTACATATAAAAAGTGGTGCCCATGATAGGTGCCAATTGCAGCCGTTGGTCAAGTTAGTAACATTACAGGGGAAATAATTTGGCACAGTTTAACACTTTATGACAGAGAAATAAAACTTTGTTCTAATTTACAAAAAAAAAATAGCACTAATTCCTAAGTACACTAATGTAGATATATCATTATACAGAAAATATAAACATTTACCAATATAATATTTTGTTTGGGATTGTAAATTATGAGATATTGTTGAATGGCAATAAAAAAAATATTCATATTGTTTTATTCAAATAAACTTGCGTGTTTACCCGTCATCTATATATTATACACACAAATCCATATTCAGAATCGATACACACTGAAATAGATAATCAAAAAACGCGTACGCCATATATATATATATATATATATATATATATATATATATACGTGTGTGTGTGCATTAATATGAAACTTTAGAAATTAAATATATATAAAAACAAATCATATATTAATGAAAAGCTTAGCTTTCTACTAAGATCTAAGAAAAAGAAATATACACTACTGTGTTGCATTTGCAAATATAAAACTTTAATCAGTTCACACCTACATTATTAGAATAATCCCAATTATAATAAATTTATAATATTCAATATTATAAGTAAACTATTATATTTTGAAATAACACAATTTTAAATTCAAATAAAAGAAAGAAATGAAATATATGGAATCAGATATTTAAAGCTTTTAAATAAATTGGTACAATTTTGATTTTCTAAATAATTGTTCTCACCTTGGGTGCTCTTTCCTATAACGTTTCGGTCGATTTATCTTCCAACCTCTTCTAAGTTTATCTTAGCAGACCGGAAGTTAATTCTCTCGAACATTTGATTCGTTATGTCGAATCCAGGAACTTGTAAAAGTTCTAATGAAAGATTTTCATTTATTGAGATTGTCGGACTGACTTCCTCATCTTGGTTGTTATAGTCACAACGTTTCGGCCGTTTTTCCCTCCGGCCTTCATCAGGTGTTTTGTATCGAACGGAGGAACCGTTTGTTAGGAGTCTAACAAAAAATATAATTAACAATGAAGATATTATGAAAAGTGTGTTACAGAAGGACACAACATGTTTTAGAAGCCATACCACACATGAATAACGACAGTAACATTAAATGGAACAAATAACGGAAAACGGAGAACTGTAAGTTTACTACAACGGCCCTTCAAAAAATAATGATGGTGACGCCAGTGACTGACGTCACAAGAATTCATTGCATTTGAAGTAGGATACAGACAGAGGTTAGAAAGCACTAAGCAGACCTACACTAGATTAGTATCAAAGGGAATGGGAAATTTAGTATATATATATATATATATATATATATATATATATATATATATATTCATGTATAATTGTGATTGTTTTGTTTTTTTTTAAATATAGCTACAAAATTCGTACATTTAAGACATATATACCAGACCGCGTGTACGAAATAAGGAGATATGGATGAACCAAAGTAATATTCTACATGAATCCGATTGTATAGTCAGTCGACAGTGCATACGAATAAAAAAATATCAACACATAGCCAATTTTACAAAATACTCGATGGTTTATTCAAAATCTCAAAAATCATAATAAATTTCACATCAAGCGAAAACGCACACAAAACAATCTTCTGCAACTGATTAGAAAGGAAAGATTTTCCTCCGCAAACTAGAATATTTCAGATCGACAAAGATCGCATATTCTATCATATTTAATTGATAAAGAACCTTTCACTCCTTTATTTTGCAACTACTCATATTCGAGTTGAATATGAATAATAGTAACTGAAGATAATTGTTGAATACAGTTTTTTCTCTCTCCCACACACACACACACACACACACACATTATTTATATATATATATATATATATATATATATATATATATATATATATTCATATTTGTACCCTAAATCCTTTAGTGACTAATGTGTATGTTTACTTAGTTGAATTCAATGGATAATGGTTGCTGTGATAACGCAAAATCATTTTCTAAGTTCATAAAAAAGTATAGATTACGTGGAATATGGGTAGACTTTGTGGCACTCTCTCCCTAGGTAACGCCACGTGTTTCTGTTAGTGTGCAACCCTTAATTATATTTGTGAGAACTCACAGTGTAACTAAATATAATCTCGAATTCAAGTGACTGCCTAATTATATTCATGTAAAAGTAATATATTATAATGTATATATCACATTTTATGCATTAAATATAGACATTTACTGGAAAAATCGCAATTTTTGTGGCCTACCGATGTACAGGTATTAATATATTAGCTGTGCCTAATCTCGCTTTTGAGAATATGAAAGTTAAATAAGTATCAGTATATTTGATTTATATTAGAAGACACGATTTTTCTCTTAAGTTTACAAAAATTAGCTCCATCATTAACTAGAAACCTTCTCGGACATATTTTATAAACTCAAAAGAAAACGTTTTTGTAAATCTGAACTTTGATATTAAATTGTCAATGCCTAATGTTTCATTGAAAAGATTTATGACGTTTATAGATCGAATTTTTTAGTTCGTTTGGAAATAGGTTATTAGTATTATTATTGTTGTTTCTCTGATGTATTTGTTAAGACATTGAATAAATATCACTTAAATGTCACATTTCCGATTGTAAAAAAAAGAAATAGATTCGATCGAGATTTAGTTTAAAATTAGCTAAATTGTCCACATCGACAGCCGTGTATGTACTACGTGTATTCGTGTTCATACCCCAAAATGAGATTATAATCAAATTTGATTAAAATTTATTTAAATAACTCTTATCTCAGTATAGTGGATATATATTTACTATGTACATTAGAATAAAATCCCAACATAAGTATTCAGCTGTTCAAAGTGAATACTCCTCTTTAGTTACTTTTAATATATGATTATAAATAAAACCGCATACCCCTACTCCTACTAAGAATTTCGTAGTCCTTTTACCGATTCTTGTGAGAGCCATATTTGATGTATATATTCCGAGATTTCAGCGACACTTTATTACTAACCCAGATATAAAAATGCGAATGATCTTAATTACGGCATGATAGTATTTACTTAAAATCCATGATGGTTACTAAATAAAAAGCTTCTAGCAAAAATAGGGTAAACTCTAAATGCATATGCAATTGTCCTGTCATACAGAAAAGAGGACGTACATTATTACAACATGAACTGCAATATTATTTATATAATATGACTTTTTTTCAGGTTCGCTTTACCTCAGTAGTTTGCGTTGAATCGTAGATAACGATCGAGGGTCAAACAAATTTACGGTGTCAGTTGGTTTTTATTATACGATTGCAAACACTCGAGTGTCCTTGGCTTATTATTTCTCTGATTACACAATATATATATATATATATATATATATATATACATATATATATATATATATATATATCTTTATACATGCATATATTTATATAGATATATATATTTATGCATACATATATATACATATTTTTTACAGATATGTGAGTATATATATTATTATATATCTTTATACATATATTTATATAGATATATATCTTTATACATACACGCACACATACATATATATATGTATATATAAAGGGATACATATATAGTTAGAATAATATTATACTAAATATATTGTATAGATTTTATGCTCGATATACATACAAGCGACGAAGGAACATTGTCATCAAATATTGACTTTTCATATCTCAACTGAATTGTATTTTATATGTTTTAACTTAGAAACATTGAAGTCTTCTCTGAAAGTCGATCAGATGCAACTAAATTCTTTATATTTTGTCCGGTTTAAAAGGTCAGTTGCCATTGGTGTAATTCTTGACATTTCAGACTTTAGAAATTCTGAAATGGCATAAAAACGCCAGACTTTTCTATGTTAATTCTGAATAAAGCTTATATTGATCATTCTTGTCCGCATTGCAAAATCGGTCAACAGTTAGTGGTTACTTCCGGTAGGTTTCCGGGGTGTCTGTTAAGTACAAATGCCAAAAGCTAAAACATTGCTATAGATGCAATAGAGAAACAACATGTCGATTATCATATGCATATAGTAGACTAGGTTGCAGCAAGGGATGTTGAGTTATTTAAATACGGAACCAAAATGAGTATACATATATACTTTCAGTTATGAGAATATGGAAGTGAACTGTGATAAATTGCAAATATAATAATTATTACATTAGGAAGCCATCAAAACTGACGCCATCTTATTTTAAAAAATGCTGTACAGCTGAATACATATACACATACATGGAAACATTATGTAGCCTTGTCCAAAAAGTATTATGTGTTGATATTAACCAATTGTTGTTTTCGAATATGTATACGCAGAATGCTGTTCGACTTATCATTACGTAATTAACATTTATTTAATAATTTACTAAAATGCTAAGATAAAATATAATCCTGTCATATTTTGATTAATTTAATTCTTTTTTACATTTAGGTCACATAAAATAGTTTCTATTGCAGACAGATAACCGTGTTTATAGTTCTAAATACAATTTCAAAATCATTATTAATATAATGTTCATAGCTTATCATAAAATACAAAAAAAAACACAGATATACTATTTATTAATCAATACAAAACATCGATTAATGTTACATATGGAATTACAATGTGCGATCAGAACTTATTGAAGTAGCTCAAAATGTGGTTGTGCTAGAGACGTTGATAAGCTCATTATATTTTACAAAATGTATAATCAACATGATATTTCAATGATGAATCTACTTTTCAATTCTTCCGGGGTATGACTTGATCGTCCCCAATTTTTACTTTATCCGGCTATGATATTTTCCCGGATTTAGACAATTTCATCGATGGGGAAAATTATGGTGCAAATAAGAGAGTGTTTATTCATCTCTACATTTCTCAGACTTGATCTAGAAAAATCTAGTTGATAGAAAGCGGTCAAATATATTCACACTAAAGTGAATATGCCGTTATTTACAACACGTGTGCGCATTTCTAACATATTTCGATGCCTAATGTGATGGCCATTGTTATCTTGGTGCTTTTCTTTTACTATTTCACGTTGCCTCGACATGTAAAACAATCATCTGTTACCATACGTTAGGAATATTTATTAATCTAATCTTCACAATCCATAAGAAAATATATGTAACCGAATTAATTAAAAAAAAGAGGATAATTGTTTTTGCTCAGCCTCACTCCATTGGTATATATTTAAACAATTATATTCATGATAGTACACTATTATGTTCAGATTCAACTGAATGCAACACAATTAACTAATATATATATACGACGCACATCGGCGATGAGCATTGTTACACACGACAATTTAAAAAAGGTGAGCCGAATGCAAGAAGCCAAACAAGTTACTCGCTTTTCCCAACATATATTTCATGATACAAACTTGATAATAATTATGTGCAGAGTTGATTTTATAATTATGATAAATTAAACCAAACAAGGAAAAAACTAGGTACCCGGTTTTTTAACTCAACATAGATAAATTTGAGGTAAATAATGATTAAGAAAAATATATAAAATAAAAAGTGGTGGGGGCAAATAGAATAATAAAACAAAGAAAAAATCAGATAGAAACTATATTAAGTCATAAAAGATTTTCTCTTAGTTTTTAAATAGATGGTCTTAAGGATTAATATAGATAGTTTCTAAAATGCTCAAGTGAACGGGAGAGTGTGACCTGATCAAACCGCATAAAAATTCGACAATGAAGTTTAAAGTGCAGGTACGGTTATTTATCAAAGTCTCACAGATAGCAGAACCATAGAGATACATTAACTTTTTAGCACACCTACGTGTCTAGGCGGCAATGATAGAATGTAAAACTTACCATGGTATGCAAAACTCAGATCTCTTTCTGTTCTTACATTAAATCTTATGAATCGTCTCCACGGTATAACACAGGACAATATTGATCATTTTTCCGAATTGTTGATATCACCATTAGGATGTAGCTTCGTTTCTTAAGAAGTATATAGTCACTGGTTGCTTCTTAAGGAGCAATCCAAAGTTGTATTGGATAAGCTAGTGCACATGTGCTCAATATGACACCACATAGATATATCAAATTGGGTACCTGGTCAGATGCAGATATTCCTACAATGTCCAATTCTAATGGTTATCATTAAGTAGACCATACACATCCTTGAAGGTATTCATATTTTGACCTCTGATTATGTTTAAGATAATAAAGCGTTCTAATTTGTTTAATGATAAATGTTGGATAGCCTTTTAATTTTACATGGTGGTATATCATGTAGAGTCTAAGGATGTAATGTAAAACTGGATCTGTTATAGGATTCGAAATTTCTGCACTGATAATTAGGTCTATGTTAAAGTATTTCCAATTCTTTTCAAGCCAAGTCAGATGGTAAGATATGGTAATCCTCTTTTCTACCATCAACAGTGTATATGTGTGCTACTACCACTTCGAAACTGTTTAATTTCGTAAGGAGTCTGACAGGAGTAGCAAGCTTTAGATAAAAAGGCACTTGCGGTAAAATCATGGAGATCATGTGACTGTTAATTCAGAATTACTTCTTTCACAATTTCATGTTATTTCGGAAATCTGCAGTTCAATGTATTTGCACATAGAGTATTACATCATCTGTGTATATGCATACTAGTATTGAGTTCTTACAAAATCTAGCTGGTAAAATGGTAAGTTGGTACATATTTTCTGTAAACCAATCAATATCTAATGAGTTTTCAAGTGAAAGCAGTCGGCAAGTCTTATATCGCTTTGCTTTGTTTTAATGTAAGTAAGCTTTTCATGCTCTATTTTAGGATACATGCCAAATATATATTGTTGGAATAGCTTTCTACATTTAATAGGCATTTTCAAACCAATGCCATTGATAATAGCCCTGTACGCGGAGAAATAGTTACGTGATGTATTCTTTCTATTGTTTACACTTTCTAGTAAGAATCTGTTTTTCACACAATGAAATCATACACCTGCTACACCGCGGTGAGTTCCCTACAAGAGTATGCAATCAATCGATATTATTGATAAAATGGGCGATTTAGCAATCAAATATTCTCATTCAAGTCGGGTCACTCTTCTAATAGGTATATATATATATATATATATATATATATATATATATATATATATATATATATATCAGAATAAAGTTATCCAATATACTACTGGTGTAGAAACCCAGTGATACTTGCTCTTTCAAAATATTATTGGCTGCAATATTTTATAAAGGCAATCCCAGCTAAAAAAAATTGTCCAATATACCAGATAGTACAAAAATATCAAATTTTAGCAATTCAATCATTTAAATTTAACCATTACAATTAACCATTTCCCACCCAAAATTTTGAATTATTAAAATTATATATATATATATATATATATATATATATATATATATATATATATACACTAGAAAAGTTACCCGCGCTTTCTCGAGAATTAGTTAAAATATGATAGAGTAGATCAATGGTTATTGCTTATGTCTGAACCTTTTTATAATGTGTATTTTATACATATTCGTGCGACACAGTTTTATCTTATCTACAAATATTGTAAATTTCTTTAACAACGCTTAGTTGTCTCCTATACATCGATCTGTGTTAATCAGCTTTCGTTGATCGATTCTTCAAAGGTTCAGTTTCATATATGCATTTACACTTTACATATATTTACTGTATTCATATTTGCATTATGCATGAATAAATATTGATTACTGATCTATACATGAGCGTAGATCGATATAAATATTATTCGTCTGAATTGATTCCTACAATTTAGATGGTTTTACATCAGATGTGTGTTATTATACTAGCAGTGATTATATATATGCATATATATATATATAATATATATATATGTGTGTGTGTGGGTGTGTGTCACGGTATGAAAGAATGAGTGTTATTTATTTTAGTGTAGTATTGTCATACATATATACATCTCTGAGACGTTCACCTCCTTGATCTTTTACATCTCAGTTATAACTAGAATATGCATCGATAAATTTGCAGATGCAATACATGCATCTTCTTATACATGCGACCGACTCACATTTCTATTATACTATCCCCATATCTATTCTTACCCTTTGCATTATGATTTTTTCTGGCTCAACGATTTATTAAATACATATTAGTGATTTACTTGAACACTCTCAATAAATTTTTCCGATGGACTATGATAAGTAAGATAGCAGTTAATTATCCAGAATACATGCGGATAATGTTATTATATAGGTGTGTGTAAAATTCAGTTAAAAACTGAAAATTCAATATATGCGTAGAATACTACTAGCGTATTTTGCGCTCATGCTCATAAAAGGGAATTTCTTTCTCATAAACTTTGTTCGATTTTAAGTGCATCGTTTTGTTCAATCGCTTAAACTAGTTGTGTTGATTCTTAAACTATTAAGTATTCCTCAGCGATAAGTATTCACAAACAATTTCGCATTTTCCATTACTCTATGATTAGTTCTACTTATATATGGCATATTCAAACTTATAAACGTCACAATCATTACTCTATGATTAGTTCTACTTATATATGGCATATTCAAACTTATAAACGTCATAATCATTACTCTATGATTAGTTATACTTATATATGGCATATTCATACTTATAAACGTCATAATCATTACTCTATGATTAGTTCTACTTATATATGGCATATTCAAACTTATAAACGTCATAATCATTACTCTATGATTAGTTCTACTTATATATGGCATATTCAAACTTATAACCGTCATAATCATTACTCTATGATTAGTTATACTTATATATGGCATATTCATACTTATAAACGTCATAATCATTACTCTATGATTAGTTCTACTTATATATGGCATATTCAAACTTATAAACGTCATAATCATTACTCTATGATTAGTTATACTTATATATGGCATATTCAAACTTATAAACGTCATAATCATTACTCTATGATTAGTTCTACTTATATATGGCATATTCAAACTTATAAACGTCATAATCATTACTCTATGATTAGTTCTACTTATATATGGCATATTCAAACTTATAAACGTCATAATCATTACTCTATGATTAGTTATACTTATATATGGCATATTCATACTTATAAACGTCATAATCATTACTCTATGATTAGTTCTACTTATATATGGCATATTCAAACTTATAAACGTCATAATCATTACTCTATGATTAGTTATACTTATATATGGCATATTCAAGCTTATAAACGTCATAATCATTACTCTATGATTAGTTCTACTTATATATGGCATATTCAACTTATAAACGTCATAATCATTACTCTATGATTAGTTATACTTATATATGGCATATTCATACTTATAAACGTCATAATCATTACTCTATGATTAGTTATACTTATATATGGCATATTCATACTTATAAATGTCATAATCATTACCCTATGATTAGTTCTACTTATATATGGCATATTCAAACTTATAAACGTCATAATCATTACTCTTTGATTAGTTATACTTATATATGGCATATTCAAACTTATAAACGTCATAATCATTACTCTATGATTAGTTCTACTTATATATGACATATTCAAACTTATAAACGTCATAATCATTACTCTATGATTAGTTATACTTATATATGGCATATTCATACTTATAAACGTCATAATCATTACTCTATGATTAGTTTTACTTATATATGGCATACTCATACTTATAAACGTCATAATCATTACTCTATGACTAATCATATTTATATACAACATAGTCGTACTTATATACGGCATATTAACGTTTGACACACCGGTTCCCGTCAGAAAACCGACGTTAAGCAACGATGAGTATGTCCAGTACAAGATATGTGGCACTTTTGGACCTCTAGGTGATGTATGTGCTCTCCGCTTATCTCGGTATTGGAGGCAGACGTTCTGGACTTCCCCTTGCCACTGGACCCGTGCAGTGTTGATTCAGAAGAGGTGTGGTTGAAGATTGCGCAACACTTGCCACACAATTATACGCGGAGATGCTCTTACAAGGGGTATCCTTTGTTTCCGGACTGAACTGAAGTATCTGCTGATTAGTCAGATGATTAAAATCTTGGCATCTCAAATATAATTTAGATTAAAGTTAATATATAATACAAATGAAACTAATATATTTGATGTATTTTAAATTTTTATATGTGTAATTTGTATCTAATGAGAAAAATGTGACTTGTAAAATAGTATAACTGCAATTGACACATCTATCAGTTGTGAACGTCAATTGAATTAGACGATTTTAGGTCTGGATTTCACTCCTGTATCAGTTAAATGCAGATTTTTCCTAAACATTGAAGCATCAGATTATACATTTGAAATGCATATTAATTTCCAAAATTATTTTCTTACATAATATTTAGAATGTCACAGGTTAGAAATTTTGAGCTATTGCGCAAACTATGTGAAAATTCCCTTTTATTCCGACAGTTTAACTTACAAGGCTTAGAATTAATTGCTTACTTAACTAAGTTAATCTACTGATCCATCCTTTTTTTATCTGTTGAAAAATGCCACGATGCTTATAAAATATATCTTTCATATCTAACTTTAATAAAATAGATGTTCGCGATAATGCCAGTTTTTTTAGGAATTCTGAGATTATTACATAGCGTGCTAATCGCTACAAGAAATTATGAAGTAAATATATTTTGATTATATAAAACATGCTAGAAATTATGAAAGTACATGCCTAGCAAACATTTACACCATTTAAAAACAACGTTATTGTTTTTTTTTATTGCAAATGTAATATGGCGCCGTATACGCAGGGGAACGGATTCATGTACTGCAACCTCGGCGAATAGTGTGTGGGTGACGATCTAAATCCCTAAGAATGGGATCCTCTTGACTGCGACACTCTATCACTTTAGCCCTCTAGAGATCAAAACGGCCTGATTGTATCACGCCATATTCTAATTCTAAGCTTATTATTATATCTGATTTTTCACAAGGTTAACATGTTACTTTTGCATTTTTATTCACTCTTCAAATATATATTGCGAAAAATGTTGCTTATGATAATTCCTATCCAGAATAAATTAGCAATATGTAGGAGCAACGTTTACGAAGCGTAATAATTAATTTCTTTCGAGTGAAATACTTTCGAAGAGCGATACAACAACTTCTTTGAAATATATCCTTCTAAGTGTAAAGTTTGCAAGGAGTATTTTTTTAGTATTTCTCAGAACAATATTCGTGCATTGGCTGTGAGATTTTCCGTCTATTAGTTATGTGTTTTGGGTGAATCACGTGCTGAGAGAAGGTTTTATAATAATAAAAATAAGAAGAAGAAGAAGAAGAAGAAGAAAAATAAGAATATGATCACGTGCTCTATATTTGAAAACAAATCTACATTAAATAATATTAACATAGGCAATACACCTTAAAGACACTTAAATATCACGTTTTATTTATTTATCGTCTTGTGAAGGAATATAGACAAACACATTGCATTTACACGCCGTAATAAGGAACACAATTGTAAAATATATGACACGGGGTAATCAACTATTTAACTTACTTGTTTAAATGAGTATCCAGAGAAATGCCAAACAGAAGATGAGAAAAATCATTACAAGAATTAGAAGTGTGAGCGTGTATGTGTGCACATCTCTTGGTCTCCTATTACTATGGATGTAAGTAATAGATCATATATTTAAAGGAAACTAATTAGGAGTCAATTATGTTTTAGTATTTTAGTAGTATTTCAGTCTGGCGTTGCCCGGGTGTTTGGGTGTGTATGTTGAGCAAAAAAAAAAAATTGGTAGTAGGAAGGCAAGCTCGAACCCGTACCGTAAAGGAGGAAAAGAACGCGGTAAAATCTAACGTTTATGCTGTTACGACCACCGCCAAACCGGAAGTGGCATTTTCTTTTAAATTAAGGCTAGACAATCGAAAGGAGAGGATAAGTTTAAAAAATATCGGCGAAAAAAGTGACCCCCCTGTAGAAAAGGGCCGCGTTGAAGGGGAAGATATTAATGTTTTTAGCCAATGTTTCGATATTGTCGTATGAAAAGTCGACCTTTAAAACGATACTAATCTTGGTAAAGTCCGTCGCCTCTATTGAAAGTTTAAGGCAGACATGAAAACATACATACATACATTTATATATTGGTAACTAAAAATTTTCCAACAAACTTATGAAAAAGCTTGCCCTATCTCTGAATACCCTTTATGTAAAAATTTCAAATATTTAGACCAGAAACTGCTGAGTAATTTGGAAGAGACCGCAGAGGTCAATTTTTTAAAAAATTTTACCCCTATTATGTCCCCTTAAAATGTATTGTTTTGGGCTCAAATTCAGTTATTAACTTTAATCCATGTCCAGGGAATATATATCTAAAATTTCAAATGCGTAGACCCAAAATTTTCGGACGAGTTTAGTAGAGTTCTCATTCTTTATTACTGTGTATAAATGCAATGTGTTTCCCAAATATCAGTACCCTGTATGAAAAATTTCGTATCTGTAGGCTTAAAATTGACAGAGTTATTGCGTAGGGAAATGTACACAGACACACAGACACTTTCACTTATATATATATATACATATATATATATACATATATATATATATATATAGAGAGAGAGAGATTTCTTTTGTTTCAGTCTTATTTGAATCTCAAATCTCAAAGTAAATCAAACTTCTATCACTCACAGCAACTATCACAACATAATACATTTAAAACAGTAATGACAATGTAGGTACACCGATATATATATATATGTGCGTGTGTGTGTACTAGCTAGCCTATATACCGGTGTTTCATGGTGGCAGTTTCGCTCAAAGCCCGAGAAACTACTCTGAAGCCCACGCTTAAAAAAAGTCATATAATTATCTAGTACATTATCGTATTGCTTGTGGTAACAACTGTTTGCGATACAAAAATCACGGGCACTGGCGTCAGTGGCCAAATTGAATGCATATATCTCCAACTCCCGGGTGTTATATTTAGTGGCAGCTTGTAAAAGTAATTGGTTTTCATTGTTGGAGCTCTTGTTAGTGGAGATTATTGTTAATTTATAACAGTTACTTGCCGCTACATGGCCATCGTAGTATTCGCTCCGTTGCTGTAGATATTATAGCAAAACACATATTTTGTACATATGAATAATACGGACCGTACTATATTTGACATCTTACGTTCAAGGAACAAATCCAAGGTTATTAAATAGTGATCTACCTCGCATGTTAAGAGCGAATTAAATAATAATAACGCTATTTCTTCAGCAAGGTTCGTGATCTGCAATCAACGCTTCTATTAAATATGCAAAGCCAGAAGAGGATATAGCAATTTCATTGATTCTATTCCAGAAAATATGTGACGGTATAACGCAATAGCTCTAAAAGTCTATGTACTCTAAAAAAAATAACAATCACATGTTTATATCGAAATATATATAAATGCCCGATTACGTTATGGCAATGAATGTGAAACCCTGCATATGCAATGGATGTCATAAGGACATTTATAAACCGTGGTAATAATATGTATCAATGCCCGTAATCTGTTTTACTAGTAAAACGTGTAACGTTTTGTTTAGAGGTAACACTGAAAGGAATATTAAAACCTTTAAACTATCGAGTTATAATGTATTGAGGACGGGACCCCGTAGTCAATTAATACCGTGACTCTTAAGTTGCATGTCAGAAATTGTATAGAACGCAACTAAGAAAAAAAGGTCAACCTATAAAGAAAAAGGAGAAGGGAAGGGTACAAGGAGAAACGTGTAATAGAAATAAAACGTGGAATACGAGAAAGGAAAAAAAGAAGAAAAAGATAGAAATCAATAATGAAGATGGAGATACGTATG
Organism: Euprymna scolopes; assembly: GCF_053919585.1. Classification (NCBI taxonomy): domain Eukaryota; kingdom Metazoa; phylum Mollusca; class Cephalopoda; order Sepiida; family Sepiolidae; genus Euprymna; species Euprymna scolopes. The sequence goes on from NC_136486.1 coordinate 140,192,231, forward strand.
AAGTAGCTAAAAAAGAAAAAAAGTAAACCAAATGTCATAGAGTAAAAGAAGAAAAAATGGAAGGAAAAAGTCGAAAAATCGTTGCAGAGCGAGAAGCCTTTTGAAACGAAGATTAAGAAAGAAATGTAGAAAAAGTAGAACACGCTGCAGATTAATAACCATACTTATTATAGTATGTTAAAATAAGGATTAAGAGGTAGAAAAAAGAATAGAAAAAATACAAGATCAGAAGTAAAAAAAAATAAAATAATAATTAGGAGGCGCAGAAGATAGTGAAAAAGAGGAAGACATGAAGACGTAAAGATAAAGAAGATAAAAATACGGAGAAAGAAGAGGAAGAACTACAAGACGAAAAGAATAAGAGAATGAATATGGCGCAAAAAAGAAAGGCAGGAGGTAAAAAAAGGAAGACCAGGAAGAAATGCCAGGGAATTGAGACGCAAACTATAAACAAAATCCTAACGAAAAAGTAGTAACAGGTCACGTGATGTTATAACTCCAACACAGATATTGCACGCTGAAGAGAGCACATTTTAAAAATATAAGCCATGTAGTTTTAGTAGTGATTACATATTCTGCTGTGGGTAAAATAGCGGGAGATAGTATTCTTTTGATAAAAATGACTAATTCTAACGCTACGGCGTTTGTCAGACTGTTTTCCGTCATTCGACTGAACTTAGAATTGAAAGGGAGCGGGCTATTCTCTGAAATGTTATGCCGACGTTATATGTATGAAACTAATCCATTTAGAAAGAGGATTAATTACCCGGTGTTATGTAGCTAAGTATTACTGGCGGTGATTTTTAATTTTAATTTTTAATTTTTTTTTAAACATTAAAGACAAACAGATTTTCCTCCTACAATTCTGAGACCCTCTCTCAACACAGGGTCTCATCGGAGGAGTAATTATAACTGTTATAGAAAGTTGAAGTAAATGTGCGTAGTCATGTGCGTAAACACCTTGCAGGATGAGGTTGTTCTTTACTCAACCTATTTTATACGAGAAAATGTTTGAAGTTCGCTGCTTTAAAAATATACCAGTACAAATACCGGGATTTCACGTCTGCAAATGTAGTGATCTTTATTTTACCTTTGTTATATTAAAATCAACGATGATAGGCATAATACATATGTACTCTTAAATCTTAAAAAAAACTGACATTTAAATAAACATATTTGTGGTTTAAATATGAGCTTACTTTATGTGTCCTAAGATCGTCGCTATAAGGCAAAACAATCGCAATGTTTCCAAAGTTTAGGGCAATTTACTATAAAAAAAGAACGAATTCAGCTAATATATCAGTTTCAATAGTTCTTCCTCGTCATATTATAAACTCTAAAGTATTTCAGATGACATATTTTTGGGAGTATTTTAGATTAGCTTGAATATTAAAAAAAGAAAACCGGAAGTCCGTGTCGAAGATGAGATTAATGTTTCAATAAAACTTTAATTAAGAAAAGAAACGGATATTTGATATTCGATTTCAGACTTTGCCAGTCTAAAATTATACGTACTTTTTGATTGAATACAAAAGTGGGAAGAAAAGAGTTTCCGAATAGGAAGTAATAGCGGGGTTTAACTTCCGTTGAAACGAAACAGAATATGAAATCTGAGAGGACGGTTAGTTGTTTTTTAAACAGTCTAATATTACGAGATGTCTTAACAAATCTGTATATTTATATAGAGGTATTAATATCAAATTATACGTCAGGAATAAATTATATTTTTCTCCAAATACATATGCACACAAATATACGCATTAAGCTTTTGTATATATATATATATATATATATATATATATATATATATATATATATATATATATATATATATTGTTGTTGTTGTTGGGACGATTAATCGGTAAAATCAGGATTTTAGGGGTAATGGTATCGGAATCGGGAAAATTATAGTCCAATTTCCGATTCCAAATAGATTCTTTAAAATGTTTAAATAAAAAATGAAACAAGCACATACTGTTTTTTTATTAGGAGTTGTTCTTTTACAACACAAGACAGAAAAGGACCACACAATGAGTTATACATCTAATTTACAAATTTAAAATTGATTAGCAGAGTTTAATTTATTTCATTTAATGGTCATTTATAACTTCTTTATTGCCTTTATTATCCTTTAGCATCTATTCGCTAAAATGTCTATGTGCCCTCATCTGAGGGAGTTCCTGTGATTTTTAAAAAACTTTAAATGTGCTGGGCGGGGGAGGGTCACATTTCGTTGGCGTCAGCTTACATTGGGATGTTTGTCATCGGCTTCTTCTGATGGCATCTTTTGTAGACACAAGGAAACCCTCAGATTCTCCAAATTTCATTTGTTTTTATTAGTTTTTATTGTAAGCAAAGTAAAATAATTCTGGGGGCACTTGCCTATTCCATATCTCATATTTTAAAAAGCTTTTCACACCTATTTGATAAATGGCCATATGGCGTCTATTACAGTCTTGCGAAATAAATATCAAATGCTTAGATTGTTTTCTGGTGCGGGTTTTGTATGATTACCACATCCTTTGAAATATTTCATGTTTCGTTATATTTTGTTTGGTTTGGGCGCAAGTGTAAATATAGATGAAAATCTCACAAGTTTATCAAAACATTGGACAGGCAAACATTGAGAGTTTATTAAATTTTAAAAAGAAATTTCATTTACATTTAAAATACCCTAAACATGAGATGCTCGTTTTTAGGCGATTCTGTGTGAAACGTTATTTTATAATTTAGAATAGGGGTTCAGTTGTGCATATTATGTAAACTGATTCCATTTCGGTACATTATAACTTTTTAAGCACTAATTCTAAAGCCGATAAGCAAAATTATAAAATAACATGTAATTGCTATATTTTCCAATAGCCAGCCGTACTTATGGTAAGTAGTAGGAAAGGAGCGTGTTGTTTATGACTTTTTACAATGCTATATATTAACACGATAGCGAGTGGGTCATTTATTTTGTGTGTCACGATTACATCCGAGTGACTATTGTTTAATTATGGATGCTCATTTTTTATAATAAATACGTTTACCAAGAATTCTTAATAATTCGTTTTTTGGTTTTGGTTTCTATTAAAGCTAATGACACTCAAGTTAGTTATTTTCCCATACATAATTTTACCAAGAATTATGCATAAGTTTTGCTTTCGATTTCGATTATAGCTGTTGGAACCCCAGTGATCTATCTTTTTAATAAAAAAATAATGCATTTTGCTTCCGGTTTCAAGTGCCGTTGAAGAAACTCCAGCTGATGCACCAAAGTCATATTTTTTTTAATTTTTGAAATTGCAATTTTATAATATATATATATATATATATATATATATATATATATATATATATACACCGATAGAACATTAACTCTATAATACTATATACCAAATCTACAATAATCATAAACTGAAAAGAAATTAAGCGTCGTTGCTAGCTTCGATGACTACTTTTGCATTTTTAACAAGAGTTTCAATGATATCATTGCATCTCTATTTACGGCATGAATACTAACATCAATATATTACATATAAATAGATTCCCTGTGCAATTTGCACGAGTTTCGGTAGTTGTTATTATTTGCATCTCGTTTTTGTTTTGTTTTTTACAGCAAAATAAATTATTTCAATAACCCACCAAATTGATATAATTAAAATGAAATTTAAAAATACATAGAAGAAACGCACATAATAGTTAACGAAGTCCACACCCCTTTCATGTAAAAAATAGTTTTCCAAATAGAAAGATTATTATTTAGACGTTCGTTCGTAACAATGAAGGGCGTTGTTGATATTTTTTTCTTTCATAGTTTTCTCATTTTACCTACTAATCGTCGACTATTTTCAACTGTTTATTGCAACTTATAGCATGTTGTATACTAACGACAAACAGATACAATATGGATTTGTTTAACATCAAAATAAACTTTTGTTGTCTTTCAATTTGCAATGCATTACAAGGAGAACATTTGAGAAAAAATATATCTGGAATATGCATATACAACAGAAGACAATTAAAAACTATATGAAATCAATCAGCGTTCGTGGAAATGAATGAATATTCGTCCGAATAGGTTTCAGCCTCCCACTCGAAGAACAAGGCGAATTCAATGTGGACAAGATCAACGACGCATGAAATTGAGGTATGTCTAACGTACATGTATCACAGACACAAACCTGCATATGAACAATTTAGATATAAATATGAACTAAATAGACAGCAACAAGATAACTTCGGGTTCAAACTGTAAAGAAGCAACGATAGACATTTAGTGACACGTATACACATCAGGATTAATCCTTCATCCCAATTACACATATGTACATATGGTGCTAAGGTACACATTACACAACGGGCCCCCTTTTTGGTACGCAATAATACAATATATGCGCGCACGTGTTGGTGTGTCCGTTAAAAAATCATCCTGGTCTCTTTATATCCGGTGCTTGGAAAATAATTAAGGATGAATTTTTAGATATTAATTTAAGAAAAATTTTCGAAAACAGTTTAATAAAATAAATCTATGTACGTGAGCTTTCTTTATATAAAAATTTAAGCAAAGACAAAGCTTTACTTGAATTATGTTTGTTATATTTCTGATTGCGATTTTATTTTCCTCTAGATTGACGAATTACTTGATATCAATCGTAGATGCAACATATGACGTAATAATGCAAGACTACAGGTTGGAATAATTAAATCGTCGCTCTAGAATAGACGATATGATTCCATTTCCGTTTTATTAGAATACTGTTTTTTGTTTTAGCAACACATCTACTAGTTAGCCAGTTGTGTCCAAATCGCAAGAGCGATAAGTGTCTACTATCCTCTCGGAAATAGACACAATGTTCAACGAGCGTGATCGGAGGTGCGTCGTTGTACAACTCATGTTGTCTACCGTCACAAATATGACACCAGCACATTTGCTGCTACCCACAAAATTCATTGCTGGATTGCCACGTATAAATGGCTGAATAGTACGATTATCCAACGTACAAAGAAACCCAGGCCTTACTTTAGAAGGAGCGCTACCACTTTGTACTCTCCTAGCACTGGCCCCTCTCTTGACCTGAACACACTGAATTACTTCGTTTAGTAATACGTCGATCAACATAACATCCCACAACACAAAAGATAGCTTCGTAGCCGCCATCCCACAATTATTCGCCGATCTCATGCCGCCACTGTGGAAAAATGCATGCTCCTAGTTCCGGACGCGTATCGATATGCTGATGCTGGCTGAAGGCGGTTACATTAAATAGATGTCAGCGGTACTACATAATCAAGTTATCTAAATTGATTTTATCAATAAAAAAATTAAAATATAACTGTAGTGTTCTTTTGTTTAATGCGACGATTTTATCGTTCTACTCTGAATTAATGTTTTCTGTCTTTAAGTGTCTAAGTAAATAATCAATCACATGCCAAAAATTATAGTCTTCAAAACTTTGCTCAACGGTGTATCTTGAAGAAAAACTTATCGGAGTGTTGCGCAGCCAGTGTAAATGTAACGATCACGCATTAAATATATACGTTGTTGTTTGTTAAATAAAGCTAATTTAGGCACAATGCCCTATAAATAGCCGGTATGTTTTATATTTTTCATATAAATGAAATAGTTAGATATTTCGATATATGCACAGTTTGAGTTAGTTTTTTTTTTTTTTTTTTTTTTTTTACAGCTGATTATTTCGTTGGGAATTTGGGAACTCTTACTTTCATTATATTTATTGTTTTCTGCAGTATGAATTATAAACGTTTCGTGAGTTTAAAGAAAGTTTAATTTTTCTATCTTTATATGATATTTGATTATTGATTTTCTCATAACTGTGATACTGGCGATTATATTTATTGTTAGAAATTCCGCCGGAAAAAATACAGAGCGTTTTCTTTGAAGGAAATAAAATCATGTTTCAAGAGATGAAATTACATTTGCTTTCGATTTTCCATTGTTCGAACTGATATGATGTGAACGAATATATAAGATCCGTGAACGCTATTATTATTAACGGTACTGTAATCGCAAAGTTTAAACTTTTGATGCTTAATCGAATTCATTCGTATTTGGTCTCATTCGAACGAGGGTATTTTTAAATACCGACTAAACTTAAATGCTGACATATATTGTTTGAGATATTTTAGAATAAAACAAATTGAAAATATGAAATCATGATGTCTCAACAAATCTGATGGTGCTAAATAATGTAAATGACTTCATCTGACGACATATTAACAATTAACCCATGATTGTTTCAGTAGATTCTTTTTTTATATATAATAATTACACCTGTTACAATGGCAGAAATGCATTTAATGCAAAATTGCAGTAAAATAATTGTATAATATTGTCTGTTTAGTATATTTCATTTGCTTAAAAATATTTTAAAAATATGATTTGGAGGAAAGTAGAAAACTTTAAACAACGCTTAAATGTTCTGTTTGCAGAATCGTCTATGAAATAGTAAGCTAAATTAAAACGCTTATCTTTTCTCTAATTCACATTGGACGAATGAAGCCCTCATGTTTCAGCTTTATTTTTGTGACCTTGTATCTGTTCTCATATATATATATATATATATATATATATATATAAGTGGTCATACCTCTGCTGAACATAGCACACTCTCTCCACCAAATAAACATGGTCTGTACAGGTGAACGCTGTGTCACACGTCAAATTATAAATCGATCGCAGGATTTTCTTGTAAGAGTGTTCCATTTTCTAGATCAGTTATAAGCAGACACTAAAGGGCCTGATCCACCCTAGTAAGCTTTCAGGGCAGATACCAGCTATTTTCTGGTCCTTGACCCTAACTGTAAGTTCAGTCTAGTGAACACAATGCTTAGCGATGCTGCACCAACACCGTTCCCTCACAAGGTGTGTCAGACCTGCTGAGACCAATACCCAGTGTATAGCTCTTGTAACTAGCAAGTGAGAGATGTAGGAGATGAGTGAGGACTAGGGATCTCTGTTAACCCTATTGGGTGAAGCAGCCAGAGATTCAAAGGCACTACCTCTACCCAGAACCACAAAACTCTACCCAGAACCCCCTATACCCTAACATCTACTCAGATCCCCCTATACACTCACCTATCACCAGAATGCCTTCAATGCTCATGTGGGTTGTGATTCGCAATTTTTGGGAGATGTCATTGGTTCACATAGACTTGGTAAAATAAACTCAAATGATGTTCTATTATTGTATCTTTTGCTTAATAATACGGTGTTTCATCTGCTTAATTGCAAGAAAGTCATTCAAAATATTCCCGATCTTATCAGTATCATCTCATTGGCTATGTCACTGTACGTTGTTCTGATAGACAACATATAAATGTTACACACTCTTACAGTATCGGGGAATGTTGCCATACATTTATCTGCTCCCCAGTCAGGATGAAAATCAAGCGCCCTGTTTGAAACCAACATAATTTTTTCAACAAGATAATTGATGTAAGCAAGTTGAAGGAAAAGAAGACAATGCACTCGTTTCAACAGGCCACTGACTAAAAGCTATCCTCCATTGTATGTGGGAATGATATTGAGGCATTTTGGGGAGAGTTTAAGACTGCAGTGTATGACTCTACCAAAGAGTCATTGGGATATGCTCGAAGGAAAAAAGATTGGTTTGATGAAAATTATCCAACTCTCGTATCCCTACTCAATAGCATGCATTGAACCCATCAAGTACGGATTACTGACAAAAATTATTCAGTGAAACACAAGGCCTCTAGAATGGCCAAAATGTTAGCACAGTCTCGGCTCCAGAAAATGAAACAAGGGGAAAGCTAAGGCCTTACAAGATGAGGCAGATAGGCGTGATTTTAAATCTTCAACTAAAACCTCAAGGGGGTGTTTGGTCCCATTTCAAGAGAGGCATCTCCGTAGGATGGCAGTCTACAAATATTTTATTCTGCATGTTACTAAAACGAAGACCTTGTACAGCAAGCATATAAATCAGCTTGATTCCTTCCATATGAGATGACTGCGTTCTGCTTGCAATGTTGGATGGCAGGATCGTTTTCCAAATAGTTAATTACTGGAGAGATGTTAAATCATTCGTATTGAATCATTTTTATCAGGATACAAATTATGTGGTCGGGTCATCTTGTGAGAATAGATGACTCATGAGTTCCTAAGCAACTTCTTATGGGCAACTGACACATTCTGTCCACTGTTGTTTCAAAGCTCGCAGCAAAGCAGGGTTATCTGTTTACTCGAGAAGGCATCTTGACTGATGATTATATGCAAGTTCACCATCTTCGGAAGAGTGTGGCGGGCGTCTACAGGATTGCAATTATGCATGGGATGTCACAGAGCTAAGGAGCTGCTGACGATTGCATACTGAACCCTCATTCATCGTTTTCGATGAAAGAATCCACTATATATATATATATATATATATATATATGCATATATATATATATCACGAGAAATATGTTAATTATAGTAGCTGATATTATATATATATATATATGTATATAATATAAACATATAATAAAGATTGATATATCAGTAATAATGATAATAATGAGAAAAAGAATCGATGATATATGCATACAATTGTCTAAACAAATTAAAATAGGAATCCAAAAGTGTTATTTGACATTCATCCTCAGTTTTACGGTGCAATTACAAAAATAAATCTTTATCTGAATGTGGTGAATCATCATTTTATATACATATTTAATTACGAATATATGTTTATACAAAAATTACCCTAAGTGCGGCGCCCCCAGGCCGTATTAAATACGATAATTAATACAGTATTGATAATTTTTCCCAGCTGAAAACTGTATGGACTTATGTAGCCAATAATGTTTTAATGAAGAAAGGATACATAATAACATACCCATTTTCCTCAAATTGAACACTATCAGCGAAACATTGGTGTGTAATTTAATTTGCAACCCTAAAATAACTATGATACAAGCAATGTATGTTTACATCTTTTCTTATACATAAAAGGCACTTTGTATGCGTGCGTGAGTTCGTTTCATATGCACTTGAAACAGGGATACCGACTTAAAAAAAAATCATCCAAATATACTTTGTGTTTGAGCGTTATATTAAGTGGATTATCTATTCCAACCCAACGGATATGTATCAAGACCCGATATTCAAAAAACCGATTTAAGAAAGAAACTGCTCAATTAACACAAAAAGTCTAAAATATCCTAACATCACAAGTGCATTCCCGATTTTTTATGACTACACATATATAATTACGGGATATATAAAACCAGCAGTACTTCTTTATGAAATGACAGAATCGTCATTAAAATAAATGCTTATTTTATAGACACAATTGAACAAAATATATATATATATATATTTTTACAGTTAAGCACGAATTTACGCCATTATATAAAACTAATTCATGAACTCATTTACATGCTCTCTGCAGTGAAACGTTGACTACAATTCATAGTGGATTAAGTAACTGATGAGAGGCATGTGAAAACTCGCCCCAGTGCGTCGAGGTGCGTCCCTGTCTACAGTAGACAAAACATTGATTTGATTGAAATATGGGTGATTTAGCAGCTTTCGATGATAATATAAGTACTGGAAGTGTTGAACATTTTTTGCGATATGAGAACATATAATTTTAAGCAACGCCAAACACTACTGCTATATATCAGGTATAATTAGTTTGTTTCTCTTGCGATACATATATCCCATTTGGCAGGTCATTATTGGAACGATCTGTTCGGGGGTATAAATTAATTTGCCATATCCGTTTACATTTTAACTCGCATGAGTCGCCTCCGGGCTCGTGCCTCAATTTTTCAAAAATGCGTTCAAAGAATGTATTGAAAGAACCGATTAAAAACGTCTAAAAGCTGTTAAGCACACCTTTTCGCTGATAGTGAGAATGTTTGATAGTCGTTTTTTTATGCGAATGCGTAGAACTTCTCTATTAGTGGGCTCGCAGGATATAAGACGGATAAAATGAGATTATTTTTTGTTAATATATTTGTGAATCCATTTTGAGGGTGTCCCTTTCCACTAGATATTTGTACTTGAAGCTGTTATTGGAAGAAATGCATCATGTATGCGGGCGAGGAATAGATCTACAGATATATGAACAGTTTTTCGAGAAAAATTCCCTTATAGGACATTTGAAAACATACATGCTGTAACCAGTTGTTATCAAATTCTTCTTGAATGTCAAATTATTGCCTAAGTACTTTTCGTTTTATTTTATTTTATTTTTTTGTAATAAATGATAATTTGCAAGTTATAGTGTTGTTTTCTATGAAGGAAATGTGTTTATATATGAATTTTTTTTCTAGTTGATTTTATAATTATCCTCCATTTCTTACAATAGTATAGGGTATCATCGTAATAATTATGAATTCTTTTGTAATAGCGGCTCAAATGTGTTTAATTTTTTATAGACTACATAATTTAGGAAGTTATTATTAGTAAGAGTTTGTTTTATACCAGAGAGTCCCTTATAAAATATTAAGTTAATAAATTAATTGCGTTGTACCCGGTTGATGAGATTTTATCTAAGGCCATTTAATAACAATATGGAAATTCACTTTAAAAATTAAAAATATTTAATTATTTGCTAGCAACTTTTCAGACGGGTGTGGTAACAAATTTATCAACGTCGTCTTTTGTTTTATTTTTATCGGATAGAAAAACTGTAATTTATATTTATTTTACGTTGGAAATAATTATTTATTATTGCATATATAATCAATATTAAAGCGCCTGTATAATATTAGGGGTTTAATGAAATGAAACAAAACCTATTGTTGTGTCATCGACTTTAGATATATGTTTAACGCCTGCTCATTCAAACAATTTCCGCAAAGTAACCATATTCATGTACATCCCAATGCAAAACTCAATCATGTTTGGCAAGTAGAAAACAAACAACTCACAAGCAGTGCCTTAAAACAACCAACAATATTAAAACATAATTGAAGATATAAATATATATTTTCCTTACAGAATGACAATGTCCATTACAAAATAATCCGAAAATATTCTTAATAGCGTAAGAATAAACAAATAAACCCATCATATGAAAATATAGCTCTATGAATCCAGATAGATGTAGTCAATTAATTTTAATATAGGTAATAGAGAAAGAAAACATGCTAGTTGTTTACTTATGATTGACCCACATTAGGATCGGTAAGAGCGCTAGCAGGACCCGGTAACCGGCGTTGCCCGAGGAAGGCCTCCTCCTCCATCGCAAAAAAGTAAACTACGATTGTTGGTGGCCACTGCTATTCCTGAACAATTGCGGACCCTTGTAGCCGTTGCCGAGGTGTAATAATCCGGCCTTCACGCTAGGTACTGTTTGAATCGAAGAAAAGCAACTAAGGGAATGCGTAAATTAGTATAAATTAATAGAATTACGAAAAATCGTCCATTAGAATAATATTAGAATGTAAAAACAAAAGTTTTAGATGCTCACTGTATATTAACTATTTAGTGTTATTGAAATCAGTGGTTGAATTCCGAGCTGTTTTCGATTGTTGTCACAGTTTTCCTCTTCTTTTAAATTCTTCCACTAATAGTATTAAATTAAATTCCTGTTTTATGTCTTCTTATTTTAACGTGTAAAAAATTAGGACTTTTTACGCTTCATTTCGGCGTTCGGAATACTCACATCAACATCCCCGTGTGAGGAACGGCAGCCGTAGTAAATAACCGCGTTTTTACGCGGGGGAATAATTCTCTCAAATTTAACCGAGATATTCGTTGTCACAATACCCACCAGCAAATGCTATGAAAACAAGCAGCGCGTGCGTTGTCCCCTCCTGGTTCTTCATGTGAGATAACACCAAAAATAGTGACAAAATGATTAATGTGTGAACTGTGAACAGGTAACCTTACCTCCACATTTTCGCCAAGTTTCAGAAAAATCTAATGTGTGAGGCAAAAATCATGAGGCAAAAAAATTAATTTTCTACAATTTGGGGGCATGAGTGGCTCCTTTTGAACTCCTGGGAACTCTAAATCCCAGTGAAAATGGAGAAAGACTGAAGATTTACGCCTAACGACATGTATATTTGAATTCAGGACAATGGAAACCCACTATATACACATACATATCAAGTTTTAGAATAATATAAAAAAAGAGTTCATAAAATGCATGTTTTAGCCCTAAAATCCCAGAGGGATGCGAATAATGTTTTTACCAGGGTTACCAATTCCAAATTTATATTAAGCACAATGGCCTCTACATTTTGAACAAGGTTCCGAAAACCCTAATGGAGGATCAAACGCTATGGGGCCAAAGCTGTAATCTTTGGCCATTTTTCACCTCTTTTGAACCCCTGAGTGCACCGATTCTCAGTGTTAATAGATAATGGTGAAGTTTCAGGCCATAACACATAATATTTGAGTTGACTACCGTGAAAAATCACTATATCGTAAGACATATCAAGTTTTTGCTGAGAAATATAAAAAAAAGCAAGAGAAGGATCGTTTTAGAAGTCCCCGGTGAGGCGAACTAGAATTTTGCCACTGTCAGTCATACTGCATTTATATTAAGAACAATAGGCTCCAAATTTTATCAAGAGAAATCGATAGCATAAAAAACAATATTACTGGCGAAATTAAATAGCACTACTTGGGAATTTGAATGTGCCAGAAATAAGAAAAAAACGATTAAAAGAAAGATTTAATCTGAAACTGCGTTTAAAAGCGACTAAAACTAAACATTGGCACAACAAGGGCTAAGGGGGAAAACGGGGGAAAAACGAAGGAAAAACGGGTCAAATTTCACGAAAGAAATAACGTTTTCGTTTTGTTCTCTTTTCCGGCATAAAGAAGGTTTTTGAACCGCAATAGAGACATACACCAAAATCTGTAAACGGTTTTTGGAGTCTTTCTCAGCACAGCAGTGATTGTCAACCAAATGCTGGACAATGGCAGAGCCCAAGGCTACCGAATGAGGAAACTACCAGAGCCTACGTTCCCCTGTCTGATTTCGGATGGAACGTGCTGGGTTATACGAGTTAGCAAATGCAAAGATGTTCGCCCAACATAACCAGCATCGCACTGGCATTTAAATTGATAAACAATATTACTAATTTGGGTGTAAGGCAAACTATCTTTGCGAAAAGAAGGAAAAGCAGGGTTCGTAGTGTGTATATATATATATATATATATATATATATATATATATATATGTGTGTGTGTGTGTGTATATGCATATATATGTGTATATTTATATGCATATATATGTGCATATTTATTTGTATATATATATGTATATATATATATATGTGCGTGTGTATATATGTATATATATGTGTGTGTATATATATGTATATATGTATATGTGTATATTTATATGTGTGTGTACATATATGTATATATATGTATATATGTATATATATGTGTATATTTATTTGTATATATATATGTATATATGTGTATATTTATATGCATATACATATATGTATATATATGTGTACATATATGTATATATATATATATGTGTATATATATATGTGTATATATGTATATATATGTGTATATATATGTATATATATATATATATATATATATATATATATATGATGTCTCAAAATAAGCTGATGCTTAAGAAAAATTCATAACCTTCTTAATTTTTCATATTTTATTTTTTCAGGGCTTCTAGAGTAACCCTTCTAAGGTTATCATGAGCCGTTACACTACCGATGAGCAGATATTCATCGTATAGTACTATTTTCGGTTGAATGGGTCAACATTAGAAGCTTCAAGAGAATTTCGACGAAACTTCAACACAAGAATGCAATAAAGGCTATAGTGGCTCAATTTCATGAGCAAGGGTATGTGTGTGACCTTCCTAAATCTGGTAGACCCCGTACGGCAAGAAGTGATTATAATCGCAAGAGATTAGCAGAGAGTGTGGCCGAAGATCCATCCACAGCAGTAAGGAAGAGATCAAGTAACTTCTTTAGAGCATTGTATCATTAAATACAATTTGAAATAATAGGCAAGAACTATAAAATGGCAGACTACAAAACAAGACAAATATTATTTATCCATCCGTTAAAAAAATACCTTTTTGCCATCTTATTATATTTAAGTGGTAATATGAATCATTGGCCTTTAACCGATTTTGGACAATTAGGATAAACATATTCCGACGAAAAATTTTATATTAAAGATAATAAAAATTTATTTGAAATAATTAAATGAGAATAAAAGAATAATAGTTCAGGTATAAATTAAATTCTAAATAGATATTAAATGAGATACAATATGCTATTTTCATTATTGGAAAAAATATTTATGAATTTGCTTTGTCTTAATTAAATAAGTGTGTAGATATGTCATAGATATTACGATTAATAATGTTTCTTAATAAATATATAGATTAATACTAAAGAATATTAAATATACTTTATAAGTGTATATCGAAATTAATACAATTATTAATACTAATATTTAAATTTGAGTGGCTTTACTTTAAAATGCAAAATGGCGAAATAAATGAAAACATACAAAAGTAATTGAAACTTTTCCTCTAATTTTCTGATTTGGTAGTTATGCACACATGAATGCTATTTTATTTTGATCGTTGATATATGATATGTCTTACAATGAGTTATGGGCAAAATAGTTTTATTGATTGATTTAATTATTTAATAACTGATTTAGTTGTATAACACAAGTGAGGCTGAAAGTATAAATATGAACGTACTTAAAATAATAAATTGTGAGATGGTCAAAATCATGTTATTTGGAATGTAGACTTTTGTCATTTATTGGTTATACGTTCTGTAAATACATTGCCCTTCAAAAATAAAGCAGTGCTGTAAGTAAAAGGTGAATTTAAAACCAAGTTATTTTTCAATTTGTTGGATTAGAATAAAGATGCCTGTCAATGTACCCTTTACAAGGACGGTTGAAAATTGCTCCAAATCGAAAATGAAACAAACGCTTGGAGAAACACATAAAATAAAAGACAAACACTAGGCGAAAATGGAATGGGGATATAATATTTCGTTTCAATTTCTAATCGGTTACACAACATAAAACAGTTATAATGGAATGGAAATGATAGGAATTTCACGTCAAAAATTATGTACACACTGCTTTCCTACAGGAAATATAAAAACTGTGTGTTTTTGCTGCGTAATGATAAAAAATAGAATCTAATTTTTGAGGAGTGATTTAGCTAAAGGTGATAATTTATTAATATTGTTTCAACAATTATTATTTTTATTTTTATTATTATTATTATTACTATTATTATTATTATTATTATTATTATTATTACTGTATGACAACTATTAGCAATATTACAATACTTACTACTATTCATACTATAATTACTACCATTATTACTTTTACTGTTATCATCATCATTACCATTAATATTCATTTTCTTTCTTCACACTAACGCAAACGAAGTAATCGACCAAATTTTTAAAATTACGAGAAAAAATACTTCAACATTAGTTCCTAGTTATAGTTAACAGATACCGGTTACAATGTAAATGGATAATTTTCTTAACAGTAACATTATTCTGCAAATGCTGAATATTGATAGGGGGTGGATTCTTTAACCCTTTTGTTCCTAAACTGTTTTCTTACTTTGCATGAAAATCGTTGATTCTTTTTGTTTATGAAACTTGCATGTGACATTAACGCTGAGCAAGTGGTAATGAGATTTGTTTTGAAATAAAAGGAAAATCGTATAAGAATGTTCAATAAATTACAAGTAAATCGTTAGCGAAAACATTTAGAAAGATATACTCTTGTAATATACGTTCGCTTCGAAGTGTATTTTCTATGTTTTGCAAAATATATGCGGGCATTAAACGGAGGGGTACATTCATTTTAACATTTAAAAAAATCAAAAAATCGAATTTTTAAATAAAAGTTAAAGAATATTTAGACTCGGAATCGGTATTGTAAAGAAATCGGATATTTGGAACAGAGTCGCGAATTGCATTGGAATTCGGAAAATTTTATAAATAGCCCCATTTCTAATATATATATATATATATATATATATATATATATATATATATATATATATATATATATATATATATATATATGTGAGACAGAGACACACACACCCATATGTTTGTATAGGAATGGAAATTTCCAATACTCCTGAGACCTTTATTAAATTGAATATATATTATCAATAATTTTAATATGTATGCAGCTAATAAATGTGAACTGAGTGTGGGCGGATTTTTTCCAGTACATATCGAATACACGTGTTAATGAGTTTCTTTATTCCTATCTCTATACTTATACTAGGAAAACCTAATGTAAATTAAACATTGTTAGTAATATGTGGTAACGACTGAGGGGTTCATGTCGTAAATTTACAATGTATTAAATATATTGTGAAACTATTTCAATTTGTCACTTCGTATTCATCAGATTTATCCATTTCCATATGCCGTGTGCTTTGCATGTAATGCGTCAATGTGGATTTCGTTTTAAATATTTATTGTAGCAGAATTAGCAGTAACCAAAATGAAAAATTGAGCTTACCTCGGATACGTCTGTTTTGGGCTGGCGAAGGTGTGGATGTTTACGCCAACAAAATCAGGCAGTTGGTTGGATTGGCCGGATTCACAAAGGATGGCTTAGAGAGACTCTAGCATTTTGGTTACTGCTAATTCTGCTACATTTATGTTTTGGAGATAAGAATGCTGCAAGAAAGTGTTAGGTTCGTGCAAGATGAGAATGGCTATGAAACGAGAATGCAAAAGTGGCTTCTCCTTTTGGGCATGCTTTAAATTTATTTCCTTTCAAACTGATTTGTTATGCTAAACAAAGAACAAATAAATATAAAACACAATTGGCTGTCTTCAAAATACATTTCACGTACCTTCAGGCCGATATTTAAGGCGATATCAGATCACCGTTTTATATCGGTAAACACTTATAACCAACTAAATTAGATTTTAAGTTTGCATATTATTTTTCTTTTAATTCTTGCAATGATACATTAAAAAAACTTAATTTGGTGTCATTCAAGCATTTTGAAAACGGCCCTACTTTAAAAGGAAAACATATTTCTGTCATAATTTTTTATTTTATTGCGGACTATTATCCTCATGTTTCTTAGTTGTTTCACTACGTGTCGGTAAACTCTCCCACTGGTCTTCGTCAGGTGGTAACCGCGATTAAACGTCGTGGAACAACTAAGAAAAAGATGAGGATAATAGTCCGCAATAAAATAAATTAATAAATAGTACTCATCTCAATAATGACTTCAAATTAAATAATAGATATCTCTATTAATTTTCCCACTATGATCGTGTTCCAAATTAAGAACGAACGCAGACGCCATTGTATGTTCTGTTTTCTTTTGTTTATTTTATTCTTTTTGTTTCTGTCTATACTAATCGTTTCTTTACGTCTCCTTTTTAATGCATTGATGCTTTTAAACCTGATATCATTTCCTTATTCTTTGCAATGTGCATTTCTTGTATTTTCCTGTTTTTTTTAATTTGATATTTCATCAACCTTTTTTGTTACTTTCTATTATCATGCTTTAGAGTTGATTTTTTCCTATACTTATTGTAATACTTACTTTTCAAATTCGTTGGTTAATACTTCATATTGATCTTCGATTCATCAGGGATATACCTATGTTTTAAGTGGCGTCTCTGCGTGCGTATGTCTCTGCGCCCGTTAGTTCCCACGATTGCCAGATAACCATCCATTAGTTTTTCCTGGAATTTTGCCAAAAATCATGTTTCATATAATAGATGTGCACAGCAAACAGATTTTGGGGCGAAAATTCCCGTTGCGTTCTTCGGGGCGTAAAAGAGGTCACGAATGCCCCAAAATGGCAAAAAGTACACGTTTTACCTCATAACTTTTGATCCGTCGGTTAGATCATTCTCGAAATTGCATAAAATGTTCAACATATTGATCTCAATATGAATCCAATATGTGAGACCCTAGGCAAAATTCTAGTTAATGTTCCCGGGGAATTTATTACCCCCCCAAAAAACGCTTGTTGTTGCTCGTTTTTTAATATTTCTTAACAAAAACTTGATATGCCTGGCTATATGGTGTTATTTTGCACGGTGTTCAACACAAATAGACATATATTGAAGCCTGAAACTGCGCCATTATCTATTCAATCTGGAATTTTGCGTCGCAGGGGATCAAATTAGGTCAAAATGCTAAAGAATGGCGGAAGACCCAACTTTTTGCTACATAGCATTTGATCCATCCATTAGATTTACCTGACAATTGGCCAAAATGTGGAGGCCATTGTTTTTAATACAAATTTAGTATGAGTAACCCTAGCAACATTCTTTCTCGCATCCCTCTGGAACTTTTAGGACTAAAAAGACATGTTTTTTTGAATTCTATACTCATATTACTCAAGCTTTTATATGTATGTCTATATAGTGAGTTTCCATTGTGCTGAATCCAGGTATACATATCTTAAGTCGTAAAACTGCACTGTTTGTCATATTTCACTGGGAATTGGAATTTACGCATGTTAAAAGGCGTCACAAAGTCCTCAAAATTATTGTAAAACTTGGCAAATATGTGATGGAAACTTTACACTTCTTAGATTCATCATTTTCTCACTATTTTTTATTAGGTTATCTGTTTTCTTCACAATATATTGTTTTCGTATTCTCTGTCTTATTCTAAATTGTTTTATCATGTATCATCGTCATACATTTTTTTTTCTTTTTCAAATTTTTTTTCAGTTGTTTTCTCCCGTGGTACTTTCTACCATTCTTATATTTTGAATTTCTTTTCCCAGAATATATTTTAACATTCTTTTTTTTAACGTTTCCTTTCTTAGAAATTCGTTTTGCTTATTTTACTGCTTTTATTTAGCTTGTAATGTTCCCGAAACATCTTCAAAAGTGTATTCTTATTGTTCTTTATGGTATTGTTTTTCGTCTGTTTAAGTTTATACATCCGAATTCAGACGACACGAATGAGAATAAAGCCAATATTGCTTATATTTTTCCTTAATAGATTTACTTTTCTAAATTCATTTTTAATCGATTCACTTTTTATATTCTCTCAGTTTCTTCTTCGTTGTGTTCCCTTTACATCTTTCAGGTGGATTAGTGTAATATATTTATCATTCCTTTATTGTTCTTTCTTTCTTTTCATAAATTCTTCTTAGATTTATTAATTGAAGACCTTTTAAATAACTTGAGACGGGATGAACTTGACTTTGTATTACAATGGTACTGTCCTGTTTATAGTGCTAATAACACTAAGAGAATAAATACCGTTAGTCTCTCTCTACTCTTTTTTCTTTCTCATGAATGCCCATCATTTTTCATTCGTGGGTTTTCCTTTCCACATGTTTTTTTATCGGTTTTCATTGTTTTGTTTTTTTATCTTACTTCAGGCAACTGTTTGTTTGTTGTTTACTCGGTCGTATAAAAAATCATAATTGCTTTCCATGAATATTGATTGCTTCCTAATGGTTGTTAATTGCTCCCAACATTCACACAGTGATCGTA
The DNA here is from genome assembly GCF_053919585.1 of Euprymna scolopes. NCBI lineage: Eukaryota > Metazoa > Mollusca > Cephalopoda > Sepiida > Sepiolidae > Euprymna > Euprymna scolopes. The sequence continues at coordinate 140,211,689 of NC_136486.1, forward strand.
CACGCACCTCGTTCCCCCAACCACTCTTGTATCCGGTTTTCCCAACGCAACAAATTGCATTATGAAAAGAACTAAAATGGCGCCTGCATCGAAACAGATTCCGTAAACGTTTACCAACCTCCCTCTCTAATATCAATCTCTTCTCGGCTTTTGTTATTTAAAAAGATTTAGTTTGGTTTAATTTGTACATTATGTTATTTTTACAGGAGAAATTGATTGTACAGCATGAAACGGATCGATAGAATTTAGGAAGTCGGGTTAAAAAAAATAACAATCGGACATTTATTGTCATTTAATATCAATTTCCTACCGGTTGTTCGGTGAAAAAGACACTTACACTAAAATAGTAATGGATTCCGAAAACTTCCTTTTTATCAATCTCTCTATCTCTCTCTCTCCTCTCTCTGTCGCGATATTTTTCTCTTTCCTTTTTCTGTTTAATTTCTCACATTAGTTTGCTCCCTATGTTTCTGTCTACATATTTTTAATATCTAAAATGTATTCCAATATCAGGGGAGTATGACTTACCCAATTAGGTTAACCTGCCTAGCCGGTTTATTGGAATGCAAGGGCAGCAAAATAAAAAAATCGCCATCTCAAGTCATGGGACAAAAGTATAGAATAGAGGTAATTTGTCAAAGCGGTACATTTCGTAAAGTAATAGTGTGAGCAATTGGAAAAAAATCTTACATTTCAAGTTGCGGTTGTTATTATGATTTATACCTTTGCTTGTTTTCAAACGATCATAAGTTAAAGTCATCCGAGAAAATAGACAGGTTTGACTGCTGCAGCTATCCCTTACAGAATATAAAAAGTGTAAACGGAAGCAATAAAATATATTCATCTTAAGCTTCGGCAAAGTGTCATAATATTAACAAAGTTTTACGGAAATAAAATATGTGGGTTATTCTGTAGCTTACCGATGAAACATATATACTGATATCGTGTCATTTCTACACGCAAATAAAACATTGCTGTAATACTAGAAATACATACATACATACATACACACACACACAACACACACACACACACACACATATATTATATATATGTGTGTGTGTGTGTGTGTGTTATTAAATTTTCAGCCCAAACAAGGCACAGTGCCACTTTGAAGCAGGCGGTTACTATCAGCGACTTAATTGGCAAGGGAGATGCGTAGAAAGATGTTTGTTCACATTACACTTGAAATTCTGCATATCAGTACAGTTGGAAAAGCAGAATCCCGGAAAGGAGTTCCAAAGATCTGTAGTTCTGAGGAAGAATCTATTGGAGTAAAAGGCTTTCTTGCACTTAGGGATCTCTACTGTAAAGGGATGAGACGTACTAGCTTGTCAGGTTTGTTCGGGGGTAATTACGTCAAGGAGGTACAAGTGTGTGCAGTTCGTCAGAGCATTCACCCTTAAATTATTTGTAGAACAGGCAGAGGGATGCAATATACCGTTGATGGGACAGAGGCTGAAGCCTAGATGACAGTTAAAGACCTATCAGGTTGGCGACTCTCTTTTGAACCCTGTCCAGGTCTATATCTGGAAGCTTAATGGACTGGGAGAGATGCACCTCAGTCTTCTTTAATACATGTATCGAGGAGAAGGAAGTTCTGAAGTAAAAACCTTCGATTTATTGTGTATTTCCTCCCGTCGAAGTCGTTTTGCACCGACAAATGTTAACAGTAAAACACAAAAGTTTGGATGGTTTCCACACAATGCCTTCACCACTATAAACAAATCTTATGTGTGAATTTCCGAGCAACTTCATTGTTGTGGCGGAAGCTCATACGTCGAAATCGATCGAAGGGAGAGTCCATCATATATATATATATATATATATATATATATATATATATATATATATATATATAGTGAAATACAATAAATCTACTTGTGTGCAGATCTAGTGATTATCGTCCTTACAATCAGGTTCCTAATGTAATTTTGTGGGAACTTTATGGAGATTTGAAAACCCATACATTTTTGGAAAGAGTGTTGTCTCAGCAATCAGAAAATCAATGTTTGCATTTGCCCAGATGTGTATATGGGGGCCATATTGGATTTACAAAATGGGCGCCGTAAGATGTAAGTTTTGTAATTCTCGGCTTCTAAATGAGCTTGAAGACAGATTATTACTGCTAAACCTACATTTTAGGGCCAAGGAAACCAATGGTGGTAATTAGGAAATGTTTCCAGATGTGTATATGGAGGCCATATTAGAATTTACAAAATGGCCGCTGTAAAATATACGTTTTGTAATATCTTGACCTTTAAATAAACTGGAACACTGATTTTAACTGCTAAATCTACATTTTCAGGGTCATATAAGCCAACGGTGGTAGTTATAAAGCAACAACATTTTTAAAATTAACCTTTATGTGCATAACTGGGTTCAAACTGATGCGGTGTTGTTTTATTGCAATATGTTTGTTATAAAAATATGTATCAGTTATAAATTCATACTGCAGCTGTTCCTAAAAAATATTGCTTTTATATCACTAATTCAAGTTGTTAATTTACCTCTGATATTTTGCGAACTTGGATTTTTTGTTTTGCTATTCTAACATTACTGTAATTCTCTCTGTGTTTGTAGCATGAGTGAGGTGTTGCAAAGTAGATAGGAGTCATGTCAAACCAAGGACTCCATTAACTGGAATCAGTGCATTTTCTGGCACTCTGATGAAAAAAAGAAAGGAGTCTTGGTGCAACATCCTCAATTAGAACCCTCTGCGCTCATACTGCAAGTAATTCTAGAGAGGGCTATTTTGAATTAAAGAGACTATGTCCAAGTCCAAAGGCGACATCAGAACTGCATACCAGCAACACTGTGTGAAGAGATGGCGGTCTGGCATCGCTCATGTCATTCGAGTGCATTTTACAAAATTGAAATACAACGTGCAAGAGATCGCAATGCACACGCTTTATCTACAGAACACTACACTGCAAAAAGCCTGGCCAGAAAAGAGGAAGCACAGAAGGTGCTCTTCCAGGCTCCTCTACATCTGGTTCTGCATATTGCCATTCACACGATTACAGACATGTCCACTGTCTAAGAAAGAGCGCTTGTTCTGCCATCAGGACAATGACCAACAACTGTACCGGATCAGGACTGCGAATGCGGGTGAAAATCTCAAAGATGCTGTTGAAATGCCCTATAATCCTGCACTGAAGACGAGGCTGAACATCTGCATATCACCAGGTCATTCACATGCAATTGATGCCCTATATAACAAAGCTTGCTGGACCAAAAATGTGTTCCATGCTCTTCGAGATACAAACACTAGCAACACTGTTGAAGGGCCCTTTCTACAAAAGGCGAGTATGCTTTGGCTGACAAATCTTAGTGATGTAGAAATAAAAAAAACAAAACATACGTTGGGATGGATGATATTGAAACAACTTATGTTAATATGCTTGGTTTTGAAGTTTTGAAAGTCATGTACCTGTATTTAGTAGAAAATGGCTGAAAGAAAGGGGCATTACTTATTTGCGAACTCTGTTCGATAAAATATAAGGAATACAACTGTTCTCTACTCCCTAGATGCATGTGAAATGACCACTGGTAAGGAGGAGGAGAACAGCATGAAGACAATCTACACAGCAGCACAGGTGATAAGCATTGCACCCTTCACAGAGCCATAGAAAAGAAATGTCATGTAGGTATCTAGTGACAACGGCGATGTTCCAGCTTAATTATACACCTTAATCCATTGGATAATGGTTGTGCCTGCTTAAAAGCTGGAAAGTGTAAAGAGAACCCAATATGTTGACCTAGCAACATTGACGGTGAGCCAGAATATCATGTATGGGTTGCAATTCAGTAAACAGGTAAGGTTCAGGCCAAACAACGAATCAGTAATCAAGTACCCTCGTGCACGAGGGAACCCTCAGGTTCTGGGATTGGCACTGATTGTCCACCATGACACATTAAACAAAAAGATGTTGAATTTTCTCAATGCGCATGGCTAGGCTATTTAACATCGCCATGTCTTTCTCATGGAAACTGCTGTGGCAAATGCTGGTGTAGAAAACACCAGAACATACCAAGGCCTTTATGTACCACCATTCATGAAAAAGCTGATGAGAGAAGACATGCCTCATGAAGACAAGTCACCTGAAGCTGGAAGTTCTACCCACCAAGATTCAACGGATGCAGAATTTAGAAAGCCCACATCTGCTGATCAGCCAAGTCGGAAAATAGCACTGGTGGATGGCATGGTGCTTATGCAGAAGCTGAGCAAGAAACCAGTGACTCTAGTGACAGTCAAAGATATGAGTGGCTGCTTCAATTACAGACTGATGCAACTAACATGAGATTATGATGAAATCATCCTCGGTTTGGACACATGCTGAGCGGATTCTCTGAAGAGTGCAACCAGAGATAAACGAAGACAAGGAAAAGTCTCTGATACGCATCAAGTCAGTGATGACACTAACATGAAACACATCCCAATGGAGAGGTTCCTCTCCCATGACAAGACGAAGCTGATCTGACTATCTCGCTCGCTAAACTCTAGGGTACAACAGGGGGTCATCCCAGCTGATAATCACATCTGCTTTTGGATACACTAATAGCAACAAAGACCTGGAAGTAAATAACCATTAGGAAGCGGACATGCTGCTGATCCACCAGGATGTGCTGGCTTCACAGCGAACCCCACTTGATGCACAGTTAGTATTTTTCTCCTCAGATACATACGTTTTAGTGCTAGTCACACAAAATATGACCTATTGCTGAAAAACATGCCCATTTTTACGACCTCTGGTGTTATACAAATTGAACTATTTTGGCGAGTTCTATGTAAACAAAGAACAAAGGGGTTGCAAGCCTTTCATGCGTTCACTGGGATCGACAACACATGAAGCTTCTCCCGTATAGGCAAGACAACCTGGTTGAACATCAACGTCAAAGCAGCTGCAGATGTTGTCAATGCTCTGCAAATACTTATGGATTAAGCAGAAGTGTCAGAGGGAATGCTCTCAACACTGGAGTCCTTTGAATGTGCAATTTACTTGCTAAAAAGGATCAACATAAAAACAATCCCTGAACTGCCATGGCATCTGTTCTGTAAACATAGGTCAGAAAGTGAGAGGTTCCCTCCAACATCTGGAGCTCTAAAGCAGCATTTTTAAGAACCCATGTCAAAGCAATGGTATGGGAACAAGAAGACATTGCTCTTCTGATTTCACAACTGGGTCCCCTGGAAAATGGATACTTCAAACTATTGGATGGCACCCTGAAACCAATGACCACAGAGGTCCTCCCAGCCCTTAAGGCCATCCTTGAGATGGTCACATGCAAATGTATACTGTACTATTCATCTGGCAGATGTTCCTGCAGGTCTAAAGACTTAGCCTGTACTGACATGTGTCAGGGCAGCAGCCAGTGCGAAAACGATGAAGATTCCCAATCTGTGATGTATGAAAGTGATGTTGATAATGATGTTGATAATGACGATTATGCATATACTATGATCAAACATCTCATTATGTTTAAGATGCTTGCACAAATATTCAAAGTTTACAGTTAAAAGACATTTCAATAAAAAATAACTCTGATTTTACCCACACGGTTGATTATGTATTTCAATGGGGGGGGGGTAAAAATATGAAATGATAACTTAGACCATTGACTTCCTTGACACTGAAAATGTAGGTTTAGCAGTTAAAATCAGTATTCCAACTTATTTAGAGGCTGAGATATTAAAAACATACATCTTATGGCAGCCATTTTGTAAATTCCAATATGGCTGCAAAATACACATCTGGGAAAATGTTATAACTACTACAATTGGCTTCCTGTGCTCTGAAAATGTAGGTTTAGCAGTTAAAATCAGTGGTCCAGCTCATTTAGAGGCCGAGATATTACAAAACTTACATCTTACGGCGGCCATTTTTTAAAACCAATATGGCCGCCATATACGGATCTGAGCAAATGCAAACATTGATGTTCTGATTCCTGAGACAAAAACCTTTCCAAAAATATATAGGTTTGCAAATCTTTAAAAAGTTCCCACAAAAAGTGAAAATTGTGCCATTAGGAACCTGACTAATTATTGGATGTAATATTTTATATAAGGCAATTCCAGCTAAATAACATTGCTTAATATACTAGATAGAGAAAATAAATCATAATTTAGGAAGTAAAAATTTGTGATTTGAAAATATTAAATTTCAAATATGGAAATTTGTTTGTATGCAAGACAAAGAATACAGTATAGTAAAATATAATATACTATTTATTTTAATATATTTTACTATATTGTATTTTACTATATTTCAATATAAGATATTATTTGTCTTGCATAAAATAACATTTCTATATTTGAAATTTAACCTTTTCAAATCGCATATTTTAAATTCCTAAATTATGATATATATATATATATATATATATATATATATATATATATATATATATATATAGAGAGAGAGAGAGAGAGAGAGAGAAGAGTACCCATCTAAATGTTTCCATATGAAACTCATTCACCACAGCAATTTGCCGACAATCAAATTATACTTTTCTGAAAATAATTTAAAGTAGTACCTTCTATAAATTAAACGCCATAATATGTACATATGTTGTTATGAACGTCACCGTACGATTTTAGATTGAAAGAAAATATTATCGAAGAGTTCTGACTTTAGGTGACTCGCATGTATATATATAATTATTGAATGTTCAAGAGGACATCGACACTGCCTTTCTAGAATGACTATCCTTGACATTTATCATGCTCTTATAATGTTGTATTTAGCAAGGTGTCAAATACAATATTAAAATTTTGGTATGTGACAATTGATAATTGAACTGCGCCTTCCAGATCATCATCGAAAAATGTAAAAATTATAGTAAATTAACTGAAAACTGCACTTTACTAAATAATAGTTTTGGCAATACTGGAAATAATATATCATTCCAAATATAGCAAGAAATATAGGCTGGTTATTAAATATATTTTAGACTTCATTATCTAAAGACGCTTTCAAAAGAACCATCGTTTATTAACTGTAGATAAAGGGGGTGTATATATGAGTAAAGGGGTAAACCACTGCAATAGAATAATGAATCAGATCGTGTAAAACAAGGATATTATAACGTAAAAAGAATTGCTTTAAATGATTGGCCGTTAAGATAATAATTATAATATGGCTTGAGGAGAGTAAATTTAAAAATTATATGTACAATCATATAATCATCCGGGAAACTAAATATTTATGTATTAATCAACATCTTCTTTAGAAGATTCATGTATTTTAGTCATATGTTCAGTCCCAGCAAAGAGTATCTCTTGCATTTACAGAAATATCGCATGTGACCTTCAGCTTTGATGTGCCAGAGAGATGTTTATATCAGAGGAAAATGAAACCTCTTAAAAGACTCTGATATAACGCATTTCATAATAAGATGAACGTTTTTATGTTTTCTTTTTCTCCACACACACATGACTCTGATAAAATATCTGAACTCACCCGTATTTGATTTAAGTTCCTATTTCCTCAATTGATAGTAAATACATCAAAGGCTGGAGAGAAATGGCCGTAAGGATGTTTTCCTTATTTCACGATTGACACTCTGCAATGTTTGGAACGAATCAGTCTTTGAAGTCGATTCAAAAGAGTGTTTACAGAGCGTGGCTTTTTTTCTATAATGTTAATCATTTATTTGCAAATTAGACCTATAGGCCTGTAGATGTGTCTGAAATGACTTTTATAAATATTAAACTTTGAATATAAATATGTTAGTGTTTTCAATAATAATTATTGATCTGTTTTGAGACTGGTAAGAGACGTATGCTTTAGATATATAGTACGTGCCTGCGTGTATGCATATTGCTATAGACGTATGTGCGTATATTTATGCTTTACACACACACTATAGTGTATAAAATATATTTTAAATATATTAATGAATACGTATACAATTGATAGATTTCTACTGCCGACATATGTAGATATCGAACTGTATAAAGTTATCTATTTACAGATGTATGTAATAAGAAATATGTTTGTATATACATATAGATTAGCATATGAATGATTTACACACATACACACACAAACACACACATATATATGTGCATATACTTGTGTGTATACAGTTTACAAAGTAAAATATGTTTAAGCTAAAAATCAATATAAATATTACTATTAAAGTTAATATTTATAAGATAATACCAACCTAAATAAAAATGTTGAATATGCCAAATAAAGCATCAGTATAAACTAGAAAATTTAATCTGTCGTTTAATCAATGCAAAATAGAATTAAACTCATAACATCTATTTCCCGATAGCAGGTATACAAGTAGTAATAATATTATTCAATAGAGTTTCAAAGAATTAATCCACTCCTAGAAATAAAGGTTGTAACTTGAACAAAAATAGCCTTGCTATTATCTTGCTAGATATGACATGAATTGAAAACTTCAAAATGATGGGAGATAATTTTTTTGACTATATATATATATATATATATATATATATATATATATATATATAATTATTTTTTTTACTATAATAATTAAATACCTACAGACACTAGTGGTTTATCCTTTCAGGATTCTTCAGTGCAGGCTGTCGCGATTAAGACCAGTCGCAGGATTCGAACCCCGCAACACGAGACATCTCTGGCTCGATTAGCGGCGACCGTATCCATTCAGCAACCATTAACCGCGTGAACTAGCGTTGTATTTTAAACATTTTAATTTTAAATGTTCATTACGTCAGTCAGCGAGTGATCTAATCGTTATACGATGATCTATGCATAAGAGCTAAATTGACCGACTTTTATTCAACTAAAAGTGCTCAACGATAAGAAATGAATTTCTTAAAGGGGCTGTCATATATATATATATATATATATATATATATATATATATATATATATATATATATTAGAGAGAGGGAGGGAGAGAGAGAGTTTAAATAGTAAACTATGTAGAAAACACGTACAATCATATATGTAGCAGCATCGAACATAACAATTAGATGGATCGAAATTCAGATTGAATGGCAATCAAACATCCATGTTGTATAAACTGGAGTCCAAATTGGAAAGTCTGTCTGCAAGTGTGGGAAATACCAGTTCATATAGAGCATAAATGATAGAAGAAGCAGCTATGTTTATATACCATGACATGGAGAGCTACAAGATATTAAAGGTAATAGTGAGAAAAGGTTTGGCAACGTGTCACACACGAGAGAATAATTATTCCATGGCTGCTTTATGCCAAGCGAAAAAAATCAGATTCCGCTTAATTATTTAATGAAACACACAGATAAACGCACGCACACACACACACACACACACACACACACACACACACACACACACACACACATATATATGTGTGTGTGGGTGTGTGTTATTTGTTTTTGTTTTTGTGTTACGTTTTGAATGAATTCAATTATTTACGAAAGTGCATTTTTACCTAAATGCGAGTTGGGAATAATTTTCCCTTAAACCAACTTGGTACCCCCACATCGGGAGCGGCACACATATTTTTAAACTATGATATAATAGTATTGGACACTTTCTCCGGGTGTTTATTTACTATTACCATTTATATATATATATATATATATATATATATATATATATATATATATATATATATAGCAAAAATTGTAATTAGCAAAAACCTGAAGAAAGTGCTCAATACTATTGGAGAGCAAATATGTGTTTTATTTTTTATTACTGTTTATTCTGTTTAGTTACTCATGTTTCGGTTATCGAATCGTATTAACGATCCAATGACTTCGTCGGATTTACAGATATGGTTATTATGGTTGAAAATATTATATTAGAAGAAGCACGAAAAAAGTGAAAAAAAAAACGAAAAAAGGGGGAAGAGAAAAGGAAAAAAACGGGACGGAGATCGACAATAGTTATGTTTTAAGGTTTAAAAACATTAGACCGTTGTAGAGGTTTGTGCGAGTTAAGGAATTCGGCAAGGCGCGGATAGAAACATAGGGAGAAGGATAGGAGAGAAAGAGGGAGATAGAGGGGTAAGGAAAGGAGGGGGGAAGGCTTTCAATTCTGACATTTAAGATTTAATAAACAATAGAAGGTAGTGGAGTTAGGAGGGCTTAAGCAGTTCAACCAAACACAGGAATATATGACAGGGGTAGGGAGAGAGAGAGATAGAAAGAGAGAGATAAAAAGATACATAAAATGGATAGAGTTTTGGGGGCAGAGAGAGGGGAAAGAAATATAGGGATAAGCATAAATACCGACAGGAAGAGAAACAAGCGATTCGACATGTGACTGTGTGTTTTCCTGCTTAGGAGTTGCGTACGTGTCAAATGTGTTTTGCCATGTTATGGGTTCATGCAGATTGGGGTGGGCGTTGTTTGCAGTAACTAAGAAGCGCTTTCTGGAAGCAGGTTGAGTTACATCGAACATAAATATATTTATTTATTTAAATTCACTGACTATTAAAGGTCTTTAAGAAAGTAAAGTGAATATATATGTAAACATATATGAACATACGCGCATATATATATATATATACATATAGATATACAGTATAGTATTTATATACACATGCATACGTACATACACACATGCACCCATATATACACATACATAAATATATACACACATACACAGGCATACACGTATATAAACATATACATACCTATAATCCCTATATACAGGAAAGTCCTTGGACAATTTTTAGTGTTCAAATTAAATATTGTTAAAATCACTTTTTCTCTTTTCGAATAAAGTAAGTATTTAGTCTAACTATTGATCTATTTTCAACAAAAATATTAAAATAATTTTGTTTAAACTTTCACTAAAAAATGAGCAAACGAGAGGCCATAATTCAGCTTTATTGCGCGGGAAGGACAAACTCAGAGATTATTAAGCTCTTGAAATTGGCTAATTCACCGTGTACCATGTTATGAACAGATTTAAGGAACTTGGTACATCTGAAGACCGTCCTAGGAGTGGAAGACCTCGCACTGCTCGAACAAAGAAGGTGATTAAAGCTGTCCGAGAGAGGGTAAGGAGGAATCCGAAGAGATCTGCAAGACAAATGGCTAAAGAGATGAATGTGAGCGTGACCTCGATGAGAACCATCGTAAAAACGATCTCCAGTTGTCCCCCTACAAGATGAGAAAGAGACAGTACCTCACACCTGCCCAAAAGCACAAGGGACTTGAAAGAGCAAAGATTCTTCTTGGAGAACTGAAGGCTGGCACGGCAGAGCGAGAGAGCGTTTTTTTTCTGATGAAAAACTCTTCACAATTGAAGCGACTGTTAACAATCAGAACGATAGAGTTTACACAAAATCTTCAGCAGACATTGATGACTCCGTGAGAATAGTTTTCCCGCGACAAAAGCCATCTTCCCTCATGGTGTGGGATGCAGTCTCCAAATCTTGGAAGTCGCCTCTTATTTTCGTGGAGCAATAGGTAAAGATCAACACAGATCGCTACATTAACGATATTTTGGTTCCAGCATTTGAAGAGATGAAGAAACACTTCAAAGATCAGCCTTTCACCTTCCAACAAAATGGAGCACCATCCCACACCTCCAGAAAAACTCAAGACTGGTGCCAACGTCATTTTCCAAGATTCTGGAGTAAGGAGATGTGGCCTCCTGCATCGCCTGATTTGAATCCCATGGATTTTTCGGTGTGGTCTTTGTTGGAGGCAAATGTCTGTTCTGTTGCTCATCCAAGTGTTGATGCTTTGAAGACATCTCTTCTGAGTGAATGGGCTAAGATACCTCAGGAAACGCTGCGTGCCTCGGTTGGTAACTTCAGACAGAGAATTGAACGTCTAATCGAAAGGAAGGGGCATCACATTGAAAATAAATAATTTGAATTTATTCTTGGTTTTCTAACTTATAATTTCCATTCATGTTTAATTTATATTTTTGTAATTTTCTATGAATAAACCACTTTTGAATTGGTCCAAGGACTTTCTGTTCACCCTTTATATATATATATATATATATATATATATATATATATATGACATTAACTTATTTTCCCCCTATGATTTTGACCTTAATAGGATTAAAAATCAAGAAATTTTATGCAAATGTAATTTGCACAAACTGCAGCACAATATCTGAGGTGTGTTATAGGCATATTACCTCTCCACTTCCTCGATAATCGTAGATTCTTATATTTTTTCTGCTGAGCGTTCACTGCAAAAATCGGTTGGTATCAATGGAAGTAGCTAAATTATTTCTCTCTAATTCATTCCTCCTTCCCCCGCCACCACTTACACCGTTTCCGTGATCGGTTACAAGGGACAATTACGAAGGAACACCAGTTTGCGTTTCTTTACTTCGCAGTTGCTTAAAACAACTGGAATTGAATTTTACCGTGTCTTTCCGTTCTATGCTTCTTAATTGATAAAACGCACCACGGAATTAACCGACACCGACATTCCCACAATCATTACTTCTTATCCCTCGCATACGTTTACGTTGCTTAATTACCAATTATATTATTTCAACAAATTGCATATTATGCTATTCAAATACTCTTTTACAGGAAGTCGTGTTCTGCCATACGACTTCAGTTTACACATTGAAAATCACGTGTACTAAAATACGCGAAACGAACTAACCTTTTATTCCATATTTTACTACAACCCTATTTTAGTTATTTATTTTATAAAATACAAATAAAACATCATTTCCGTTTAACTTCGTTTTGTAGTTGCTTAAAAAAATTGGAATGCAATTTTTACGTTCTTTTTGGTGCTATGCTTTCTACTGGGTAAAACGGACTTAACGGAATCGACTAAACTTCGGATTCCATGTTTTACTACAAACTGAATCGCTCTTAAAGTCTCACTTATAAAACTTTTGTTTTTCTTTTAGCGTACCCTCATCGATTAACACTTATTCAGGTACCTGCACTTTCATATCACATTGCATTAAACAATCGTTAACCTCTTTCCTGTTAAGTCATTTACAATCACTAAACTCAGTTGCAGTGCCCCGAGGCGTAATTAAAATTAAACAAATTTGGTTCGTTTTGTTTTCCAGGGGTGGTGAGGAATAGAGTTTTATTTCTATGCCATTTTCCCCCCAAAAAATGGCCACTAAAAAACTGTGATTATTTCCATTTTTTTTTTTCGCCAAAAATAAAAAAAAAATTAAAAATCATTTCCGGTTGACTTCGTTTCCTAAATAACGTCCGCTGTTTACGTGTCCATAAGATTTACTCCCGTCATATATCAGCTAAAGCGTTTCATAAAGTAGTAAACTCAATATTTGAAACGTTGAAATTATTTCTTTAGTCGGTCGCAATACGGGGATTTAAAACACTTGTCATTTTTCCCTAGTTTTAAAGGCAATCAAATATCAGAAGTCAAACAACAAGAACATACATTAGTTAGTATATAACAATATTTCACTTTTTACACAATACCATTTTTTTTACAATATGCCAACAAAAAGTTTTCCCTTACTTGTAATACAACAGCAGTTGCAACCAGAAAAAGAAGTCGACGGTGGGGAAATTATCAACAGTCTCAGGAAGACGCGTTTGGTACTTTTCCTTGAACAAAAACGCAAGTCGGAACTATGGGTCACATCAGCAAGTTATTTTGGACCTAGACTCATATGAGGTGGAACAGCCTCAAACTACTGATATAAACACATGTGTAAAACTTATAAAAGCGCCAGACAGACAGGCTATATTAGAAACAATGCAGATACAAGCACTACGTACAGTTGCTCCTAAATCATCTTTCTGGTACTTAAATAAATTCAAGCGTGCTTCCGTTACTATTTCTTGGTGGCCGAGCTGTTAACGTCGCACGTTGTTTTTTTTCACACTTTATTTTCCAACTTCTCCTCAAGTCTTCGGGCTGTATTCTTCGGACTACTATCACACCTAGAATGCTTTTTACACAACGTTTCGGTCGATGTAATCTCTGATTTTCTTCAGGTGTATACTATCGAACTTTGGAATGTTTCTGTCGAACTCGGGAATTAGGGACAGAATTTCGAACGGGAATCTGTATTTACTTAATGAGGGTAACGTAAGTCATGACTGCATACAGCTTTTAAGTAATTGGAAATTATATTTTTAGTTCATCCGCACTGAGCCTGACACCGTTAACCATTAAACCGACATCACTTTTACAATTGATTTTCCAAGAACGCTAACTAATTAACTTTTTGCTGTAAAAGACCATTGCCCTTCCTTTGGTAGCAATAAGCCTCCTAAAGATTCCAGTGCGTTTTACTTATCTAGTGGATATCTCGTTAGTTATTTACTCCACGTGTTTTCTTATCAACTTTGGCTTTTCACAATTTTTCGGTTTGGTATCGGTTTATACAAACATTAAAGTATTTTGGAGGAGGGGTTAACAGTACATTTTTAAGAAAAATCATGACATTGGAGCAGAGTTGTGGATATTGAAAACCTCGGTGCAAGAGAGGTCTTTCTATTTTATTTTGGTTATGTATTGTCTTTCAGCCATCATTTAAGCATCTGCATTAGTTTCGCTTTTACAATAAAATTGAAAATTTGCTTGTTATTTTATACATTCTGAGACATTCTATTATCGATTCTTTTGGTACCATGTTGTACGCTGTTTTGTATTCAATCCATGTCTTGGATATATATTTTTTCGCACGTTTTGCAACATTCAGAATCTTTCGGTCTATGTAGAACATGCGTGTGTCTCTTTTCCTTTTCTGTATTCCTTCTGTTTCTCAAGAAGCAGTCACTTATTATGTAGGGAGAAGAGAGTTTGTTCTCTCACTTATGATGGAAAGATTATCTACATAGTTGGTAAGCAAATTAGAAACCTTGAGAGTAAGAAGGCTGTCAATTTTTCAGCGTTGTTTTAGCGTTGGGTAACTATTCTAACACGGCTGCTTCGGGGACTAATATTTTCGGGTTTTATATTAGTGTATATATATATATGCATTTATATGTGTGTATATATATATATATATGCATATATATACTCTATATAAAATTGTATGTATGTATATATATATATATATATATATATATGTGTGTGTGTGTGTGCATATACACATCAATGTTTGTGTGTATATATACATATATATTTCTGGTATATATATATATATATATATATATATTCGTGTGCATATATATACTCATATATAAAAAAGTGTTATATATTATATATATACGTATATATATATATATATATATATATATATATATATATATATATATATATATATATATGTGTGTTTATATACACAGAAATGTTTGTGTGTATATATACATATATATTTCTGGTGTATATATATATATATATATATATATATATATATATATATATATATATATATATATTTAAACAAAACTATCAGCGGAAAATATTTACTATCACGTTTATAGTAGATTTATGTCTGTGGGTTTTGGATTCCCATTCATATTCAGACAATACGCTAGACTTTTATATTTCATTTTGTTAAAGATTGTGTTAAATAATATATGATCGGTATGTTCCAAAATTATAGGACACTCATTTCTATGATTACTATATTGTCAATTGTTGACCACTCTTCAAACTACCGCAGGTTCTTTCAGATAGATTTCCTTAATCCTTAAATATTTCTAAGTTTGGAGATTTTTAGCAAGGACTTAAGCATTTACACTCAGTCATCAATATGAACACTGCATAAGAATTGAGTGTTTCTCTCTGTACTTTTTATTACCTGAATACATGGAGCTTTAAAGGTCCACAAGTGAAGACTTAGATAATATCCCAGCAGAGGTTTATAATTAGGATGTAAAACGTAAACTGACCATTGCCTACAGTGCATATTAGACATTTTAATGAAAAGTGACACGTACGTTATCAATGCGCTGTTCACAGTATGCAAGTAGAAAAAACTATACACTTTCTAAATAATAAGTTACTTGGAATGGCAGTACAATAAACGCCTGAATCACAAGTGAATATCAGTTGTAAATAATATAGTGAAAAGACTGCCTCATACCCCTATATTGTATAGAAGAATTCGGTTTAGTTACATAATATCTATAAAAACTGTATTGATTTCAGTAAACGAATAGATTAATCTATTGTGACAATTATTTGAAATAAGTGTCGAAAATAATAGGTATATTTCAGTCTGACACTGTATTCTATGTGTCAGTGTTAATTTACTTGAGATTGTCTACTGAGCAACCATATATATATATATATATATATATATATATATATATTCAGTTATTCATTTCCTTTTTTTTTATTTCTTTTTTTCTGTAAATAGTGCCAACATTCGTCCTTAACTCTAAACTCCCTATTAGAAAGATATTTAGTCATATTTGTATTTCGTCTTTTTCTAGCTATTAAGCCCTAATAGCAACCAGATGAATTAAAATATATTGAAGACCTTAATATTACCTTGCTAAATTATACTTCATTATTACCGTAATTTCTGATCGGAGCATAGATGAATTATTCCAGGTAAAGATGGTTAAATATTATATTATACTTTAATTTCTTTAATGAATATACTTAAGAAAAAGTATATTAATTTGATACATATATTTTTATAGAAGCAATGTCTCAGCGAATATTGAGTAAAATGTTTACAAGTAAATAAATTCTGTATTTTGCCTGCGCAAATATTGAATTATTTATATGGCTTTTCCAAGGAGTTTTACTACAAGGAACATTATGGATTACTTCATATACATTATTTTCAACTTTAAAGATTGCATAAAATATACGTTAAAAAATAACAATCCCGTCCGCAATATTCGATGGATTTTCTGCCACATTTCATAAGGTTCGGCTTCTTGTTCTGTTCTTGATAAACATTTCTGCATTCTCAGTTTTTTCCGTAAATGGGACCATTAATTTCAATGTTTTTTAGGTATGAGCATTAGGCGCCCAACTCCTCACTGTAATCCATTCTTTCTCAAACTAAACCATTTAAATGTTTACGTATTGAATGGGAATTGTCTTGTCGAAAAATTACTTCATATCGAAATGCTATTATTAAATATCATTTTAAAAAGGTTTTAATAAACCTGGTCCAGCATGTTAGTATAAATGGTGGGGTGCATTCTACTCTCGCATGTGTACAACATTCCAGTTCCTAAAGAAGTCATGCAACCCAAAAAATTCCTCCTTCAAATGAGACCGTTGAAATCGCACAATCGTGATGCAATGCCTCTCCCCCCTATAGTGAATATTAACCGATCAAAGGGCACAACAAATCGGGAAAAAAGAATTTTTACAATTTTTAAATAAATGTTATTCATGTATATCCAGTTAGAAATTTCAATTGTTTTCTTCAAAGTTAAGAAAATTGTAACTGTTAACTTACTTAAAATTTAATTTCGTCAGACTAAAAAACTTTGCCCCATCAGCGAGTGTATCATTTTTGTGTTTTTATTTTTTATTTAAATTCCAGTCGTTTTTGCCTATTTGTCTGAAACACGTATGACTTGTTTCTTTCGTTTCATCTTTTGAATCTCACTTATAATAACCTTCTTCTCACTGTTCGAGCTGACATGTTTTTATTCCTTTCTACAAGAGATGCTCTTCTTTTATAAAGTTCTGTTTTTTTAATTATTTGTAGACATTTTAAAGCCTTGGAATTTTCTGTTTTTGAAATACTTGGTATCCTTGTATATTTTAATCTTTGTTTGAACTCCTTTCCTGGAACATTCCGATTTCTTACGATTTCTAGCTGAGAATATCATTTACCAGATAAGGCAATAATGCATCTTAATGAAGTCTCTAAAAGCTGCTACTTTGGAGACATTTTTAAGAAACAGCCTTAGAGTTACAATGGATCATTTTGAATATTTGAATGGACTTAGTATTAATCTCAGCTGGAATGCTTGAGTAGGTTTTAAAACAATACATTCAACAATCTACTGTAAAATATGTTACATTTGATCTCACTTTCTCATTGTACGATTCCTTACAGTTAATAACGTAGATTAAAATAATTTTCTCAATTTTTAATCGGCTCCCCATGATTTCTACCATAGTTGTGTATATATGCTTTTCAGAATGCAAGAGATGATGTAATTACATCCACATTAAAGCAATGCTTGAGCTTACATGAACAATGACAGCCGACAAACTGGAAGTGAAAAAAGTCGAGTTTCTCCAAGCATTGAGGCTTATCAGTTGACTGATTCGAACTTTGGATTCGAAACCTGTCTCTCTTGCGTGCGAGCCGAGTACTCTGCCACTATAGTAAAACAACACACATAAGTAAGTCAATTAACTAACAGAGATAAAGCGCGGATGAAACCCGACGAGGAAATAGACCACCTGAAATAGGCGTGTTGTCATCCAACTAACGCGAACCAAGCCGATGTCTCACAAGTAGAGATTTTACATATAAAGAAATTGAACAACATGAAAAATATGTCGGTTTCGTGTAAGCAATGCATATTTTAGTTGATTTCCGTAGATTTTAAAATAGACGTAAAACGGAGTGTTTTTGACAGTTAAGTCTCCGAATTAATATTTCCCACACTCTTTACTAATCTGAAACAGCGGTCCCATCGCTACAATATGGCATTCGTCTGCTTGATTTACATATATCTGAATGGAATGTCATGAAATCGTTATTTGCCGCTCCCTCGACGTAAAACAGCAAACCCCCTCAAATTCTATGTGGATACTAGCAACAACTAATAGAACATTTTATAATTCATTATATTATTTAGCCCTCATTATAATTTATAAACAATGTTTGCAAACTAATGTTAATTACATTAATCGCTTGAATATATTTCCCATTCACTAACTTGTGTTAAAGTTAATAGTTGCATATTATTTTTTTTCTAAAACAGATTCACTCTCACAATAATCATATCTACTGCCATTGGCGATAAAAGCTTTTATTTGTTTGCATTCATTTCTAATCGATGATAATGAAATGAATAAACTAAATGATCAGGCAAAAATGAATAAAATATAACGCAGTTTTATTTCTATTTAAAACAATTTAGAAATTATTCTAAAGTAACTTTTATGTTTCATGCCATATAAATTATGGGGTTTCGCGCGTAAATTACACGCTATTAAGTGAACAAAGGCGAATGATTTGAGAGTCGCATTAATTCGTTTGAACTGCCCTCAAATCAATCGAAATCATTTGAATCTGTTATCGTTTCCAATGTAACAACGACGTATAATATTGCTTTCTTTTTTAACGGTTTACTTATTGATCGATCTGACGTCGGATACGAATTGTCTGAGCTTTCTTCGGCCAACAATGAATACATTTTGTATAGACAATAATTTAAACCTGTGCTTTATTCAAAGACTTGCGTGCGACGCATTAAGGATCTGTTTGGAATTTTTTCGCACCGACGGATGTGCAATAAGTAATGTCCATGACCAACTTTCCATAGCATTAGAGCAACGAAACTTGGCACAGTTATTAATCTTTCTCTGCATAGGAACCACCTAGACTTATGCATTTCTCCTATCGTTTGATGCAGCTCTAGAGACCGTTTTAATAGAACACCTGGTCGGTCCTCTAACCACGACGTGACTTAAGAAATCAAGGCTGCATCATCTGGGAAACGCTTTCCTTTTAAAAAAAAAAAACTTCATGGCTTGGAAGATGTGAAAGCCAGAGGGTGCAATGTCAGGAGAGTAGGGAGGATGGGGAAGGATTTCATATGCACACGCGCGTGCTTCTGATCTGGCGACATGCGAGTTGTGAACCGGAGCGTTTTCCTGCAAGAGGAGGGTACATTTGCTGATCTTGCCCCGCTCTTGATTTTGATAGCTTCCCTTAATTTCCTAAAAAGTGAAGCATAATAGGCGCCTGTAATTGTGGTCCCCTTTGCCAAGAAATCTGTCATCACTACTCCGTCCTGGTTCCAGAAGACTCTGAGCATGATCTTTTCAGCGGAGGGCTGCATCATTGCCTTCTTTGGACGTGGTAAGTCCAAGTGCTTCCACTGCATTAGTTGACCGTTGGTCTCTGGATCATAGTGATGGAACCAGGTTTCATCTTGTGTAATCAGTCTTTTGAAAACCTTTGACTCATCTTCTTGGCACATCTCCAAATTCATCATCGAGAACTCGACGCGTTCTCGCTTCTGTAATGGTGTGAGCAACCTGGGAATCCATCTGGTAGACACTTTATGCATATGCAAATGGCCATGAATGATAGTTTCCAGGGACCCTGTACTAATCTTTACATCTTGGGCTATTTGGCGAATAGTAACGCGTCGATCATCCCAAATGGCAGTCTCAACGTGACGGACAGATGCCTCATCAATGGCAGTAGGGGAGGCGACCAGATCTGGGAGCTGTTTCCACATATTATGGGGCATTATCACCATAAGTGTCTTTTATTTCATCAAAAGTCTCCTGTGGTGTGCGTCCTTTCAAATACAAAAACTGGATCACTGTTCGACATTCAACAGGCTCCATTTCACACCTGCCTCAGTTCAAACACCTGTAAAACAGAAACCGCAAGTAGTCCAGAGCTCTAATTTTCTACATCACTTGTAGATATATCAATCATTGCACATGCAAGATTTTAGCAATATCCGACAACTGTAAGTGGGTCAGGTGCATGCGTATTTTACGCCCCTTGTATAGACGTATTGTTTTCGTGTAGGGAAATGTGATGGACTATTCTGATATACACTGCCACAAGCTCTCTCTCACCCCCCATATATATATATATACATGGTGACCCACAAAAAATATAGAAAGTATATCTAGAACATATTCTGTAGAACGGAGAGAAAAAGGCCAAAGACCCTAGTGCTTTGATGTGATGCTTTGGATATAATAAACTAGTTATGACCAAGGTTTCATTTCATTCGGAAAAAAACACTAAGAAACGGAGCCTAGTTATAGTCGGGCCCGTATTTTTCTGGGTCACTCTGTATATACGAATCGTATATTAATTGGGCTATTCAATAAGCGCTCATAAAGATTAACTTCACAATTATTCTCATATGTTTTCAAGAATTCTGGAGAAAGAACTGACCCATTAATTTCTCGCTCTATTACCTTCTTCTGCCTTTCGCCAAAATAATTTAAGCTCTGGTCTATCACTTTCTAGTAGCTAAAATCCTGACCGACAAAAATATGGATTTAGTCAAGCCCGATCCACATCAGATAATATCTGAACCTATATACCGTTCACTGGAAAAAAAGAGGGGAGGGTAGATGGGTAGCCATAGATATATCTAAGGCTTTCGACAAGGTTGGTCATCATGTTCTTCCAAGGAAAATTAGATCATATGATATGACTGGAAGAATACTTAATGTAATTAAATCTGTCTTAAGTAACAAAAAAATCCAGGTTGTCCTCGGCGGTCATATATCTAAGCAATATGATATAATTGCCGGAGTACCTCAGGGGTCTCTTCTTTGACTTTTATTATTCCTGATATTCATGAATGACTTCGCTAATAAAATTGTTTCTCAGATGAGTATATTCACTGATGACACCACTCCCTACTATAGGCACCAGCGGGAAACAAATGAGCACGTATCGCATGGAAATGGTAGAAACACTAGAGAATGACACCCACTGTTTAGTGGTATGTGGACAAAAATGGATGGTTCCATTCAATGCTGCCAATTCTAAGCTTGTTTCCTTCAATAATAGATACCAATGTCCAAGGATTTCCTAATATACACACCTTAAGTAGAGACCATCAAAATGGCACTCAAATACGTCAAATAAAAAAAGCAAAAGTTCATATTATATACAGACTCCATATCCTTTATCATGACTCGTTAGAGAGAAAAAAAACTAAACACCATTTAATCACAGAAATTATGCAGGAATATAATAGACTTTTTTTTTAATTTGATGGTTTGTGGCTTCTCTTGCATGTTTGAGGCTTTTTCATTTCCAGTAATTCCAACATGTCTTAGTATCTAGCCTATTATAATTTTTTGCCATTTGCAGTTGCAAATATACTAGACATGCCTGAAAAGAGAAAAGAATAATAAACATCTGGAAAACAGTTGGCAGAAGGAATGGAATAAGTACACAGAAGTGAAAAACAAAACGCTTTAGAAGGAAGAAGAGAGGAGAGTGTACTGAACCGAATACGAATCGGGCACACGGAACTAAGTCATTCATACCTAATCAAAGTAGAGAACCTACCAGACCGAGCACTCTGCAACCGGCAAATACCAACCAACATTTACTGTTAGAGTAAACACAAACACATGTGGAGGAAATATTTTTGGAACAGCGAGCATTGGAAAATTGATCCAAGACGTAAAGCCTCAACAAATTGTAAAGTACTTAAAGAAATACATTTATTCTTACGCCTAAAAATTAAACAAGTAACATTTTACTTTAGAAAAAGAATTGTTTTAATCTGAAAAAAACTTTTTAGGTAATTTAAAACATCTCCCTTCTGAAGATAAACCTTTCAAGACATTTAAAACATGCTTCCATGAAATTGAAGATTTTCTATATCATCAAAGTTTTCTTGGCTTTACAAGATCTCTAGAGGTTGAAATGCCGTAAAACAATCACCCTTTCTCGCTCCCTGAATTTTAATAAATACATTAGGTTAAAATTGAAAGATGACTAGATAAGGATATACTACTAATTGTCTTTTGAATACCATGGACAGATGTTGGTTTGAATTGAACAGTATTTTTTATTATACATATGTGGATATACCTAACCGATTAAGGCAATCTTGCGGGTCATATGAACATCTTTTATCCACAGTAAAAAGGTGCGAATTACAGTGGAATGGCCATGTAGCGATATCAATAACGAAATATTAACAGATTTTTTTTAAAAATTACTCATATATATTTTGCTGTTCAAGTGCAAGTTAAACCAAAAATAGCAGCCATATGTTAACGTTTGGTGCAAATCCTATTCTTTCACAATTTATTTTATTCTAATATGTGGATATATTACAATAAAAATTACTATTTCCTCCAATATTTGAAAGCGCATGATACAACTATAGATAAGTGTATTTCAGTGCAATTTATCGTAAACTACCATGTAAAGATTTTTCGTTTCTGGATTTCCTTTTTCATTGTTCTCATCAATACAAAAGATGCATCGTATAAAATTAAACTTACACTCAGTAAAACATTCAACACACGTTTGATTTACGAAAATTTATTCGAACTCTATTATTTATCAAGGAGTCAAAACCTACAGAATAGAACTTTTGTATTTGAATATATTTCAGATTTATTTAAACATGTTAAGAAATAAATATATTTTGGATGCTTTTCGCGTATTTCTCTTTAGTTTAATATGTATTTTATTGGTATATTGGTAAGTGTGCTGATTAGCTGACACTAGTAAAATATTAATTCGATCAGACGATACTTATTAGATCAAAATATATGTTTAATTTTTTTCTCTCCTAAATTCACACAAAATGTTATTTTCATTACTTACAGTTACCCTAAATTTGAACCAATTTGTTCATAACATTAAAAGTTGTTTCTTTAAAGTTTTGTTAATGGGGTTGTTTGTAGCATGCAAACTTTAAAGGATCTTCTTACTCGATAGAGAAGTTCAGTACCTCGTAATTTAAAGCTTTTGTTTTTGTGACAGTAAAGATGAAAACTTGACAGACGAAAAGCAAATTTGAATTTCGCACATATCCAGTTCTTGATTCGTATATGCAAGTAATTACATGCGTGAAAATTCATGTAGATTAATCAGGAGGACAAACTGACCTCATTATACTCACTCTGTTTCGGGAAGTTCGAATGTAGTACTGCATGAAATGTATTTGAAGTTTAGATTATCGCTGTGGATTTTTATACGGTCACACGATTTAATACATAACGCAAATAAATATTGTTTTTGCCGGTCGTCCTCTAACTGCTTTTGTATTTTATATAAAGTTCCTCATGGAAAACAGAAACATACTTCAGGAAAATTTTATGTATATGAATTAAAACATATTGATTATTTTTTCTCATCAGAAGAGAAATACTATTTTCCAGTAATGTAATAGCAATATTGTTTTTTCATGTTTGAAACAATTTTTTAAGGTTTAATTCATAAACTGTTGAGAGAAATATTCAGTAATGTTTACTAGTGTATTAAGAAATAGTAGATTAGGTAATGTATTCGTTTCTGATGAATCGGTTTCAATTGGATGGCAATTGTACAGTTATCTTAGGTAGGCAAAGAGCTGCAATATTGTTAAAAGTAAAAGCAGAATTGTTAAAGATAAAATTAAGAAGATTGCCCTTGTAATGTGTAGTATATGGTTTTCTTGTATATTATAGCATTTTCATCTGTCTGTAAATGTAACGAGAATGCAAAGAAGTAATCATTTGAATACTAATCTATTACCGTGTGTATGAGAATTTCAGATATTCTGCTAACATAAGGCAATATCTTACTGGTGTAACTCAAATTGGTAAACAAATTATCTATTAAATAAAAAAAATGTTAATCAGTAAAAGTCTTGCTTGGATTGTGTACAGTTGTAAGGAGTAGACTTATGGTGAGGAAGTTTAGGGTCGATGTAGATCTACCTTACTATAGACAGTAAACAATAAATAAAAAAATAAAAGTAAAAATAAAAAAGAAGACGCGACAGTCCGGAATTTATTATTATTGATATTTCAGTAAAACATCCATAGGGAGTAACATTTTTTTCGGATATATGGTTAACATTCGTTAATTCGGGCAATCCCAAATATTAAAATAACTCGAGATATATAAAACGCATTTATTTCGAAGTTGATATGGAAATATAATTATTTATGTATCTTGTCGGTCGAAACGTTTTTCTTCACATTTTGATTTCCAACTTCGCCTCAGGAGTTCGGGTTCGATCCTCATAATCACCTATCAAATCTTTTCTTTTTTATTTTTACCCCCTCCACCGGATTTTTTATTTACCTTAAAACACCCGGGCAACACCGAGTACCACCGCTAGTCTTAAATAAAAGCGATTTCTGTGAAAAGAATTGTAATCGAACTTCAACGCCGAAGTCGTCAGTCAGTGTCGTTTACAACTTGTCATTTACTCTTGAAAAGTATCAAGGCTAAGGTTTTCGGAAAACGTTACATCAGCGTAATTATACGGTAATATATTGAAAGATTTATTGATTTTAGCAAATTATGCAAAATCTCTATACAAAGCGTAAATTTTATAGGATGTGTTATCGCAAATTGCATTTAAAATTCCATCCAATATAATCAAGTTAATCTAACCCAAGATTTGAAAAATATCATGAATAGAAATGGTTTTTATTTCTAAATCGAATAATTACAATTATGTAATTTAATCATTTATTTCATTTGAAAATTTGAATTTAAAGTTGATTTCTATTCTGGCAACTTAATTTTTGGCTTGCTTTTCTTTGAATACATTATTCGCTAAAGCTTTCGAACAGTTTTTGACCACGAATTTATGCACCTTTTTTTTTCCTTTTTGCTAATTCTAAAAGACGCGCGTCCGATTCTAAAAGCGTGTTTCGTTAATCGATTCACCTCTGAGATCCTGAATGGCGAAACAGCCACCTCTTGGATAAATAATCGCGACATCATCTGAATATATGAAACTGTAGATGTCTTGCAATATTAAATCGACGTGATATTTCAACGAGTAATATAATTCCGAACAGAAAAAATTGTGATTAGCACGACACCAGTAATTTAAAAAGGAATGAATAAACTACAGGAAGAATGTTATTATCAGCATAGCGTTCACTTTAAAAAGTATAATGAGCAAGTTATGATTACTGGGATCTTTGCGTGCACATGTTTATTCAGGATTTAAGAGTCATTGTTTTTTGTTTCGGTTTTCCAGCTGATCTTCGACTAGAGAACATTATTCACAAATACTTTCATTTCCTTATTGTGATCGTTTTATGTTATTTCCAATAATGCTCCTATCTGCGTGGCAAGTATGCGCATTAGTTTAAAAAATAATTGCTTGTGTTGATTGCATTACTAGAAGAAAATTTCTGGCTTTAAGGTTGCTATAGGACTCCATGAAACAAATGCCATTATAATATCCATAACATATTTGAAGTGTAAAATATCACATTTCCCATTATTTTTTTTCATTTTCATATATGGACACCTATATACAATATTGAAACAAATAAAAAAATATGTATAAACGTACGGATAACATCTGATAAATAAGTAATATTTTTTCAATGAAAGAACAAAAATGATCAAATATTGAAAATAAATTAGTTTATAAATAATATTTTTATGTTAATTATAAGAAATATTATTTAAAAATTAATACTAATATGTGCATAACTTTCCCAAGTAATTTACCCTGAAACGCGACATAATTTTTAAGTTGTCTATATATTGTTCTGTACTCTTCGTAATGAATTATATATTTGATAATTTTGCATCTGGAATATGTATTCAACAATCTCCTTATCTTAACATACCCAATACTTATCACAAAAACTGGGTGAGATTCTCTATTCACACAGATGCAGCGGGCAGCGGAACTGATAGCTTCTCTATATCTCGTTCCCTATCACAAATTGCCACTTTTCACACCCATTTCCCTGATCAGGAAGAACAAGACGCATCACGTTTACATCTGTTTTTGACAACAGTTCCTGATGCTTGTATAACGAAAGCCGGCAGCCCATTTGGGAACGCTGATCATGCAGTGATAATGGTTGAAATCGCCCTAAACTCTAGACCCAAAACTGAAGAGCCAGTGCTCAAAACAACGAGATATTATAAAAATGCTGACTGGGAAGCCATCAGAGATCTTATCAGAGACGCCCCATGGAGAAATATTTTTCTCTTCCTGCTGAACAGTGTGCAAACGAGACCACTGAATGGTTCAAAATTGCAATCGAAGCGCATGTTCCCATGCGGAAATTCTATAGCAAGCCCCACTCTCCCCAATGGTTTACTTCGATTTGCGAAACTGCCGTTGCTAAAAGGCAGCATGCATTCCGCAGGTTTAACCGATATAAGTCCACTTCAAAGAGACAGAAGTACATAGAAGCTAGAAGTAACGTTAAGAAAGAAATAGCGACAGCTAAGAGGGAATTTACGGAAACCACTAAAAAACGCATCGAAGCACAAAAACTAGGAACTCGTGACTTCTGGAAAATCTACAACAGTGTAGTAAATAATGGGCAATCAAAAATTCCCCCACTAACCAAAAATCACGAAGTTGTTTGCTCAGCAACCGAAAAGGCTCACATGTTTGCCAGTCGGTTTGCCTCAAACTCCACACTAGACCCTTCCAATCACCCCCTACCTCAATTTCCTATGCGGACAGATACTACGCAAGACGATCTGAAAATCACCCCTGCTCAGGTGCATGCTATCATAAAAAACCTTGACACTTCAAAAGCATGTAGACCCGACCTCATCCCAGCTGTGCTATTAAAAAAGTGCTCAGCCGAAGTAGTTCTCTCCAAACCCTACAACAAATAACTTAATGAATCTTGCGTTCCGGGCTGTTGGAAAACTGCTTCCGTTGTACCAGTATTCAAGAATTCTGGCGAAAGAACTGCCCCATTAAATTATCGCCCTATTAGCCTCCTCCCACTTTTTTCCAAAATATTTGAGACCTTAATTAACCATGCTCAAGTCCAGCACCTTACAGATGCTAAACTTCTGACCGACCAACAATATGGATTTAGACAAGCCCGTTCCACAGCAGACATCCTCTGTAATCTCTGAACGCATATACCATTCACTGGACAAAGCGGGAGAGGGAAGAGCGGTAGCTCTAGATATATCTAAGGATTTTGACAGGGTATGGAATGAGGGTCTCCTCAGGAATATTAGATCTTACGGTATCACTGGTAGAATACTTAACATAATTAAATCCTTCTTAGATAAGAGAAAAATCCAGGTTGTCCTCGACAATCGTACATCTAAACAATATGATATAAATGCGGGAGTGCCCCAGGGATCTATCCTTGGACCTCTACTGTTCCTGATATTCATAAATGACCTCCCCGACAAAATTGCCTCTGAGATGGGTATATATGCTGATGACACCGCACTCTATAGCAGGCACGACAGGAAAACAAATGAACATATATCTAAAGTAATGGCAGAAACACTAGAGGATGACCTCCAATCTGTAGTGGAATGGGGACAAAAATGGATGGTCACGTTCAATGCTGCCAAGACTAAACTGGTTTCATTCAATAATTACAAGAAACCTTCTCTACCACCAATAGCAATGGCAAACGACTCTTTTTCTGAGAATACGTCCTTCAAGCTCCTTAGTCTAACGTTCACAGGAAACATGAGCTGGAACAATTACATCGAGGGCATTACCAGGGCTGCTGCAAGGAAGGTGGGCTCTCTCTACCGTGCTACAAAACTTCTAACACCCGAAAGTATCCTGTACCTCTATAAGGCCACCATTCGCCCATATATGGAGTATTGCTGTCATATTTGGGCTGGTGCGTCGGCTACTAGTCTCTCGCTCCTTGACAGGGTTCAAAAGAGAGTCGCAAATCTGATGGGCCCTAAACTGGCATCTAAGCTTCAGACTCTGTCCCATCGACGAAACGTTGCCTCTCTCTGTCTTTTCTACAAGTATTTTAATGGTGAATGCTCTGATGAACTGCAAGCACTTGTGCCCCCACGACGTGAGCACCCTCGACAGACCGACAAGCTGCAAAATCCCACCCCCACACTGTAGAGATCCCTAGATGTAAAAAGATCTTTCTACTCCGGTAGTTTCTTCCCCAGCACCGCTAGACTTTGGAATTCCATTCCAGGTCAATGCTTCCCCAACTGTACTGACATACATAAGTTCAAGTGCAATGTGAACCAACATCTTGCTGCCCGAATCCCTACATAGTACCCAGTAGTTGTTACCCCTGATAGTAGTCCCCTACACCAAAGTGGCAATGTGTCGTGTTTGGAGTGAAAATGTAATAATAATAATAATAATAATAATAATAATAATAAAAAACTTATCCGGATTTAAATGCCTCCAGTGTTTAAATACTCTCACGGGGGTTATTCAGGATGTAAACACACGAATGTAGCTCTCAATTACTCGAAGATTATGTTAATGGTGTGCGCTTATTGTGAAATAATGAGACAACTGTCTCCGTTTTTTAATGTCCTATATATCATAGTTATTATCATCTCTTTCCTATTTAATGGTGGACAAAGATCTGTATGAGTAAATGCCCATTTTTCCAATATATACGAATAAATGTACAAACAGATTTTATCATATCTCACTTATACTAGCGCTAAATTATTGTGTTATTTAGTTTAAAAACTTAGCTCATGCACGTTTACAAAATTATGAATTCTAATTAGCTTGGAATATTAAAACATCACTTTAATGACATTTTTTTCAATTGTGCCTTTCTTAGTTTAAAACCAAATAAAATCATTTGCACACACTAACATAATGTCAATTTAGAAATGATCTTACTAAAAAACTCCGGACCAGATGCGATATTCCGAGTACTTACAAGTCAATATATTATGCTATTCAATTTAATTTATTTAATTTTTCCTCATCTACCCCGGTATCCAGGTTGTCTGAAAACAGTAACTTCCTGACTAAAATGCACTGCACATTAATGTTTTTGTGTTTCCTTTTTTTTCTTTTTTCTTTTTTTTTTGAAAAACTCATCCATATACAAGAAATACGGATACCTTGAAACAAAAACATATACCCATTTCTCCCTTGTGTTCTATTATGTCCTACTCTTTTCTGTCTCCCTTTATTAATGTAGCCCTGACAGGAAGCATTAGAATACGCCGCCTACCCCGCTGCAGATGGTAAAAGTCCTGTAATGAGTCCATCTGTTGGCCGTGGATGGCGACTCGTGATGCATTAGGACGAAATTATGGCAAATAAAGGACTTGTAGGTCAGAATTTAGCACGCCCTTTCCCAACACACTACTTTATTTCGTAACTGCGTTTAACTGTCTGTTGGAGAAATCCGCTCCGATAAATCACTTAGTCACACCAAGCTCTAATACTAACTTTAAAAAAACCCTACTCCAGAAAACATAAGCAATCAGCAACCTCTAAAAATGGTCTGACTCAATCAGAAAGAAAAGATAGAGCATAATTAAGTACCAAAAGGTCAATCAGCCTTGTATGGAACAACTGCTACAGGAATAGATTATAACTGAAGTGTTCATCAAAAATCGGTCAGGAAATCAAGGAGGAACCTGAAATAATAGCAATCCCTCACTAGTGTGAGTATACCTTCCTTGTATGTCTGGGATGATTCTGCGAAGGAATTTTCACCCTTGCATCTCCGACAAATGGGCTCCGACCCGCGTGGGGAATAATGAAGATAAAATATAAACAAAAGTTTATCCATCGCAACCAACAAAAACAAAAGCTCTCATATTGAATCCAGCCCAGTGCGCTAATCCACAGACTCCAAATCAGAAGAAGATAACAAAATCAACGATAAAATATTCCCAATATCTCATTACCCCAATTCAGAATTGATGAACGATTAGATCAATAACAAAAAACGCAGTAATTAAAAAAAGACTAAAAAAAAAAACGCACCCATTATAGAAGTTCTCCAAAGAATTCTCAACAACTTCACTTCTAAACCATATACAAAACCTTAAACTAAATGCTTATTTGCACGCAACTTTGAACTCCTGAAAGGACATGATAAAAATCCTAGAACTTTCACTTTGCCCGCCTGATTAAATTAAAAGTAATTAAAGGAACAAGGAACCATCGATACCCAAAGAATAAAAAGCAAGTGCATGATTTCATCGAACAACTACATCCTAATCTTCAATGTCCCCAAACCTCTTACTGAAATTAACAAAAAAAAACCCGGATATTTAAAAGAAAAAGTAAAATTTTATATACCGAATCCTTTTACGATGTCAAAACTGCCATAAATGTGGCCATCACAAAGACATATTCACCAGACTACTAATATGCAAAAACTGTTGTAAATGGGAGAACATAATAATTGCGAAATGCAATTAAAATGCGCAAACTATAAAATAAGAAGACGCAGCTGGCTCAAAAGAATGAAGTTTAGAAGAAAGAGAAACACATAATTGCAATCATCAAATGCACCAAAAATACACAAACATACCCGGTAACAATAAGATTAGTTGAGAGCACACCAGACTCACCAACGCATATATATATATATATATATATATATATATATAACCCTATTTAAAGACGATTAACGGCACAAAACAATCTGGTTGAATCGATAAAAAATTAAAATTTCTAGTAACAACATTATTTAGAAAATTGTAGCATATAAACTTAACTGGACCTTAAGAAAAATCCCTAATGGCAGAATAATGAAACTAAAATATGTGAAAAAATTAATTTCCAGCAAAGAATCAATGACCGCTCGGATCGAGAAGGGAGCAATGCACTTACCTTAGGTTGCGAAAGAATTGCCCCCTTCCTCGACGTAACCGTCTTGTAGTATTTTCTGCCAGCCGAAAGTGGAAAAGATTTACCTTCAATCGCCGGCAACCGAATCAATTTGTTGTGAAAAAAAGAGCAAAAAGACAAGGGAATCCCCCTTCTTATATAATGGAATGGTCAGATGATTAACTATCACGTGATCCGGAGCACAAAAAAAACTTTAAAAGGGTGGATAACAACAACAATTCTTCTTTGTTAGTATTCAAGGTAAGTGCATGCCGATCCTTCTCTTCTCGAGCAATCATTAATCCTTTTTTTTTCACAAATACTACAAACAAAAAAAAACAGCAAACGCCAAGCTTAGTCAATACTACTATCAACCCAAGGGTATTTGACCCACCAAACAAACACCCCGAATGAAAATCAACATAAGAAACATAAAATCGAAATTGTACTGCTTGAGGACGAAAACAAATGCGAACTCTTCGAACCCAAGAGCGAAGAAAATGCCGAAGACAGAAAGAATCAGAAAGCTCAAATAAAAACAAACCAGAAAGCTTGGAGATCGAACCGGCACAACTAAAGACCAATTTCATTAACTAGCTGCGTATGCAAGATGTGGGAAAAATAATAGTAAATGACAAATTGGTTTGGTATCTCGAATTCAAGAACTTTATTTCAAGCCTACCACATGGATCAGTAATAAGCGAAGCACAAGGATCACCTACTTCGACTAGAATAAAGCGATAAAAGAAGTATTTATCAGAAATGAGCACCTATCAGCAATCGTTTTCGTCCTAGAGTAAACCTACGATATTACATGGGAATATGGAAATTTTTAATGTAGACTAACATAATTTATAAAAAAAATTCTTATCTGACGAAAATTCAGGGTCCACATTGATCCGCTTACTCAGACATCACAAACCAGGGAGATGGAATCCCTCAAAGTAGCATATAACCCGTGTCACAATTTCAATGTTAAAATGTACAGCATAGTGAAATGTTTGGACCCTGGCGTTGGGGGATCTTATTTGCATATTACCTGCAAAATTAACAAAACTTTTGGTGCAGATAACAAAATTGCAAGATTTGTGGTGCAGATAACATTATCAATTATTCCCCCACTCTTTATCTGTGCCTAAACCTAAACATAGATTCCATGAACAGAGCTTCTTTCTTAGAACTGCACGCCTGTAGAATTGTCTTCCGTTTTCCTACTTTCCGGCTTGCTACAATATGGTTGTCTTCAAGTCTAACGTAAATAAGTTCTTGATGAACCGTTCCATATAAGTTATCAAGTTTACCGAATTTTTATTACTAATGATTACTATATTGTCCAATTTCTACTGTACACTCTTTAACATTTATCTTTGAGTGGCCTCTTGGCCTTGATAATGTGGTGCTGCCTGTGTAATAAACAAAACAATGACCTTCTGGTGTATTGCAAATATAAGTATATGCACACCAATGCTCACAAACTCCAACAATGCTTAAATAAATTAGACAAACGGGTAATGAATACTGGATATATATTTTCCAAATCAAAAAGCAGATGCATTCATTTATGTTGCAAGAGAAAACTTCACAATGACCCTACACTGGATCTCGGAATGGCAGTAATCCCCACTGTTAAAAGACACATATTTCCGGGACAAATATTTCAATAAAATAATGACATTAATCTCCACGTGAGAAACCTAAGAAATACTCAATTAGAAAACTGAAACTACTACGTGTAATAGCCCACACCAAGTGGGGAGCCGATCAATAATGGAAATGATGTTATATAGGACTCGATTAGATCAAAACTATATTACGGTAATTGTATATTCCAATCAGCCAGAAAATCCTGCCTAACAAACTTTAGACCCAATCTGCCATGGAGGTCTGATCTTCGGACAGAGTGCTTATAGAACACCAACAGTTGAAAGTCCTTATGCAGTAGCTAATGAAATCTCTGTAAATATAAGTCACAAACTGGGTGATTATACTATACTAATTAAAAGCACATTGAAGTAATCCGGCATACGAAGCTCCATTCAATGCATGAAGTCATTCGAAGCGAAAAGAAGGTCATAAAGCGCTTTGTTCTTAAAATGAAAACAATACTACAGGAATCAAAAATGGTTCCAGAAAATATCCAAGACTCATACTGAATGAAACTGGACCTTCGATTCTAAAAAAAAAAAAAAGTAATACTTAAATTAAATGAACTCACAAAACGGAAAACCCGCCCTCATACCTAACACGAGAAAGCCTGCAATATCCCCGGAAATCCCGTGACACATTTTCAGTGACGGCTTCTTAGACCACAGTAGAGTAACGTGCGCTGCTGAATCGAATGAAAAAACTCTAAAAGAAAAGCCCTTCCGATAGAAACAATATTTTTGTTACTGCCGAAACATGTACTATGTACCTAGCTCTCAACATTTTATGAAAAAATAAAGAAAATCCAATTACATTCAGATTCACTTCCTGTTCTAACATTACTGAATACGAAATAACTCCAAAACCCTCTAATCATCAAACTACTAAACAAAATTGGCCCATTAGCGTAACATAAAAAAAGTATCCCAAGCAACATCTGAATAAAAGGAAATGGACAAGCCGATTTTGCCGCTAAATCAGCATTAAACCTGAAACCCGAATCAATAAAGATGCCCTATATTGACTTTAAACCTCAAGCAATCAATTATTTTATCCAGCACCAACGGAACAGAAACATCAATAACACATTCTACCAAATTATATCTAATTATATCTGGACAAAAATCGGAGGCCTGCAATATAAATGCTGGAGTCCCTCAGGGGTCAATCCTGGCCGCAACTCTCTTCCTGATCTACATCAATGACCTCCCTAAACACATACTTAAATCATTCGTTGACATCTATGCTGATGACACGACCATCTACGGCAACCCATCAAAGGCTGTAAATGACAAAGTTCTCTCTGATTCTCTCTCCTCTGATCTCGAGCGTGTGGTTCAGTGGGGGAAGATGTGGTGGTTACCTTTAATGCATCCAAAACCAAACTGCTATCCTTACATCATCAACGCTCTGATCCCCATCTGGCATCAATTGTGATGGATGGCTCTTGTCTGGGTGAGGCCCCGTGTTTTGACAAGCTTCTGGGTTTGACCTTTACTCCTGATCTGAAATGGAACACGTACATCAAGTCTGTTGCCAAGGTCGCTGGAAAGATGGAGGGATCCTTCTACCGCTCCAGAAGATATCTCACTCCTGATGCAATTCTCTATCTATATAAAAGCCAAGTACGTCCAAGGATAGAATACTGTTGCCATATCTGGGCAGGAGCTGCTAAAAACAGCCTATCCTGCCTTGACAGAGTACAAAATAGACTTCGTGGTTTAGTGGGGGATGCCCTTTTCTCTACCCTGCAACCTCTCTCCCACAGACGAGACGTTGCGAGCCTATCCTTGCTTTATCGTTATTTCCACGGCAGGTGCTCGTCTGAACTCCAATCTCTGGTCCCCCCTCGCCAATCTTTCACAAAAAAACACCGGTCTAGCTTAATCCACTGTGAGAAATTTCCCCCACTCTATATCTGTGCCTAAAACGAAACGCGGATTCCATGAACAAAGCTTCTTCCTTAGAACTGCACGCCTGTGGAACTCTGTTCCGTCTGCATGCTTCCTTCTGGGCTACAACTTGGGTGTCTTCAAGTCCAATGTTAACAAATTCCTAATGAACCACCCCCTTAATTAAACACTTCCTCAAATCTCCATACTAACGTAATGTACTTGCAATAACCCTTATCCCTGAGTGGCTTCCGGACCTTGATAAGTGATCATCACTGTGTAAAAAAACATTCTAAAAGAATGGAACACAACTTGTAGAATATCAAGGAAATGACAATTTGATATATCCAGGATTCATACAAAAGTCACATACTCCTAGATACTTGAACAAGGCCGACAGCCATAATGCCCATTCTGTCAAAAAAAAAAAAAAACTTGCATTATCAAATACATTTCCATAGAATACAGAGTTATTGATAATGCTAGAAACCATCTCTTAAATCTTAGAACATCTTTGAAAACAACCGTCTTGATCAAATACTCTGCTTTATGAGAGTGACAAATTACAATAATTAAAATAAAATTCTCTACAAACAACGCAACTAAACCTTATGAATAAATATTTGTAAACGTTCAGACTTTTTCTCCCTAAACTACTGGATTTTACATTAAATAATCCGAAAAGGGTTGATACGCTGTTAAACAAAGCAACCCACCTCATCTTCTTGCTGTTTTTCTTTATCATCGTCAAATCTGTGTGTTGGCCCGACAAACGCATAAAGTAGTACAGTGACTCCAGTAGTGTGCTACTTATCCACATTACATGTCCACTAGTGAAGCAATAAATATGAGAATTACACACATTTAAAAAGTGCGTATAATCTTAGTGTACACATAGTTAACACTATGAAGTCTACAAGAAAACGTATAACATTCCCTAATCCAGTTGCAGTCGCGCACACATTATATATATATATATATATATATATATATATATATATATATACTCCCTTATTTAAATATATATATATATATATATATATATATATATATATATATATATATATATATATATTGAGGGGAGAATATGCTTATTCAAGTATATTTCACTTTTGTGGTGTATTAGTGAAGCTCAAATGTACCTGCAGAGCATATACAAATAAATTACAAAATGGTATATATTCCAAATTTCAAGATTGTGTCAATCTTACCGTTTATTTCTTTCGGTCATGATAAAAATGTTCATTTCTTGACAGCATTTGTTTCATAGGGTAATTCATTTTTACATTATGCCAATTTTTAAATTCATTTTGCACTTACTCATCAAAAGAATAGAAACTCATAAACTTTAAAAGAAAAAAAAAGGAATTTGTATGATTACACATCGGAAATATCAGAAGAATAGTCGCAATATTTCTTGATTAAGATACGCAAATTTTGAATTCTTAAATTACCTTTTTATAGTGGTTCCTGGGACAAACTTTCCTTGATATTCCAAGATTTTTCAGCAGCTTTTATTGCCTAGCTTAAATTGAAATAAAAAAAATATTGTGCGCATTTTCCTTTTCTTAATCTGGTATTCAACGTTCTGAAATGGGGACGTACTTATTTTAAAACGATTGTAATTTTTACGATTAGATGGAAGAATAAACGTTCTTTAAAATTATATGTAAAGTAATTATTACGCAACCTTATTGGAAAATATATCAGTTGATATCAAAATTTAAAATTCCGCAAGAAGTTTTTTTGTCCAAATAATAGATCGATATATATGTAGTACTTATTAAAACATGAATATTCATAAAAAGTTTAATTTAGTCGATTCAATATTCATCTAATTAAAATATATTTTTGAACTTGTTTGTAAATGAAGATGTATTAAATAATGTATATATTCACTTGTTCTCATATTTTAATTGTAATATATGAGTTATGTTTAGGTTTTCGTTTTCCTGACTGTTTTCAATCATGGATTTGTGTGTCAGTAAATGTCATATATCTGAGAAACACTATAAGGCCACCATTCGCCCATGTATGAAGTATTGTTGTCATATTTGGGCTAGTGCATCTGCTACAAGTCTCTCGCTCTTAGATAAGTTCCAAACGAAAGTCGCCAACCTGATAGGTTCTGAACTGTCATCTAAGCTTCAGCCTCTGTCCCATCGACGAAATGTTGCATCCCTCTGCCAGTTCTTTTTTAATGGTGAATGCTTCGACGAACTGCAAGCACTTGTACCCCCTTGACGTAAATATCCCCGACAAACCCGACAATCAGCTGTATCCCATCCTTACAGAATAGAGATCCCTAGATTTAAGAGAGCTTTTTTACTCCAGTAGTTACTTCCCCAGAACTGCTAGACTTTGGAATTCCCTTCCGAGTCCCTGCTTCTCTTACTGTACTGGCATGCAGAAGTTCAAGTCTAACGTTAACCGAGGTCTTGCTGTCCAACTCCTTTCATAGTAACCCTGTAGCATAGGTCCCTGATAGTAGCCTCCTACATCAAAGTGGCAATGTGCTTTGTTTGTGGTGAAATTATAATAACAAAAACAATATTTAAGAAAACTGTTCTATGTTTTAAGTGTTTCTCTGAGCACATAAGCTTCTGTAACTGACGTAATACGTGGTTGTCAGAGACGAAATCTTACTGATTAATAGACACCCTTGTGACAAAAAATAAGTATCCTGTTATTTGATGTTAAAACAGAAAATGTTACCCGCATAAAGAAATCTACGCATATTTATATCAATAAGGATATAGAAAGAGCTCAGGTCCTGTAAGATTGTGGTGACTATGAGAGCGTGTGCAACGTATTGGTATTGACGTTATATGCAGGAATGTGCGTGTTCTAAATGGATTCACTTGCTTAGATTGGGATTAAATAAAAAATAATGTTTGCAGGGAAATAGAAAGATTTATTTCCAGTGCCTCAGTGATGTCATCTGTCTGCTTGTAATTGTTCGGCACAGTATCGCAATCACATATACTATTACGAGGGAAAATGTATGTGTCTTTAGTTGTTGGTTTTTATCATAGGATAAGCTAAATAAGTGTGCAATATTACATCCAAACCCCTTTAAGGAAATATATATTATACTTCATTTTTTGCTATATTTACATACAGGATAGGATTTTTAAAGTGCATGTTGAGTTTTTTGCATTCATAAAGAAATAATACGTTCTCCTCATTGGAATGGAGAAAAGTGCATTAGATGGTTATGTTCAGGCTTACGAGGCTGACGCTGTGATTCTTTTATTTGTTAGTAGAACTCAGCCTGGGATATTTTTTCAGAAATATAGTATGTGTGTCCATACATTCAATCAACTTCTTTTTTTTTAAATCCGTAAAACTATTCGCTAACTCTTTATACCTTCCAATTAATTATCGTTCGCTATTTGTAAATCGATACCGCACTCTTAATAGTCGTTCGTTTTCGAATACGTTCCATTCGACAATTACGACATTTTCCACATCACTTTGCCATGAACCCATGTTGGTCTTTCCTTTCGATTTACTGTCATCAATAAACGCAAATCAGAGTCCAAAACAAGATGGAAGACCAAAGGAATCGAACATTGCTTTAGAAATATACGCACAAAACACGTTTAAATACTTAACGTCTACGACAGCTGTTTGCTGGTCGCTGGAATTTCGACAGCAATACAAATAAAACTTTCACTCTATCAGAAAAAATCACAACAAAACATACATAATGATTAAATTAATTGTTTACGAATTTTCTGAATTTTAGCATTAGGTTGTTTATTTATTCTGTGCAAATTACCTTCGCGTTGCTTTTCTCTTCAGCTTGGGTGTCAGTTTAGCAGTAATTAGTCTTCTTACACCATCGATTAATTCTTCTATACTGCAAATTCTCAATTCCCCCTTTCACAAGATGAACACGATTAGTTAGACATAGAAGAATTGGAAAGAGCTGATTAGGTTTAATTTATCGTAAATTCGAGCTGTTCTTTGTGTACAGCAGAATGCCGTGTTCATAGCAAAATACGATGCCGAAAAGTTAGCATTACATTTTATGTTTGTATGTAAAATTACATTTATGAGCAAATACAGGACCCTTATAAAAATGCTGTTGCACTTTTGCTAGTCTGCCAAGTGAAACATAAATACACAAAGATATTATACATGGGAGCAATATCCATTAAATGCAGTAAAAAAATCTTATAACATGATAATTCAAAACAAAGAAAAGCTAATAAAATAAGTGCGCACTATTTGAATTATTCAGAATGCTGTTCTTATCTTGAGTGTTAGATGTTTTCACTGAAATGTGTTTTCCCTCAACAAACCTTTTACTAAATTAATCATTTAATATGTGTATGGATATATTTATATACATATATAATTATATATATATATATATTTTTTTGTTTACATATATATATATTTGTTTACATATATATAGGTATATATATACGGATATATGTATATATACGTATATATACGCATATATATACGTTTATATATACATATATAAATATATACGTTAATATATATATATATATATATATATATATATATATATATATATACATATAGGGTGATCCAAAAAACGGACTCCAACTCTAATTTGGCTCCGTTTCTTAGGGTTTTGTCCGAATAAAATGAAACGCTGGTCATAATTAGTTTAATGTAGTCAAAACATCACATCAAAACACTAGAGCTTTGGCCTTTTTTTCTCCGTTCTACAGCATATGTTCTAGATGGTCTCCATTTATCTTTTTTTTTATTTGGGGGGGTCATCCTGTATATATGTATATATATATATATATATATATATATATATATATATATATATGCAGATATGTCCATAGATATGCGTGCGCAAATACATATATGTGCGTACATATATAACTCTATATATATATACCCATATATATATATATATATATATATATACCCATATATATATATATGTATGCATATATTTCTATACCTACCTCTCCCTCCCCATATATGTATATATATATATATATATATATATATATATATATATATATATATTAAACTGCGTGGTATCTATCTGAACAAACAGAGTGCTGACTTTATTTACCTATGTTTTCAAATAACCAATTAAAGTCTTAAACTCTTATCTATTACATATTTATCTAAATTAAAATATTTTTAATTTACATAATTAATCAACTAAAATCGCTTATTTTTTATTACGTTTGTTCGTTATATACGAGCTAAGATGGTTTTGTATTTTGTATTTTGTACTGAAAAACGTGTTTGCCGTTCTTTTACGAGTAGGAAAAAAATATATTATGTTATAGGGAGATATCATAGTCTACTGAATCTAATTTTATATACACAACATGATCTAGCGTATGTTTTTCACACTGTTTTAGTAATGAAAAATTGTGTTACTCAAATGTCCACCAATTCCGATTACTTTATCCGCCGTTACTCACCACCATACCGTACATTTTAAAGGGTGTAATTGCCGTTGTGATGTTGCGTGGAGATTATCTGATCCCCAAATCCTGCAAGTTTGCTTATTTATTAACCATAAAGATGAAAGTGGGCCTCATCAGACATAATGAGGTTTGGGAGAAATTTTGGATCCCCATTGGCTAAATCTTGGAATTGCATGGTTTATTCCAACCTTTTTTACGAATCGTTTGGATGAAGCTCTTGCACCAATTGAATTTTCTATGGAAATTTGCACTCTTCATTTCGCATTGTGTGAAGAGATGTTCGAGAGACGACAATTTGACTTTATCGCCTTCTTACTGATGTGGATGCATTCTCGCCCACGCTCTCCGCTAATCTCTGACGATTCTCACCACTTCTTTCCGTAGGGGTCTACCAGATTTAGAGTAGTCACATAAAGACGTTTGCTCACGAAATCAAGCCACCATAGTTTTTATTGCATTTGGAGTAAGGGGAATTTCTTGTGAAGTTTCGTCTAAAGTCGAAATTTTCTTGGAGTTTTTTTTTTTTTTAATTTTTTTTTTTATTAACTCATTCAACCGAAAATACGATTGTACGATAAATACCCGCTCGTCGATAGTGTAACGACCCATTATGACCTTGGATGGATTAATCAAGATGATCTGATAAAATAAAATAAAAATATGACAAATAAAGACGTTATGAATTTTTTAACCACCTGCTTCTATTAGGAAACCATGTGTATATATATATATATATATATATATATACATATGTATATATATATATATATAGTGTATGGTATTAAATAGCAAAAATATGATATCGAGCGATATTGTTTAAAAGTCAAAGATCCCCGTATGTTTCTCTGTATATATGCATATAAGTGTATATCCTGATATGTGTATATATTCATATGCATATGAGTATATCAATGACACGTGTATATATGCATATGAGTATATACCTGATACGTGTATATATGCATATACATATGAGTATATACATGATACGTCTATGTATGCGTCTGCATATTAGTATATACATGGTACGTGTATATATGCATATGCGTATGGGTGTATACCTGATATGTGTATATATGCATATGACTATATACGTAATACGTGTATATATGCATATGCGTAGGACTATATACCTGATACGTGTATATATTCATATGCAGATGAGTATATACATGATACGTATGTATATGTATGTTACCCCTTTTTCATCTGAACGAATGTAATACGATCGTGTTCAGCGATATAAAAACAAATATCAATAAATAGAAAACCGATATATACTTAATCGATTTGTGAATTATTTCTTCTTAGCTGATTCCGATGAATAAACTTTTAAATTCAATAGGTTTAGTAGTCTCCATAAACAGACGGTGAAAATGCACATTCTTGAACAGAATAATATCATATTGTTTGCATGTAGATAGAAAATTTAGGTGAGACAAAATATATACGAATTAACATATTTTATCATGTTGCCATGCGTTGTATGTATGGCGGGAATAACATCACATATAACATGGCATCAGTGGTTAAGAAATTACTTATATGCATATATTCATGTGTCGATAAGGTATGCCATAAGGGTCTATTTCACAAGATTTCCAGCTTCGGTATGACTGTAAATGTTTACTCAATCAATAAATCATTTCTCTCCTATAGGCTCATAAAGGTAGTGGTCGATGGACAAAAATCAGAGGCCTGCAGTATTAATGCTAGAGTCCCTCAAGGGTCCATCCTGGGTCCAACTCTCTTCCTGATCTACATAAATGCTCTCCCTAAGCACATACTTAAATCATTCGTTGACATCTATGCTGATGACACGACCATCTACGGCAACACATCAAAGGCTGTAAATGACAAAGTTCTCTCTGATTCTCTCTCCTCTGATCTCGAGCGCGTGGGAAGACGTGGCTGGTTACCTGTAATGCATCTAAAACCAAACTCCTATCTTTACATCATCAACGCTCTGATCCCCATCTGGCATCAATTGAAATGAATGGCTCTCGTCTAGAAGAAGCTCCATGTCTTGACAAGCTTCTGTGTTTGTCCTTTACTCCTGATCTGAAATGGAACACGTACATCAAATCTGTTGCCAAGGTCGCTGGAAATATGGTGGGATCCTTCTACCGCTCCAGAAGATATCTCACTACTGATGCAATTCTCTCTATATATAAAAGCCAAGTACCTCCAAGGATGGAATACTGCTGCCATATCTGGGCAGGTGCTGCTAAAAACAGCATATCCTGCCTTGACAGTGTACAAAATAGACTTCGTAGCTTAGTGGGGGATGCTCTTTTATCTACCCTACAACCTATCTCCCACAGACGAGACGTTGCGAGCCTATCCTTGTTTTACCGTTATTTCCATGGCAGGTGCTCGTCTGAACTCCAATCTCTGGTCCCCCTCGCCAATCTTTCACGAAAAACACCGGTCTAGCTGAATTTACTGTGAAAAAATTTCCCCCACTCTTTATCTGTACCTAAATCAAAACGTAGATTCCTTGAACAAAGCTTCTTTCTTAGAACGACACGCCTAACAAATTCCTAATGAACCGCCTTCTTAAGTAAACACTTCATTAAATCTCTACACTAACGTACTGTACTTGCAATAACCCTTATCCCTGAGTGGCTTCCGGCCCTTGATAAGTGGTGACCACCGTGTAACAAAAAAATCAGTAAGAATAATGTGTTTTTACTCTAAAGATACCCCGATATAGTCGAACACCCACATTCT
Source organism: Euprymna scolopes (assembly GCF_053919585.1). NCBI lineage: Eukaryota > Metazoa > Mollusca > Cephalopoda > Sepiida > Sepiolidae > Euprymna > Euprymna scolopes. Next base: position 140,254,701 of record NC_136486.1, read on the forward strand.
ATTTAAACCTCGTTCTGAGTTCTTAAAATTTATATTACTATTTTTTTGTCCCATGGACATATTTATCTGTGAAAAAATAATATATCTTTTAGCTCGATTCTTATAAATTATACGTTGATTAATAAATCAAATGACACGGTGTTTTCCGAACCCGGCAAAAAGATGTCAGCGTCTTACAATATAAAGGCGAAGCTGGTCAGAGTTTACAAAGGTCGAAACATTGGGAGAATGACATCTAACCCGAGATAAATTATTTACATAATCCGAACCATATGTATTTTACCTATCTACAAATAACAATATACCAATTTCAGAATACATTATTTTATCTTTTTCATAATGAGATTACTTATTCTATAAGATGTTATCAATAACACTAGTTAAGGTTATATTTATTGCTGTCGATTAACATTCGGCCAGATTAAGAGGCTTATAAAGATACAGTTTCTTTCATTCATAGTACTCCTAATTTGAAAGGTTGGTTCGCATGTGGCAACAGTTTTCATGCAAATAATTAGGTAAAATATATACTATCATTCTTTCGCATTGTACACATCGACCAGTTTAAAATTTTGTTTAAATTATATTTAATTAATAACAAAAGAAAGTATGGTATTATATAGTATGTTCATACAAATAAGTATATATTAAAGTATGAACATTTTCCATTGAAATCGCGTTTGAAAGTGGGTGACATTATTTTACTTAATCGCCGGCTTATATCCATCTGTATAATTATAAAACTCAAATGATCTTGTAACGATGTATGCAACCCACTTTCCGGTTTACGACATCCGGTTGCACATGCGCGCATGACCTGCGTACTGAAATATTAAAGTTATTATTTCGAAATTATTATTTAACATGGGAAGTGTGTGTTTTAAAATAACTGAAACGTAATACCGAAATGAACGATGTACAAAAAAAATGCATTGTTTATTTGGATAATTTAAACGAGAAATAATACAAAATAACAATTGGGACGCTGAAATATTAACATTATTATTTCGAAATTACTATTGAACATGAGAAGAGTGGGGGTTAAAATAAACAGAAAACAAGAGAATAATTCGGACGCTGAAATATTAACATTATTATTTCTAAATTATTATTTAACATGGGAGGAGTGGGGGTTAAAATAACTTAAACGTAATACAGAAATGAACGATGTAAAAAAAAAGAAGATATATCAAACTTTGAATTTAACTATAATAAGTATTATGGTATATGTTCAGTGCACCCATAAGTATGGCCAACCACTTATAATTCCGTAACTATTTTTTTTTCAAAAATAATCATTAATAATAAACAGAACGACTCATAGAAATCTATCTATATTCTGTGTTCATTTTAATATACATTCATAGAAATGTTTCTGATATGTTTACAAAAAACTATTTTCTTTACGTTACAAGTGTCACGCTCATACATGAATTCCATACCTAATATAAAATACTGACCCAAGGGGTCACGGATAGTCTAGAAAAAGAATATAATACATAATTACAATTATTAGACGTTTAATAGATAATGCGCTTTTTATGAACTCTCCCAACAATTTTATTTATGATGTGGATATCAACAAACACATTCACGTTCCTAATGCCTGCCGTTTAGATTGAGTGACGAAAAATGAGACAGGAATAAATTATTCAAAAGCGAGATAACAGACAAAAAATTGAGGCACCTTAGGCTGTAGATTCATTACGTAGGTGTAACATTGTTTTGATTATCTGAAAAGGAGATTATGAAAATGATTTAAAGATGAGAGCGGTCGAAGCATTAACAGATGAGAGTAATCAGATACATTAGTATTTAGTGTAAATTCAGTTAAGAGTAGTCACTACAAATTTTCTACAAATATTTTATTGGTAGACGCTCTTGCGAATTACACGCATTTGTATCCCCTCGACGTAAATACTCCTGCCAAATTCGACAAGGAGCGAAATCCCACCCCTGCACAGTAGAAGTCCTTAGGTATGAGAAAGACTTCTATTCCAATTGTTTCCTCCCCCCCCGGAACTGCTAGACTTTCGAACACCCTTCTGGGATTCTGCTTTTTTCAGCTGTACTGTAATGCAGCAGTTCAAGTGTACCGTGAACAGGCATCTTGCTGCTCATCTCCCTCCATAATGCCCCTGCAATTTATGCCCCCGATATTACCTCCTCTACTTCGAAGTGACACGTTGCCTCTTTTGGAGTGAAAATTGAATAATAAGAACATTGAGGTGTTGTTGCAAAATGCCTAGGAACATCAGACGACGGATATTATGCAAAGGGCGGAAATTGAAGTTTCGGCGATAGTTTTCCTTGCTTGAGCATTTCTTCCAAAACGAAATTAAGGATCATATGCATATACCGGTTCTCTCAAATAAATGAGTTTATTCTGGATAGTTATCTCCTAAATATAGTTTGTAATTTATAATTAAAAAAAATAGAAAATTTAATGCCGATTAATTTTGATTCATATTTAAATTAATTGTTTCTTTTACATTCTCTTAGATTTTGCTTTCTTGCTTGTTAACTGAGCATTGCTGTCTCTTAGGAAACTGTTTTGAGAGTTCGTCACTGATGTAAATTCAATCAAGAGAAAATTATTGATGATCCAATTATTCCCGACGGCTAAATGATTCGAGCCCACACTGCGAATTTGCGCTACAACATTTTCTTGTTTCTGGCAAACATTTTAAATTGTTTTAAAATACTTTCGAGAAATTTCACATTATAAAACGCTTAACTATAACCGGTAAATTAGATGCCTAATTGAAATGGAAAGGTTTCGCAAAACGATATGCCATAGTGAAATGCCATAGTGAAATATGTTCACTACAGTCTGAGGTAATATAGATTTCAAACCAGTGTACAGCAAAGCTGACCATGAACATATTCGTAAATTATTCGTATGTTTTTACATAAGAATCTTCCCGAATTAGGTAATATGAATGTCATTCATATTCTACATTTCTTTAACAAACTCTCAGCAGTGAAAACTATTTTATCCGTAATCAGAGAATGGAATGCAGAAACTGTTTTCTCAAAGTAATGATCAGGTCGCGTCAACATGAAATAAAAAAATGATTTTAAATCAAATTTTACTTATTAATGAATTAAATGGAGATGTTAAGTTCAGTTGAGTCTTAGATGTAAGAAATGAGTAAGGTAAGAGCACCAGCATTAATCACGAATAACATCACTTGAGTGCCAGACAAAATAGATGCCTCTAAAACTTAATTTAATGAAAATATCATCTGTTTATTGCAAATTGAATATCTAAAAAATGTTGGATCTCAATTTTACCCATGTTAATCACTCTACAGTGTCAACACGCCAAATAAATATTTTGTTTTTTTTTCAAACAGCCTATAGTTATATTTTAACGAAGTCTAAACGAAAACCTCTGCATTTCTAATTTTCTAAGGAAGCTGATTTTAATCAAACTCCTGATTTTACAGGATATATTTTCGGAATCGACAAGAAAAAACGGTTAAAAAACGCTGCAATGATTCATATTAAACATGTTTGTACCTTAAGAAGAATTAAAACATCATGCCATCCATTTATTAAAAAGTATAAAATACAAATTATTTGTCTTTAATTGTTACTATATCGTACTGTCATTATTATTTTTTTATTATTGTTAGTCCTTTTTATTATTGCCTCACATGACGCTTTTACACTAGTCATCAAAGATCTGGTTTAAAAAGCTGTGGTGTTTCCTGGAAGCTAAGTGACAACAACTGTCATTATTATTTTTTATTATTGTTGCTTATTATTATTATTATTATTAGTAGTAGTATTAGTATTATTATTATTATTAAAAATAATAATATTAATAATAATAATATTGTTAATAATAATAATAGTATATAATAGTTTCAGATCAAATATATAGAGCGCGTGGTTTCTTTTTATGAGACTTACATATGGAACGTACGAGGAAATAAACTTTTAAAAGGACTTCAATATGTTTCTCATTTATTAGAGTTCATTAGCGAACTATATCATGCAATGACGGTTTGCTTTTCTAACATAGAATGCTGAGGTTTATTTCAAGCAAAGACTATCCTTAAATGTTTGCATTGAAAACAGACACTTGTAGAAGATAACTTGTGAATTTGTGAATATTTTATTTTTATTTTAGATGCAAATGTTCATAATATATTTATTTCAGTATTTAATCTATATTTTATTTGGTTGTTTTATAAAATGTGTAATAGGCCTTCCCGTGGTAATGTACCGATTTTTTATGGTAAGTTTATTTTAAATCTATATAATACTAAAACTCTATGGATCTTGTATGTTTGCAATCAGATTTCCGGTTTTCAACATCCGGTTGCGCATGCGTAAATAGCAACGTCTTCAATCCGTTATTCCAATTCCTGAATTTTTATATCGCTTTTAATACAAACACTTTCATTTAATTTGATCAAATAGTTTTTTGGTTTTTTTTAACGGCTAAAAACATTCAACTTCGTAAAGTCTGTCGCAGTTTCAAAAAAACTTCTCCCTTTTAAAAAAACAAAAGTAAACAAACAAGAAAAACAACACTCATTCTTAATAGAAGCCGTCTTAGTTTTAGTGACCTTATTATTAGCATATGAATACAATATTTATTTTCCGTACAATAAGTGCTTAAGCACCCGTGCTTTTCAGCGATACATATTCAATAAAATAAATTGATTAATATAATTAATCTGGATATAAGAGAGTTAGAACCTGATAAGAAGTCTCAATTAAGCAAAAGGATAACAAAAGTTTTCTTTAAAAAAAATTAATTGTACAAAAATGTAAATAGAAAAGAATTGTCTTAATTTTATTGACCTTATTATTAACATACAAATTACATATTTTACACAATGGGTACTGAATGTTTGCTTAAATTAAATGAAAAAAGTTACATTTTATTTTCATTTTCTATTTAAAAAGCCATCATTAACATGTGGAGAGTGTTTTTTTTATTTTTTATTATTCTGTACTTTCAACTAACAATTTCATTTAAAAGATGATATATCAAAATTTGAATTTAACTATAATAAGGATTATGATACCTGTTCAGTGCATATTTACCTATAAGTATGACCAACCACTTATAATACAGTAACTGTAATTTAAAAAAAAAATAACAATTATAATAAACAGAACGACTCATAGAAATCTATCTATATTCTTTTTCATTTTAATATACTTTCATAGAAATGCTTCTGTTATGTAAAAAAAAAACTATTTTCTTTATGCCACAAGTGTCACGCTCATACATGAATTCCATAGCTAATATAACATACTGACCCAACGGGTCACGGGTGTTCTAGTATATTATAAATATATCCGAAAATGTTGTTCTAGTAACTCCCTTCTGCTACACCACGCATCATTATAAAACGAGATTCTAGTCTAAGTAGCGAACTATATCACGTACTGACAGATTGCTTTTTTAAAAAGGTGAACACTAAGGTTTATTTCAAGCAAAGAATATCGTTAGTTGTTTGCATTGAAGACGAACTCTTGTAGCAGATAAGTTACGAATTTGCGAATAGTTTCTTTTTTAGATGCAAATGCCAATATTATATTTATTTCAGTCTTTACTCCTTTTCTTTTATTTAATTATTTTATTTAATATAAAATCGGTGTTAGCATATAAATAGATTTGGCAATTTTATTCATTTACAGTTAATGAGAGGAGAATCTATTGTCATACTCCCCCAGAACATGTTAATGGAACTTGCATTAAGTACAATACTTAATATTATCATTATTTTTTAATGGAGAGTAGATAATTCATTGTGGATGATTTATCGGCAGTTCCGTCACTCTCGCTTCTCCTTATTTGTCCCTTTGTCCTCATTTCTAATAAATGATTTTTTGATAGAGGGAGAAGAAAAAGCTGTACTATAAGTCGGCAGTATTTTTACATGAGCAATAGTCTGATATGTCAGAAATTTCATATTTCTATGCCTATCCGTGTGGTCATGTCACTAATAAAGGCGCTGGAAGTAAACATTTTTATCTGGTCTTACATTATCCGCCTGATACTCAGGGGTTTGTCGTTGGATGAATTACTAAATAGGCTGTTCCATCAGCAGGTGTAAGGTATTAGGGCTGCTGATCGATTCTGGCCCACGCAGTGGCTTCTGATCGGGCTTCTCGATGATGTATAAATGTGTAATTGTTACAGCTTTACCTTATTCTCTGCTACAAAAATATGTCTTCGTTTCTTTTTATCTATTACTTTCCTTCTCTACCCTTCTTTGAGCAATCTGGTGACATTTTCCACAAGTCCCAAAACTTTACCAGGAAAAGTCTTCAGAAAAATATATGAATAAACCCAAAAGTCAATCTTCCTGAATTATGTAATATGAATGCCATTCATATTCTCCATTTATTTAACAAACTCTCAGCAGTGAAAACTATTTCATCCGTAAAGCGAGAATGCAATGCAGAAACTGTTTTTCAAAGTAATGATCAGGTCGCGTCAACATGAAATAAAAAAAATGATTTTAAATCAAATTTTACTTATTAATGAATTTGAGTTCAGTTGAGTCTTAGATATAAAAAAAAACACTTGTTATAAGTAAGGTAAGAGCACCAGCATTAATCACGAATAATATTACATGAGTGTCAGCAAAAATAGATGCCTCTTACACTTAATTTAATAGAAATTTCATCTGTTTATTGCAAATTGAATACTTAAAAAATGCTTTATACCAAGTTTACCAATGTTAATCACACTACAGTGTAAACACTCCAAATAAATGTTCTTTTTTTTCAAACAATCTATGATGATATTTAAAACAGCGCATTTTTTTAACATTGCCTGGGTGCTTGGAGGTGTGTTTTGAGAAAAAAATGGTAGTAGGCAGGATATCACCCCCAACCTCCACTTATCAAGGCCCGGAAGCCACTCAGAGATAAGTTATTGCGTGTACAGTAACCAATGGGATAGTACCGTAGTAACCATTTGTATAGGAGATTTGATTACGTGTCTTACTTAAGGGGGCGGTTCATTAGGAATTTGTTTATGTTGGACTTGAAGACATCCAAGTTGTAGTCAGCTGCAAAACAGACAAACGGAAGAGAGTTCGACAGCCGTGCACTTCTAAGAAAAAGCTTTGTTCATGGACTCTACGTTTTGATTTAGGCACAGATAAAAAGTGGGGAAAATTATTGACATATGTTTCAGCTAGACAAGTAATTAATCGTACCCTGTCCGCTCATCCTTCGGTTAACATTCACACCTGTGGAAACTTCGGTGTTAACCATGTGGAATGGTTGCCCACTCAAACAAGACATATGATGAGAGGAGGTTCTGTCACGATTTTTCCATTGCTTATAATTCTAGCAGCAGTTTATCCTGCCTTGACATAGTTCAAAATAGACTTCGAAGCTTAGTGGGGGGTGCACTGTTCTCTTCTCCTCGACCTCTCTCCACATGAAGAGATGTTGCGAGCCTGCCTCTGCTTAATCGTTATTATCATGGCAACCACTCGTCCGAGCTTCAATCTATGGTCTCCCTTCGCCAAACTTTCACAGGAAACATTCGTCTAGCTTAAACTACTATAAATAATTTTCTCCACTCTTTATCGGTGCTTCAGCGAAAAGCTTCTTTCTTAAAACTATGGAACTACCTTCCTTTTGTCTGTTTTCCAGCTGACTACAATTTAGTTGTCTTCAAGTCCTACGTAAACAAACTCTTGATGAACCGTCTCCTTAAGTAATCCAAAATTTTACGAATGAATGTGTCCTGTTTATTAAGAGCTAGTATTATACTTCCTAATTTTTCGCCCAAATACGATGTTATAAAAATTACGTTTATATAAAAGGTAAAAAACTATGGGGTTATAAGAATTATATATGGCCTTACAGACATCTACGTCGTTACTGGTAGATTCTATATGTTTTTAGATGTTTGAATATAAGAGTTTCTTTCGGTTAGACAAACGTACATATGTTGTGTATATCCTACGTAGTATTTAGGTATTCACTAAAGTAATTTGCATAATATTTTTCACCTATTTGTTATCCGACCATAAACAAAAAACACGATTCATAACGATAAATATAAGAAAGCGTTGATATATATGTAATATTTGATCTATATCTCGTATTTAAAATGCATTGACACTCTCTGAAGATATAGTTACGCTTAAATATTTTCAGTTGACATCACAATCTTTCCCAGAGACAATTCTTTATCATGCACTTTCTCAAAACTGCCTGCAAACATTCAACGTTGTCATTGTTGGCTGATCATGGCGGGATATAAACATACAATTCACTAAACCATGAAAATGCTGGCATTAGGCAGAATAAAATTCGGAAACCATTTCTTGCCTTGGCCGTATTTTCAAAAATGACAAGAGGTATAGGTCTGAATACCAGCGTTTTTTCACTATTGTGATCACTCGAAAATATCAGATAGGCTTTCTAAATACAAATATGAAAATAATACAACAAAATCAGTAAATTACAGTTAGCTACACAATCACCATCATGAAAATGTCCAAACATGTTAAACAATGCTGCTTTACAAATTAAACAGAATAAGTAAAACAAGTCTACGATAATAGCTCAATAATAGTCGTCAAAATACACCAAAGACTTCTATTCAGTTTCTGGAATAATGCGCTAATTAAAAAAAAGATCGCTCCATTATGATCCAAGGTGATTACAATGGCTACTAACGTCAAGGGTTGAGGACTAATGCGTTTAAGAAGACCGGTTATCTCAGAAATGATAAGTGCGTGTTCTGCCACACATCAATACGGTATGAATCATCTTACATTAAGATGTAAGTTTCTGATAGGTTACTACTACTATACAATAATATTTTATTGAGTGCATAAATAATTCTACTAAACATAAATAAACATGTAATATCGATTACAACAGCAAGTCCTAAAAACATATGCTAGAAAACATTTGGAAATAAGTCATACAAAATTACCGAAGGTAGTTATTTCTTTCCATTTTCTACCTTCCCCTTTCCTCTATATTTTACAAACATCATTTGCACAAACAATTTATACAAACTTTTTTACAAACAGTATTTTACATGCCTGATCACAATCATAGAATGCAGTTTCAGAAATTATAAAACCAGCAAATCCTGTGCTACTGCTATCTATATATTGTTTTAACTAGTTTCCTTTCTTCTGAACAGAACCCTCCTTAAATTCACCTATATATGTGTTTCTTTTCCGAGAAATAAAAAATGTCTTAAACGCTTGTTAAAGCGTTTCTCAATATACTTTATTAAACATATCTTCTTATACACATATACTAGTTTTATAAAGCGGGCGTTGCCCTGTAGAAGCATATCTACTATGTCATATATGACAATCTATTTTCCTCTGATTTGATCGTTGACGTTAAAATTGCTGACGTCGCAACCGGTTTACGGTTATCCAATTGTTTCCACACTTCCTCTGATTTTCCGTTATATATATATATATATATATATATATATATATATATATATATATATATATATATATATATTAGCCGTTGCAATAAGTACCCGGTACAAAGCAAAAAGTCGGTGTATGTCTATTACACGATAGCAAATACATTAACAAGGTGCTATTCTAATGTATTTTTGTATAATAAATAAAAATCTCGCATCAAAATCTTATATAATTACGCATTCACTAAGTAATTACATAAATGTTATATCTAATTTTCAAAAAGTATCCACCACAAAATAAAAATAGTATTAGTATTTAGTAATATGCCTTTACTTGTCATAACAACTGTTAAACGTTTGCGATACTTCCTTACAAGATTGTTAAAAATCTTAACTGGAATTTTATCCCACTCCTCTTGGCAGATTCGTTTAAGTTCTGTCAGATTCCTCGGATCTCTTTTTTGTACTATCAATTTCAACTCTCGCCACAGACGTTCAATTGGGTTGAGGTCAGATCACTGACTTGGCCATCGTAATAGCTTTATTTCCTTCTCCCGAAACCGGACAGTAGTTGCCTTAGCCGTGTTATTGGGGTCGTTGTCCTGCTGGAATACCCAACAATTAAGCATGCCCAAATCCTCTGCAGACTTCATGAAATTATCGTCAAGTATAGCCCGATACAGTTGAAAATTGATTTTCCCTTCTATGATGTGAAGATTTCCATGGGCGATTGAAAAGAAACAACCCCAAACAATTATACTTCAATCTCCAAACTTTACTGTAGGGATAGTATTCTTTGGGTCAAACGTTGAGTTCTTCTGTCTCGAGATATGACTTACATTATGCCAACAAAATAACTCAGTTTTCATTTCGTCTGGCCATAATATTTTATCCCCAAGACTTGAAGGTTTCTCCAAATGTTATTTGAAAAATTTCAGACAATTCTTGATATGAATCGGCTGTAACAAAGGAGTTTTTCTTGGTTTCTTCGATTGGAGCCCTTTCTCTAGAAACATTGTCATAATTGTATCACTGCATACACGTATCGCAGACGCTTCTAATGTTTTCTTGAGTTCAGCACAAGTTATTCGTGGATCATTCCTCTCTTCACGGACGAAAGGTCGAGCCATACGGGTAGAAATTTTGGAAGGCCGCCCTGAATGTGGCAGACTTGAGGTGCACTGCTTGAACTTCCATCAATGAATCGTGTCACCTACGTTCGAAATTGAGGTATAAAATATTGTTGCTATTTTTCTATACCCTATACCATGTGTAGCTGAACAATAAATGTTCTTGCCTTTTCCGAGGATTATCTAGTTTTAGACGTTGTATAAACAGTGCGACTAAGTTGACCAAAATAAATAATACGCCTTCAACAGTTATCTGGATTAAACTACCTCTTTGAACCATCACATGACAAATATTTGGCTAATTAAAACTACTTTTCTTTGTGTTGGATACATTTTGAACCTTAGATCTGAAGTTTATGTAATTATCTATTGATATGAATCTTGATACGAGATTTGTATTTATCATACAAAAATACATTATAATAGAACTTTGTTGTTGGTTTAGTGTAATAAAATAAATGTACTTATTGCTTTGAATCGGATACTTATGCACTCACTATATATATATATATATATATATATATATATATATATAGTGAGTCCAATATGTATCCGATTCAAAGCAAAAAGTTGATTTATTATATATATATATATATATATATATATATATATATATATATATATATAGTGAGTCCAATATGTATCCGATTCAAAGCAAAAAGTTGATCGATTATATATATATATATATATATATATATAGATATAGATATAGCCTGCATGTATATCGTGAAAAGCCAGACATACAGGAATACTTTATATTTATCGAAAGAGAAACAGGGGAATCTAGCGTAAGCCCTAGAATGTGCGCCTAATTTCTGAGATTTTGCACTGAATAAAGTATATATATATATATATATATTATTCGTAACCAAATGCACATAATTACAATGGAATGTGTCTAACATTATTGCTAGATGACAACAGCATTCAGATTATTACGAATTTGTTTTAAAAGTTTTATTCACAATATTTTACAAATACGTATTACGTGATGATCGCAAGTGCTTGTACGTCCAATCTATTCTGTCTATTATATAATTTATTTAATTTCTGAGACTAGCATAGTTTTTGTTTGTCTAAGCTCAGTTGCTGTTGGAATGTAAATATTAGAATATCGGGTGTAATGAAATCGGGATCGATCAACATTTTATTGCTTGAATTAAGATTAAAAACAATGATGGGCACGGTCTATATATTGAACAGTTTTGTGTATTGAGGGAGAAGTTTCCGAAAACATATTCAGAAGCAACGGTTAATTTGATTCGTATTAATAAACGAGAGGTGCAAACAAATTAACATGTTATTTTCATAAATTCATTATCTGAATGGCGCAATCGTTTTAGCAAGCCAAAGAAGCGTTGGATGGAGACTGATTGCTTTAACTTTCTGCCTATATTTATTCGCCCGATTTCCGAAAATTGATAAAGAAATGATAAAACGAGCAATTAGATTTGTTTGATATAATATGTGATGTGTTGTGTGCGATATGTCCCTTAATCAGAACATGAGGTTTTATATAGCTAACACTCTATACAAATTAACATTTCGTTTAGTATTTAAACAAAATTGAATTCTGTCCTAATACATATATACATATATTTGAATAAGAAACTTTTCTTATATTTCTCAAAAGAGAACACAGAACACTCTCGGTGTTTTGATAAACAAAATATATCTCCGCACTGAGACAAGACAGAAGAAACATATCTGCATAAACATATCTACATATATACATTTTTAGATATAAAGCACACATACAAACATGTTTAGAGAGAGAAAGAGAGAGAGAGAGGAGGGGGGAGAAGGGGAACTGAATTTTTGCTTCTCCTTACATTTGTGTTTGAAAACCAACCCCTGGATATAGATGGGTAATTAAGCCCAAACGCTAAAAAAAAAAATTATAACATCCACAAAATTAACACTGAGACGACAATGATATTCGAAATTGTATTTCCAGAAATTAACCAATTAATCGCGATATCATCTTTAATTAACAAACTTTTCTTCGGTAAGTACTACTGAATTTCTCGTTTATCCCAGCAATAAATTCGTATTCACGCGACTTTAAATGGAATAAAAATATTTTCTTCTGTATTTAGTACACATTTATACGAAAGCTTTTTACCCCTCCCCCCAAAAAAAATTGTTTAACAGTTTCTAATCACATATACATGCCCACATACATATTTGATGTGTTGCTATAAAGTATGTTTAATCAGACCTGATCAAAATTAGACCCTCCAAACATGTCGCCAACTCGAACTAGCTCTGTATAATGAGCCGGCTCTTGAGAAGAAGGCTAATTAGAATGATGAATATTACAGTTGTAGGTCAGCTGAATGAAATGAGCTGATTTTGCCGTCTATATCATACACAATTACATGGCTCGATATCTACAGGGCAATAGAAAACAAATAATATATATTTATACAACATACCGAGAAGTTTTTCTTTTTACATTGTTCGTCTATATCTTTTGAAGGGAACAGACGAAATGAACAACCATACACTTTATACAACTAGTTGTGAAGCACGGTTCATGTATTAGCGAATTTTAAATGTTGATAAACATTTTCAGGGGTTGTTTATATGTAATTGCGAAATAAACGTTATTTATTTTTACACGTGTCAAAATCTGTGTACGTTTATCCAAACGCAAAGTCAGATATGTTTCGCACATCTCAAATCGATGACAGTAATTGTTTTTCGTTTTTCTCTTATTTAGATGTTGTATTTTATATTTTTTCTCTATTTGTTTGTTTTCTATCGCTCGAATATTTTTTATGAAAATTACATGAGGCAGCCTTGATATCTGAAGTAACGTCGTGCTTGGAGGACCAAGCTGAGGTGTTCTACAAAAACGGTCTTCAGGGCTGCATCAAAGGATAAGAGAAATGCATAACTCTGTGTGGTTTCTATGTAGAGAAAGACTAATAACTGTGGCAAGTTTCGTTGCTCTACTGCTATGGAAAGTGGGGCAAGGGCATTACTGATTGCACGCCCCTCGTATGGTTGTACAAAAATATTATTGTAGCATTGTAATATTTTAAAAAGGGAAATTCGCAACTGAAATATGAATGGTAATATGTTATAATACGTTTAATAACAAGATGTATTTATTTCGGATTATTTATTAAAACTCTATATATTTCTGCATTATACAAAATTATTACGAAATATAATCTAATCACTGTTCTAAATAATGAGAATAGTGTCGAGAATATCTTTTAATTCGCAGTTTTCTGTACGTTTTTATTTAGGAAAAATTCGTTCATATGTTCGTATGTTTCAGCGTCAATTTTGCTTAGGTTTCCCATCAGGTTAATCACCTGGGATCATTTTTGCCAGATATGTACATTGCTAAAAATCACTACGACTGTAACTGAAGATTTTTAAGAAAACATGCGCCAAGTGTTGGTCTAAACTGTAATGAGTGCGGTAGTCAATATATTGCTTTATTTACACGGCATTTCTAATCAGATATGTCGAAGAACATTGGCATTGCATTACTTATATTTGTTTATTAACCGTATAAACTTGCAACGATTTAAATGTAAGTCGAAACACATTTTGTCGCACAACACCGCACTTAAGATTGTTTTGTAAGTAGATAGTCTAATTTACAGGAAACTTTTACATCTCCTTGCAATGTGCTATGATGTTCGCGAATAAACGCAATGAAGAACGATAGGGAGTCGGGAAGTACGTGAAAATTAATGAATCTGAAGGCAACGGATTTAAATTCTTTGGAAAACACGTATTAAATATCACCGTAATTCTCACCATAGCGGGATAAAAAAATGCTTGTATTTACAGAGTTTATTAGTCGATTAAAGCTGGAAAACAATCACCTTTCAATATTTATCGTCGTTTTGTTACATATCGAATTCTTCGAAAGATGGTTTATTAACTTTGAGGAAGTTTAGCTATATTAGACCTATACATTTACGTGATTTCTTCACATTTCACTTTTGGCTATGAGTTTGTTATGAAGCCAGCCTTAAATATTAAGCTGCTAGCATTGATCTTCGAGTTTGAAATATACACAAGATATCCTGTCGAATTTAATTTTACCGTAACGTCAACCATATTTTTATTTTTGCAACCGAAACAATCTTCTACTATGATCTATTCTGAGTAGAAAACGAGGTCAGTGAATAAGATTAAAAACAATAATGCGATCGATGAATGGCAACCATATGTGAACCGTGCACAATGTGTTTCACAATTGCATATTTTGTGTGCAGTTTGTCAACTAATCAAAAAAGCATGATGGATGAGATTCAGACGAAGTCTGACCGATGAGATGCATGAATCTAATTCGAATAGAGCTAAACTTAATATCTATCAGAAGCTGAACAGATAACACATTTGCGTTAGACATCGTGATACTAATGATTTAAATAATCCAGCTATTCACCAGAAAATGATAGGAGTACATCTGTAAGGCATAGTTCTAAAAATAAATACATTTGCCTGGAAGCATCAACAAACCAGGACTTTCAGCAACATTGATTTTTTCCCCGTTATCAAGTTGTTCGGACAATTTCTGTTTTTACAAGTTTTACTTACATTTTTCAGCTTATTTATATAGTATATAATATATACAAATAAGTTTATTAAATCACATGTATATGGTGTCGAAAATTGGGGAAGTATGTGTAGAGAAAGACAGGAAGACAATTCTGATATAGTCTAAAGATTGGAGTGCATAAGTTGGTAAATATCTTTGCCTTAAGCTAGTCTATCCAAAGTTGACCAGAGGCAACAAATTTATACGCAATAGTTCATATATATCTTTTTACGTATATATATATATATATATATATATATATATATATATATTTTTGTTAAATTTTATTTTACAATAAAATTTATGATATAAAAAGATCAACATATTTATTCATACAGACATATACACAACTCGCTGCACTTGTCTAATGATGTTTAAATTTTACGGTTTAAAAACCAGGTTGTTTTTCCTTTAGATGTTAATATTTACATGGGAGAAATGGGCAGGAAAAAACTTTTAGATGCAAAATTGAAGGGTAAAATATAAAATGTACAATATTATAAAAACAAACGGGCTGTTTGTATTCAGATCATCATTTCAAAAATAATTAACTATTTTTTAAAACTCTTATTGTCGGGTAAATATTTTTCTCGTAGTCGAACTATAGAAAAGATGTTAAAACTGGTTTGACAATTCATACAATGTGTAAGTAAGCATGTAAAGATATACTAGAGTAGAAAGCAGATGTAGTTCCGTTATAAAGTAATTGAGGATTATCCTAAAATCTCGACTAAAATCAATTTACACACGACATGAAACTTAAAAAGTAGATATACAAGGGTTTCTGTGCATACGTGTTCATATACACGCATACACATTATATGCATACACATATATATATATACATACATATACACAGATATATACATACGTAAATATATACACATACGTATATGCATATATACCTATATATATATACATACATATATACACGCATACATATTTACATGCATATATATATCCATATATATATAAATACATACACATACATAAACATACATATATAAATATATATACATGCATATACATCTAAATACATGTGTATATACATACATATATATACACATATGCATACATATATACATATATACATATATATACATATACATACATATGCATAAATGTAATAATGTTGCAAAGTAAAATTTGCAAAACTTCACTCATAGACTGATGTTATATTTCGAATTTGACTATATTTATCTAAATTACTTTATAAATATAAGAGTTGTTATTTATATGTTCATCTTAAAAATTGAACTTTTAAATATATGCATGTATATACAAGAAGTCTTACCGGTGTTTCCCGGTTTTAACGTTGGCTTAAATATGATTTGTTTAAAGATGATATCGCCCGATCATCGAATACAATATGCAAGAAACGAGGTCCACAGGTTTCTCATAAGAATATAGTTGTGTACATTAAATAAATATTGACACTTTGGTAACCTGCAGATGATAGTAATTTATGCTTACACAATTATCGGTTCAGAAAGGGGAGAACTACACCTAATCGCGAGATTCAACCGCACTCAAAACAGGCAACTTCTACTTCGCAGGCAACTGTTGTTTTACTCCGCCATAATGAATTATTTATGTCGCTATTTTAGCTGGATTTATATAATTTATATACGGATGAGAGTATTACGAACACGACGTTTATGAATGATGTACACAGATTATTCGTGAACTTAGTAGCCATTCATAAATATAGGCCAACTTGTATTTGATTTTAACATGCTTATAACTATAGTATTTTTCGTGGAATTTCATTCTATACCAACAGTAATGTTTGCTGTTTTTGCTGCCTTTAATTCTCTAAATTCACTAATCTATATTAAATATTGTAGATGACTTACATTGAATTGGTATAGTTATTACTCAATATAATCACTTTTGATATATAATGATAGAGAAAGCTATTTTTTTCTTGAGAAAATTACTAATTTCTCAAAATAGACTAATCTGCATGTCAATAGTTTACCACTGGTTTTGCGTGTAAAACAAATGTAAAATCATAATATGGAAAAAAGTATTATACGATAGAACCCCTCATATAATATATTTATCAAGAATATATTAAGTTTCATCCAGTTTATGATTCATAGAGATAAAAGTGCGTTTCTCTGAATAAATATGTATAACTAAGAAGACGCAGTCAATATAAAAGATAGCTCTATTGCAAACATCGATCATCTACGTTTCTGCCTCTGAGTCAAATGACACTTCTTTGCCTTTTTTTTGTTGTTGTTTTTACTCACATTCAGCTCCACAAAGCATATATCCATTTGGACTTTAAGGGTTTACTAATTGGGATTATGTATAAGAAAGATTAACAAGACTTTCGTTTAGTAAACAGTTAAACTTCTGCATATGTTCAGTCATGAGAGCTGGTAGCAGAACGGAAGTCCTAGGTCGAGCTGTTTTATTGAAGACACTACTAGAATACAAAGCTTTTTGATATGTAGGGTCCTCAGCAGTGAAAAGGTGTGGTTTAGTTGCTAAGTAGATTTTTAGGGGATATAAACGGGCACAACCACAATTAGGTAATGAGAGAACATTCGATTAAGATACGTTACTATACACCTCTGAGATATTGGCTATTACCACTTGTGTTATTGTAATATTATGACTCAGAATACATTACTCACGCGAGGAAGGCCTTTTGCTATTGGGAGGCTTCTACACACAGGCGGATGTTCTGAAGGATTCTCATATATTGTTGAATAAAATGTACGACAAGATTCTAACAACAATATTGGAGATATTGCTGTATCATATATGATATTTTATATGATTTATTAAATAAGTCTTTTTATGACCCAGAAACATTCAGGAAAGCTACGATAATGGCAATTTAACGGCATAATATGTACCTCTTCGTTTTCTTTTTTTTTGCAGAGATTATAGCTGCGATTTCATATATGAAATATACTATAAGAGAATGTAGATGCTTATTACCCAATCCGCATTTTAACTTGTTTGATGAATTTATCAGGTGTAATACATCGTTCGTTTTACACGTCGTAGACTTTATACAACACATCCTTATAACAAGTGTATCTTCTATCAAACTGTTAAAGGGATTACTTTCAGTCTCCCAGGTGATATATAGTATGGTACATTTTAGCCATTGTTTGTCTGTTAAATGGCGGATAAGGAAAGTAGTTAACTTATTTGGTAAATAGCGTAGTCTTGTGCGTTTCTGATTGACACTCGCCGAGGTGATATTAATAAGACTGACATTTAGTTTTAGAAACTTTTCAAATAGCCACCGAAAAATGTGTGTGTATTGTTCTTAACATATTAATATATGTCGCTTTAGCTATTTACGACGTGGATCGCTTGGGCCACTTCTATCACGCTATTTGTCTCGCTATATGTTCGATTATTTCGCCTGAAAATTCATCACCTCAGTTAATAGACTACCTTGTTCGGAAGTTATTTTAACAAAGCAACTTTTTTTAGTATTATGTAATTTCATATTACTTCCTTATTTGCACCCTTACGTCAACTGGCCTGACCCATTCTAAAAAAACGATAAAACAAAACCTCTAAGCTAATAATCCGCCTTTGAATTCAATACACAAACTAACATCGCATTTTATTATTTGTTTGTTATATTATTATATGAGATTATCTGATATCATTTTACATGAATTCAAATTTCCGAAAAATGCGTCTTAGAATCATAACTAATCAAGAGTGATATAACTACTTAAGGGAGTCGAACATGTACAGCTTCGTATTTCCGAAGACTAAATATTTTTTCAGGGCAACAAACGATGTAATACTTATTCATGTTTTTATAGGAAATGCATTTGATTATGGAAGACAACTTATAGGTATACCTACATAAATCATTAAAATGATGTTATACGAATGGGCAAACAATTTAGGAGCATACTAATAAAGTACAAGAAAATACGTGCAACGTGATTGAATCAGCCGCATTTTTTGCAAGTATCGCTACCGTTTTGATATATTACGCACACAACTATGACTTAACTGTTTCCGAATTCGATAGAAATATTAAGCCTTAGTAAGTATTGCATTACAAAATATGGTTGTAATAAAACGTTCCTAAGCTATGGCGTGGCTAATTCTAGAGTGGACAATGCAAACCTTAAATGATACGCTGTATGCAGAATTGGTTCTAGTAGGCAGGAACTGTCCAATTGGAATTCTAGCGCTTCTGGTCATTAGTGAAGTCACATAATCTCAAGAATTCAATACACGATTGATAATGAGTATAGGAAACGCGGTGGCTGATGGCGATGGCAGTCAAGTGTATTCAATCTTCGAAGAGTGGAAATGGTTAGAACAACAGTTTAAACGAGAAGACACGGAAACTATGTGAAATCCTGTAGCCGTTGGGTACGGAAACGCCATCAGTTTTATAGAGAAGTGAAGAGATGCAGATAGGAACCAAAATATGAGCGAAAGGGAACAATGTGGAAAAAATAAATCGCATTTTCTTTTTTAAAGAATTATAAAATAAAACCAGAAAGTTAAATAATAAAAAAAACACATTATTAGGAGAGCATATAAGAATGCAGATAATTTAAACAAAAAATATAATAGAAAGAGAGAGATAAAATGTAGAAAGGCAAGCACACAAAAATTATATTTTTAAAATATCACCCAGTTTTCATGATATTCTATATCAGAATGTCACCCAGTTTTCATGATATTCTATATCAGAATGTCACCCAGTTTTCATTATATTCTATATCAGAATGTCACCCAGTTTTCATGATATTCTATATCAGAATGTCACCCAGTTTTCATGATATTCTATATCAGAATGTCACCCAGTTTTCATGATATTCTATATCAGAATGTCACCCAGTTTTCATTATATTCTATATCAGAATGTCACCCAGTTTTCATTATATTCTATATCAGAATGTCACCCAGTTTTCATTATATTCTATATCAGGATATCACCCAGTTTTCATGATATTCTATATCAGAATATCACCCAGTTTTCATTATATTCTATATCAGAATGTCACCCAGTTTTCATTATATTCTATATCAGAATGTCACCCAGTTTTCATTATATTCTATATCAGAATGTCCAATTGTCCGATTCTTAATTTCATAAATGTTAGAATTCTTCAAATGATTCATGATTATATTTTTGTAATTCATATATGTATTATGTTTATTTTAAATATTTATTTAACATATATTTTTTCAACTACTGAACAAAATACATACTAATCAGTATTTTGCTCTTTGTTTGTAGTTTTGTTTGTGCTGTTTGTACAACCTACGTAATTGAATCTGCCGTATTTGTTTTAATAATAGTTTATTTACATATGCGCTTATTTCAGGTTTTAAAAAAGATTTATCGACAAAATCATGCCACGTAGACACTGATATAATATTTTTCTAACACAGACTGTTTTCAGTAGCTCAATAGTGTGAAACTAGAGCTATAAAAAGCATATAGTATACGAATCTCTTTAAATAACCAGAAAATATTCTTGCAAGTTTATTGTATATTTAGGTAATACAATTTTTTATACCAACCAGCAAAATAAAAATAATGTAAATGTGTGGATTCATCTTTTGTTTCGTTGGCATTTATGTACATAAATGAATAAAACAACATTTACCAAAAAGCGTTTATAGAACTTTATATTATATTTCGAAATCCATATTTTTGTCACATGATATAGATACTTATTCATGACGGCGATGTGCGCGACATAGTCTTATACATAGAAAAATAGATGCACGTATGTGCCTTTGTGTATGTAAATATTAAACAGATTATCTCGAAAATCACACGCTATATTACACTGAAATTAACAACAAAATCAGTAATCATGAACGAAGAGTGGTCTATGCCAAGCAATATATTTGTATAGATCTATATCCCGTAAAGAAATATGACGGTAAGTTGAAATGCAAAATGCCCACATCAACTGGCAGACATATTACTAGTATATATTCGAATTGGTTTCATTAAAAAAAAATCTAATATTTCTTTCAGTAAATTAAACGAAAAATCACGTGGCTAGAGCGTTCAAAAGTTTTGGTTTCGATTTTAATCGAAGGCATCCGAGGAATTATTTTAGAAAACTTTTGGAAGCAGTTCAAATATATATAGAATCTCGCTAGATTCAGCCAATCTGATGAGTCGTGGACGACGAAACACGTGTCAGTGTATAATTATATTTTAAAAATAATATATATATGTCTTGGGATTATATTTGAGGAGATTATATATTAAAACGTGTTATGTGTCATCTAGTGGATGTAAGATATTGTTCTTTTAACAGACAGATAATAAACGTATAATCGTATGTATGTATTTTAGCCAGGAGGACATGATATTGACGTGTACTGAGTCATATTGTATCAGATTTATTACACGGCATATTTTAGAGTTCATATGTAAGAAGAATAATATATGCTTCATACCTTTTCCTTGTTGAGTTCTTCTGTATGTTCCCGCTGCTCCGTGATGAACCATGAAGCGATCAGCACCACCCAATTAAGACATCTGTTCTTATTTGTGAAACCATAAAACAACTCTTTATATGTTTATAATATAAGTTTATTACAGTTGTCTCAAATGGTGTTCACATGATCCGCAGTTCGTCTACATTTTCTATTCTAACAGCCCGCGCCTAGCTGTCTCTCCAACCCTGTCTAGCTGCCTGTCCGCTCTAGTGGTCAATTCTCAACTCTCTGAATCTCTACAAAACTAACTACTCACGTGTTCTCTTACGTCACCTAATTTCGTGTCTCAGACCAACCTTATGACCACACCTAGTTATTTGTTTATTCAAAACCCCCAAAATAATGTTAACATCTATTTTCTATTTTCACATTCCTTTTGAGATTCACACGCCAATCATATCTCCCCCAATTTAATTGTTTATTCTTCTAATCATAATAACTGATCTAGCGACCAC
>NC_136486.1:140281735-140301735 GCF_053919585.1 Euprymna scolopes
TATATTACATATTGGCATTCGTGTTTTATCGGTGTGGACCTTATATATCCACGAAGTATTTGATCTTGCTGACAAATACATTTCGTATTTATTGTTAATTATACTGACGAATGAATGGAAGCAATAGACGACATTGACTCTAAGACTGTATTTCACACAGTACCAATTCTATATATCTTTAAATGTGAAAGTGTCTGTGTGTATGCGTGTGTCTGTTTTTCTGTGTACATTTCCCTACGCAATAACCCGCCAATTTTTAGTCTACAGACTCGACATTTAATATACAGGGTATTGAGATTTGTAATCAATTTTCAGCCAGAAATTTGGCGTTTAATGGGTAAGAGTTCAACGATTTGACCTTTGAGAACTCTTCCAAACTCCTCCGCTAATTTTGGGTATAAATACTTGAAATTTTAGATAAAGATTACTTGAACATGGATCTAATTTGATAATTTGATTTGAGCCCAAAATAATAAATGTTAAAGGGTCATAATAGGAGTCCAAATTTAAAAACAATTGACAGCTTTTTTTGCTCAACATACACCTCCAAATACCCGGGAAACGCCGGACAGAAATGCTAGTTATATAAAACGGCATTACCATGCATATTCACACTTTTTAATATATACATATGTACATAAAGTTATTAACAGTACATAGGGCCCGAGCAAAGCCGGATAAAACTGCTAGTATGTTAGATAATACAAGTTTCTCATTATATAGACATGATTGTTTAGATATAATATGCTTCAGATACGGTCAAAAAGAAAGGCCTCTGATAATTATGTATAAAAAAATAATGAATATGTATACTGAACACTAAAAGTAAAATTAACTTCAAATGTTTCATCTTAAACATACCAATACATACAAAGCGATAATGAATCAGTAGTGTACACGTATTAAGCATTAATTTTAAAGAAAACATTGATAAAATCATCGATTACATGTGCATTCATAGTAAAAATGAATAACAAAATATGCAGAAAGTAAACTGCCCAAAACAAGCACGTACTAAGAGTAGGTATACTTGATTTGCAACTCTTAAAAATAAATGCACCACAACCAAAACAAAAAATATTTTATGGGCAGTAAGCCAATAACCAATGAAAACATTTACCTGGGAGATATATATAACAACTTATCTGATTTGTTATTTGGCTAGATTAAACACCACATGCATAAAAAACAATAAACAGTAAAAAATATGTGTATATTTTCCTGAGCATTCTCTGCGATTATAGAAACGCAAAAACCTCTGTTCAGAATAATGCTTATACTTTACTATATATATATATATATATATATATATATATATACATACATACATACATACATACATAAATATATATACATACATATATATATATATACATACATATAATTACAAGGAGATTAGAACAATAGTCTAAAGGGCTGAGTGTATTTCAATGTAACAGTGAAATCACTAGATTCATTAAAATACAGGGAAGAAAAAGTGCTCGTTGTAATTTAAATATATAATAAGCTCGATAGGTAAATATCCTAGAGCTAATTCAATATTAAGTAATGTGATTGATAATTTAAAATTTAAAAAACAAATTATAATCAAATTAAAAATCAGTTTCACAAGATGGAACAACAACAAAATCAATTATCTGTACGATCGTTTCGGGAAACCGTGTTTTTATTGTGCTAGACATCAAGTTACGGACAGTAATTATTACATATAGTTTTTTAATAAACAAGGTCTCCTCATCAGCAAATTTTAAAGGGTTTTTATTAAATCTAAAAGACACCATAAATAAACCTAGCATTAAAAGTAATGCAGATGTATCTGAAAAAAATTGAAATGTATATGTATATATACAAAATATATAAAAAATTGAAATGTATATGTATATATATGTATCCATATATGTATATATATATGTGTACATATATATATATATATATATATGTATATTTATATGGGTATATATGTATGTATGTCATGTCAGGTCATGTCATGTGCTACTGGTACCATGTAACCCAGTACTACCTGCCTCATGGTCGGGTCACCGGCGACTAAACTGGTTCCCCCACCAGACTTGTTTGGTGAGGAGGGCGGCTAGTCACCCTGAATGATTAAAAACAAGACCTTCCAAAGGACGAATGAACTCATATTCTGGGTCAACGCCCAACTAGTACCGTGTATATTTGTGTGTGTGCGTATATGTATATTGGGGCGGAGAGAGCTCCCGTAAGCCGTGGTGAATGCAACCTTTCTAGGAGAAGCAAATCTCTGATTTAAAAAAACATAAAGCGGAAGACCCTTACCCGCATTAAGCTGGTCAGCAGTTTAATTTGTTGCTGGTTATCTTGCTCTTGCTTGTTGCTGGATCTTTACATTTTGAACCGAGAGAGAGACTTAGCTGTCGTAAAAAGCTAAGACTCTGTAACATCATATTTGTATAGATACTTCCTCAGGCATTTGGGCTCATGGATATTAAATGTCTGAGGGAGTGGCACTCGTCTGACAAAACGTTGCAATCATCATATATGTATATATATATATGTATATATATATGTATATTTATATGTATGCATATATGTATATATATATGTATATATCTATATATATGTATGTATATATGTATATATGTGTATATATGTATGTATATATGTATAAATATGTGTATATCAATATGTGTATATATGTGTATATTTATATATGTATATATATGTATATTTATATATGAAAATATATATGTATATTTATATATGTATATATATATATGTATATTTATATATGTATATATATGTATATTTATATATGTATATATATGTATATTTATATATGTATATATATGTATATTTGTATATGTATATATATGTATATTTATATATATGTATATATATGTATATTTATATATATGTATATATATGTATATTTATATATATGTATATATATGTATATTTATATATATGTATATATGTATATATACATATGCGTATATATATATATATATATATATATATATATATATATATATATATATATATATATATATATATATATATATTCCGAACATTTGGTTGACTGTATACATAATAAATGCGGAAATAAAATAACAACCCCTTTCTGGTCAGAAAAAAAATAACTTCGCTGGTAAAAATATAAGGGCATTGTCTTCTCTATTATAGCGGAGCGCTCCTATTGTTGGGAAATTGTGTGAAGCAGGTTGATAACAATGGCATTCCCAATGTTCATTGTATAATAGAGTTGTATATCTATGTATATACGTGCATCTAAGAGTTTCCTATATATTTTATAAGTGTTTAACGCCGCATGTTCCTCTTTGAACAACAATGTTTTTTTTTTCATGAAAAAAAAAAACACTTAGTGCAACATTACTCAGACGTGTGTATTTAGATTGAATGTCGCTGTGTCTTTGTAATCGGTAAATTTAGTTCTACTTATGTCGAATTTATTTTGTAGAAACCTTTCCTATACATTGCTTGACACTTTAATGTGTAAACTAAAATAGATTTTATCATAAAAAAATACAGAAAAAGTACGTAAGTACTTGATGACGGTTGCTACAACTTATTCTAAATTCGTTATACTAAATAGGCATTTCAAGATTGTTTCTCCTGAATCCCACCAGTTTTAACTAAGTTTCAATGTTATTTAAACCGATATTAATGATATGTACTCTAAAAAATCTAAATCGCTTTTCTTGCGAATTAGTTTTTTTTTCTTTTAGTAAAAATTATATATTGAAGGTTTATTTTGCATTACAAAATTATTTAATAACTATTATTAAGTATGATATTTAAATAATATTTAAAAACGCATGACCGCGTGTACAAGAAAAACTATCTATTGTAACAACTTTTAGTTAAGACTCAGAATAGGCGCCACAGGACCAAAACATAAACAAACGTAATTAATATCATGTCTAACAGGGAACATGTAGAATCTTTTTTATGCTTTTTATATTATGGCAATTATTCTTACATAAAATATGCTGTCTTAAATGGGAAAATGCCGCTAGCGATTTAATCGAATTGAGAGTGAATTTATATTTTATTTTGTTACAAATATGCTGTCCTACTTAATAACTTTTTTACAAGTATTCTAATGGAATATGCTATGAGGAACTCGTTCCACATGCCCCACTCGACGCACAAAGCCATAATTGCAACGAAATTACACCCTTTTCTGTTGAAGTTTCTAAAGTCGGAAACCTTCTACTCTAATAGTTTTCTCTTAACGAACTTAATTTTGGAATTCTCTTCCTGCTATCTGCTTCTTTGACTGTGCTGATATGCATACATTAACTCTACCGTAAACATACATCTTGTATCTCCTTCCTTTGAAAAGAATTATACAGTAGATTAATATGTCACAGAGGCGATATGCCTTGATAGGGTTAAATTGGATTTTTTTTAAATGTATACAGATTAATAGTTAGAAATTAAGTCGGTTTTAATAATGTCAAAATTGCAATCTGAAGATTGAGGCAAAACTAAAACGTGGATCAGTTTAGAATGATTTCTCTTTAATTGGCCGCGGAAATAAATTCACTGGCGAATGAAAGCATATTCTAGGTGTAGGGCATTAGTTATAATTGTTGCCCTTTTATATAAAAAATACACAATATACGATTATTGCCGAAGTAATTTCCATGGACGAATTGTAACTTTTATTCTTTATCTCGAATCAGATGTAAACCTTATTTTAATCGAAAACAGCGCATATTTTATAGACACATATCACTGGTTTCTTCTGCTAACATTGATTTCGAAAGTATATTTCCGTGTTTTTATCATGATGGATTTTGAATTGATAATCCGTTAATACTTCATGTTCAAATTAGCACCGTCGAATTTATCGTTAAACTCGAGAATTAAACCTTCACATCGAAAGTGTTCCTATTATTATTTTTTTCATCGTCATATTACTTTTGTCTGCAAAATTAAGATACGATACCCTAATCAAGTGTTCGTTAATTAGGGTATTAATTCATCACTCTGCAATTCATATTGTCCGCATGAATAATAAGCCATATTTTCATATAATGATACAAATTGTTAGATCATTAGGACGAAATGGTTTCATTAGGACAGTGTCCAATGGAAGTAGATAATTATTTCTCTGGTCTGAATCGTTCATTTTAACTCTTTGTACATGAGCACCATCGTTTTCTGGGGGTCCATTGGCAGTCACTTAATTAATGAGCTTTGATAGGATCATTTGTCTGAGGAGAGAATAATTATGTTATCATAAGCCATCATCTATATCCGTCTAAAAAGACATCAGACAGGCATATCTCTGAAATCATTCACATGAATTGAACACCGTCTGTCACTTGATGCATTAGAATATTTCTAAGTAAGAGGAAGTGAAGAATTTTAAGTTTACATATGCATATATAGATACATATACAGATGTACACACATATATATGCACATATGTATGCATATATACACACATATATATACATATATATAGATACATATATATACACACATACATATACACATATATATACACAGGCACACACACATATATATACACATATATACACACGCACACACACACACACACACATATATATATATATATATATATATATATATATATATATATATATATATTCCCCAAACCTCTGACCTTGATAGAGAAGATTAAAATTTGATGCTATGGTTTCAAATGATTTGAAATACCAGCAATAGGGAAGCTTGGTCTCAAATATTTCCCATATGTTATATATCCATTCTTTTAGAAATAGGGTACAATTACAAATATTAAACGTATCAAATAATCCTTATACACTAGTAAATTTATAACATATAATAAATTTTAATATTTGTATTATATTCTCTCCTCGATTTTATTTCAGATCATTTAAACTATAGCAAGATTTAGTCCTCGCTTCATCAAGAGAGAGGGTTTGGGTAAATATCAGAAATTTTGTAATTCACATGCAAACTAGGAAAGAAAATGCCAATGATATAAATAGTGGTAAGGGTGCAGTATCTTTACACCAAGAATCTAATTAAAATTACAACTGTTATGGATTTCCAAGGATGGTGAAAACGAAAATAAGTTGAATTCCCAGGAAAACAGTAGTTTCTAAGTTATAAAATATTATGTTTTTTCAAAGTGTGGGATAACCTTTCCATATTAATTTAACGTAAAATTAACATTAATTTTATAACTAACTGTTTTATAGTGGAAGAGTATGTTACTATTTTTTAGTTCCGGTGTTTATATGTTAATCGTAGCCTTGTAGACAAACAAAAAACCTACCTTTAAAAACTTGATTTCTATATGTGACCGATGTGCTGAAAACAAATATCGTATTTAAATTTTCCGCAAACAAGTATTTTCCGGGTATTAAGAAATGTAATTCTTTATGCTATAAGTGGTGGCTAAATACCGGAAGAAATACTAATTTGCGGAAATTAATGAGATACTCGTTCTCATCACACCAGAAAACGTGTAAAAAATAATCATTTTTAGGTAGTTTTTGCGTTGGTCTACTAGGCTACAATAAATACAACCCCTTGAAAAATAACCTCCAAAAAATGGAGCTAATAAGCGAGTGCACATTTTTCATGAATAAATATAGACATCGTTATCTCCCCACTTTTTCAAACAATAATGTGTGAGCTAAAAGGCAAATGTTTCCTAGTCCACTACACAATTCAGTTCATAAGTTTTTCTACCGAGCCTTTATTTGTAAAGATCTTATCAATAGTCGCCGAAAGTTCAAACTTATAAAATGATATATATATATATATATATATATATATATATATATATATATATATATATATATATATATATTATAAGTTCAAACTTATAAAATGATATATATATATATATATATATATATAATCGCATTTCCTCTCGGCGTTGCCCGGGTGTTTGGGTGTGTATGTTGAGAAAAAAAAAGTGGTAGTAGGAAGGTAGGCCCGAACCCGTACCGCAAAGGAGGAAAAGAACGGGATAAAACCTAACGTTTATGCTGTTACTACCACCGCCAAACCGGAAGTGGCATTTTTAAAAATTAAGGCTAGATAATCTAAAGGAGAGGATAACTTTCAAAAATATCGGCGAAAAAAGTGACCCTCCTGTAGAAAAGTGTCTAGTTGAAGGGGAAGATATTAATGTTTTTAGCAAATTTTTCGATATTTGTCGTATGAAACGTCGAACTTAAAAATGATACTGAGCTTGGAAAAATCCGTCGGCTCTGTTGAAAGTTTAAGGCAGACATGCAAATAGACATACATACATACATCTATATATTGGGAACTAAAAGTTTTCGACCCACACTGATGAAAAAAGCTTGCTCTATCTCTGAATACCCTTTATGTAAAATTTCAAATATTTAGACCAGAAATTGTCTGAGAATTTGGTAAGAGTTCTCAAAGGTCAAATCTTTGAACTCTGACCCATTAATCGATAAATTTCTACCCAAAACCGATCACATCGATCTCCCCCAAATCTCATTACCCATTATATCAAATTTCGAGTCTGTAGACTTAAAATTGACCAAGTTATTGCGTAGGGCAATGTACAGAGACACACGGACACACACAGACACGTTCACTTTTATAGATATATAGATAGATAGATAGATTAATAGATTAACAAAAATATATACGTATACATAAATATATATGGAAACCATTTTTTGTTTACTGTAAAGATTTTACGCAAATATTATGCAAGCATAAATCATGTAGACTATCTGCATGAATATAATTACACCTAATAGTAAACTCTAGATGATCATCCCATAAGAAACCCGAAAAACTAATAGGGAATTAATTAAAATGAATGTTTAAAGAATATGCAAATTAGCTAGATCTTTTGCTAGTGAATGCATTTCCACAACCCATATATAAGAAAATAGTATTTTGTTTTTAAATAAATAGAAAAGAGGGTTTTTAATATGAATATCAATACACACAAATGAAAAACGAATTTATAGGAATATATATATATATATATATATATATATATATATATATATATATATATATATATATATATATATACTAGCGGTGGGTACCCGGCATTGCCCGGGTTTTAGATGCGTGTGTGGTTGGGCGGTGGTAAAATGAAAACAAACGAAGTAATAACCCTGTTTAAATATTTGTTAATAAATGTGTGTGTAAGCAGCAAAGTAATGTTAATATAACTTTCAAAATCAGTATTAATTCTTCTTGCGTCTTTTATGAGTAAACTGTGTGAGCACGTAAATGTGTATATATATATATATATATATATATATATATATATACATTATATATATACATTATATATATATATACATTATATATATACATTATATATATACATTATATATATACATTATATATATATACATTGTATATATATACATTATATATATATACATTATATATATATACATTATATATATATATATACATTGTATATATATACATTATATATATATATACATTATATATATACATTATATATATATACATTGTATATATATACATTATATATATATATACATTGTATATATATACATTATATATATACATTATATATATACATTATATATATATATACATTATATATAATTATATATATGCATACATTATATATATATATATATATATATATATATATATATATATATATATATATGTAACAAAAAATAACGGAACATTACTAAAACAAACTATTGATAATCGCTATTTTCAAGGCGTTTAACACAGGGTGATTCATGGGAAACATATTTTTTACGGAAAACAAAACTTTGGTAAAAAATTGGTAGTGTACATATAAACATTTACTAAACTATGCAATGTATTAAGATATTTAAAAGCGAAAAAGTATGTGTAACAAATGATTTCGATTTTCACGGGCACAAATGTGAAGTCGCTTCAAGAGTTAGCCTCCACTCTACTGAAGTGTCTTTACCTTTTTTAAAAATATTTTCCCGTATTCTTGTACTTAATTCTCCAAGCGAGCGAGGTTTCCCAGCATAGACGATAGTTTAAAAAATTACAACGGATTCTATTGTTGAAGAGTTATAATATTGTATGGCTGAAAGGCTAGGTCTTTATGTAAGATTCGTTGCACATTAATCGTACTTATTCTCATTTATTCAGAGTGTTGCCTAGCAGAGCGCATGCGACTTCGGTCGATTTCCTCTTTCACTCGATCCCCATTTCCTGGTGTTCTGACGGCTCTGGTAGGGCCTGGTGGTTTGGATTCCAATAATGATCCAATCGTTTCTAGAGCGCTAACCCTCTCAGAATAGTATTGCGACTTGGCATACAACCGTGACGACCAATATTGAATATTCGCTTCACGATACGTTAAGTTTTTGTCACTGATCCACCATTGTTCACGTAAGTGTCATAAGCAAACACACAGTATTCACGACTCCAAGTTGCATGAGGCTAATAAACAAAAAAGAAAAGCAATTCAAAATCAATAAAAAAACTGAAATAAAATGTAAAATAAAAGATAAACGAATAAAAATACACTTAACGAGATCTTAAGCAGGTGTATTGACTGTCTTCTTCACTCACTTCCCCCTTATTTAAGGAGAGCAGAGAGCGTTCTAAAAATATCCCTTTTTCGTAATTCACCCCATAGACATCTTGCTTATGAAAATTCTTGGAATAATCCTACACTAATCACGAGCAGGGTCCCAGTAATAGTTTCACCATGTTAAAAAAGTAATTGAAAAATTACGAAACGGAAAAACTCTAGTCTTCAAAACACTGTCTATGCATAACTACATGATTGAGGCTAAAGACGGCTATATTCAATAAATCTCAGCTAAATTACATAATTTATTTGCCTGTATAGATTTTTTTTCAATAAAGGTTTAAAATTAAACTGTGGTATTGTTTTCTTTACGGCGAGCTTTTATCGTACCCCTCTGTGTTTATATATATGAAAGAGAGAGAGAAAGAAAATAAGAAAAACGAGCTTAAAGACACAACGAAAGTTTGATTATAAAAGATAAATTGACTAATTAGTAAAACTTGGTCAGTGGCAATCAATAAGTTTTTGTTTTATTTAAGCTGAATCATATTAAAAGTGAAACTCCTGAAACACAGTTCTCGGGCATTTTATCACTGTTCATTTTAGTTAGCATACAATGCATATGAATCATAATCCCTTCAAGTAGACAGAAGACACGTTCTATTAAACCTTCTTTTTATTATGCATTCTCATTTAAATCGCATTCATAGACTAAGTAAGTCTTAAGAATACGCTATAATATAAGCGATAATGCTATTGATTTCTGACACGCCTCTCCCTCGGATTGTGTTATTGTTTCACGAGAGACATTTTGTTTTTGTTTGCATGTGAAAAACTAACTGATAATTAAGCAGCAGCATTTTGTGTATTTTTGTTACGTTTTGTGCTGCTTTTTTAAATTGTATTGTTTCTCTTATTTAATCGCATTTGCGAAAGCGAGGAAAGAACAGGTTGTCAGTTGAGATGAATTGAGACAAGCGCCAATTAAAAATTAAAGTCCTTTAATCAATGGTGGTTTTCAATTTCCATGGCCTCCGCAATATTTTACACCGACTTTTATCAATTTAGTCTGCATTGAAAGCAAAACGAATACGGTGCGAATCTGTATCACAATTACTACTCTTCCCGAGTTAATTAAACAGAGTAATAAAAACACATAGTTACTTTCTAGGCCAGAAAGTTGGCGTTCGCGGAAACTATAGAATAGACATAATTAATGAAATGACTTCGAACGCAATCGTTTGTAGTTTAAAACAAATAATTCATGGGATATGGATCAATGTAGCTTTTTTTAGTAAGGGGAAGGGGATTATTTGGCTTAAATCATGAGAAATGATTGTTGAAATTAGTAACATACCCGAGAATTATGAAAAATGATGAAATGTGAGTTATTTGATTGGTGTGTTTGTAATGAAATAACCGGCCAGACAATGTCTCAAAGTTAATATTTTAGTAAGTGGAAGGCGATTATATGGGTTAAATCATGAATAATGACTGTCGAAATTAGTAACATATGCAAGAATTTTTAAAAATGATGAAATGT
Source organism: Euprymna scolopes (assembly GCF_053919585.1). NCBI lineage: Eukaryota > Metazoa > Mollusca > Cephalopoda > Sepiida > Sepiolidae > Euprymna > Euprymna scolopes. The sequence continues at coordinate 140,292,793 of NC_136486.1, forward strand.
GAGTTATTTGATTGGTGGGTTTGTAATGAAATAAACAGCCTAAACAAAGTAGCAAAGTTAATATTTTAGTAAGAGTGGGGTGATTATGTTGGTTAAATCATGAAATATGATTGTCGGAATTAGTAACATCTCAAAGATTTATGAAAAATGGTGAAATGTGAGTTATTTGATTGGTGTCTTTCTAATTAAATAACCACCCAGACAATGTCTGAAAGCTATTATTTTTGTAAGAGAAATGAGATTATGGGGGTTAAAGCATGAAAAATGATAGTCGAACTTAATAACATATCTAAGAATTATGAAAAAAATGATTAAACATTAATTATTGGATTGGGGAGTTTGTAATTAAATAGCCAGGCAGACAATATCTCAAAGTTATGATTTTAGTAAGAGAAGGTCAATTTTGTGGGTGTAATCATGAAATATGAGTGTCCATATTAGTAACATATCCAAGAATTATGAAAATTGATGAAATGTGAGTTAGTTGATTGGTGTGATTTTAATGAAATAAACAGCCTAGACAATGCATCAATTTTTTTAGTAAGGGGCTGGGTGTGTCGATAATGTAAGTAAAATCATGAAAAATGATTGTAAAAATTAGTAATATATCCACGAAATAAGAAAAATGATGAAATCTGAGTTATTTGATTGGTGTATTTGTAATGAAATAAATAGCCCAAACAAATGAAGGTGGGTTTATAATGAACTAAACAGCCCAGGCAAAGGAATATTGTAGTAAGAGAGGGCGATTATTTGGATTAACTCACGAAAAATGATTTTCGAAATCAGTAAAATATCCAATATTTAGTGAAAATGATGAAATGTGAGTTATTTGATTGGCGTGTTTGTAATGAAATAATCAGCCAAGACAATGTTTCAAAGTTATGATTTTAGAAAGAGGATAGGGGCGATAATGTGGGTTGACTCATAAAACATCATTGTCGAAATAAGTAACATATTATGAATTATGAAAATGATGAAATGTGAGTTACCTGATTTGTGTGTGTTTAATGAAATAGACAGCCGAGACAATGTCTCAAAGTTATGTTTTAGTATATGGTAGGCGATCATGTGGGTTAAATCATGAAAAATGATTGTCGAAATTAGTAATATATCCAAGAATCACGATAAATGATGAAATGCGAGTTATTTGATTGGTGTATTTGTAATGAAATAACCAGCCAGATAATGTCTCAAAGTTAATGTTTTATTTAGGGTGGAGGCGATAATATGAGTTTAATCATGATAAATGATTGTCTAAGTTAGTAACATACCTAAGAATTATGAAAAATTAGGAAATGTGAGTTAATTAGATGGTGTGTTTGTAATGAAATAACCAGCCAAGACGATGTCTCAAAGTCAATATTTTAGACAGGTGAGCGATAATGTGGGTTAAATCGTGAAAAATTATTATCGAAATAAGTAACAAGAATTATGAAAAATTATGAAATGTGAATTACTTGATTGGTGTGCTTGCAATGAAATAAACATACCTAACAATATATCAAAGTTATTAATTTAGTGATGAGGGCGATAATGTTGAATCGGAAAAAAGGATAGTCGAAATTAATAACATATCCAAGAATTATGGAAAATTATGAAATGTGAGTTATTTCATTGGTGTGAAATAAACAGCCCAGACAATGTATCAAACTTATTACTTTAGTAAGAGGGGGGACGATAATGTTAATTCAGTCGTGAAAATAATTGTCGAAATTAGTAACATATCCAAGAATCATGAAAAATGATGAAATTAGAAATGTATCAAAGTTATTTTAGTAAGGGGGAGAGATAATGTGGGTTGAATTATGATAAATAATCGTCGAATTTTGGAACATATGCAAGAATTATGGGATTCATCGAGATACGTACACATATATACTTACAGATTACCCGGGTCACCCGGAATTGAATGAGATGCATGCAAATGTATGCACACAGAATACACCCGCTCCTGGGATCGAATGAGGTAGATGCAAATGTATACTAGCAGAATAACTGGCGTTGCCTTGGAATGAATTAGATTGATTGAAATATATACTAACAGAATACCTTGCGTAACCCAGGATTTAATGAGATTGATTGAGATATACACGAGTAGATCACCCAGCGTTGCCCGGGATTGAATGACATAGGTGTGAATATACATTAACAAAATACCTGGCGTCGCTTGGGATTGGATGAGCTAGGTGGAAATATATATTAGCAGAATACCCTGCATCACCCCGTATTGAATGAGATAGGTGGAAATATATAGGAGTTTATAATGCAGGTGAAAATATATACTAACAAAATACCTGGTATCGCCTGGGATTAAATGATATAGGTACGAATACAGATTAGACGAATACTTTGCGTCGCCCGGGGTTGTATTAGAAAGCTGCACTTATACACTAACAGAATGCCCGGCGTGACTCAAGCTTGAATGAGATACATGAGATAATTCATTTGCAATATTCCCAGCGTCGCCCGGGATTGATAGAGATTGAGGGAAATATATATTAGCAAAATTCCTGACGTTGCCCGGGATTAAGTGAGATAAAGGCAAATATACATTCGCAGAATAATCAGCGTCGCTCTGGATTAAATAAGGGTGGTATAATATAAAGTGTGTACCGGAAATAGCTTAAACAATTTTCTATCTCAAAATTATTTTATTTGTGAAGTCGATTCCGGATATGGCTTAAACAGTGTATGATCTCAAAATTAGATTAATACATATATATTGTTGGTTTTCTATGAAAGTTTCCTAGGCCAGTTTCTGTAGGGGCTGATCTATATATATATATATATATATATATATATATATATATATATATATATATATATATATATATATATATATATTAAATTATGTAATTATCCGGGAATGATATGATGGTTGTAGTAATGGGTAGAAAGAAGCATGATTATGTTAATTTTAAACGCGCTCTTTGGTTTTTTAAGGTAAAGTTGGATAAAGTAATGTCCGTTTTGGGGTAAAAACAGTATGTGAAATTGTTCATATATGTATTTAAATTATCCGTCTTAACGTAGGTAAAATTATTTCAAATATGTGTTGTATATTACCCGTCCTTTCAAAGGTAAAATTATTTCATATACATGCTGTAAATTACCTCCCTTCGAGAAGTTGGTGTATTTCGACTCAAGGATATTAGGCAATAGCATCCAGCAGTAGTCTCGCATCATATCGGAAGTCAGTTCTATGTGATAGGTGATCAGCATTTTCGTAATATCTTGGAATATTTACCTGTGCTTTGTCACTCCCTGTGGTTAGATTTAAAGTGAAAAAAGTGTGTGTGTTAAATGAGAATGACATTTTGCATCTCATTCTGATAAGTATTTAGCAACATCTCATGATAGTGTTGGTAATTTGGTACGAGTTTGTATCCAAGAGAGTCATTACGGGCTGACTAAAATGATTCCCATTCTCTCAGTTATTAAGGTAGATAAAAACTCCCCAAAGTCATTATATTCAGCTATTTACGGATTTCCCGTCTTCGAACTTAGAATCTTTGAGACCTTGGAGCAGAGTAGACAAGTGTTGAGAGTTTATTATGGTCCTATTATGGATTGGGGTAACAAATTGCTTGTTTCATTTCATCGACAATTATTTCTGATAAAATCTTTCTTGCGGTTCATATCTTAAATCCATTTCTATTTCTGCACCCCGTAAAAGCGGTTCTCCGTATCGGTCTAAACACTGTGTCACAGCCATAGACTATTCTTTATTTATACCAATCTACTAATTTCTGAATGTATATATTGCCCATCTCTCCTAGACTTAAATAAAGTAGAAGTAAATTATATACCCGTGCTTTTCTAATGGGTTGATTAAAAATACTATAATAAATTATCTATTGAATATCCGTAAGCTAATCCACTAAAGAAGCGAGGACATTGTAAGTGGAGTTTTGTCATAGATGAAATCAAATATCGCAATATTGCTGAGAACCTAACAAGCACGCTATATTACGAAGTACACTTTAGAATAAATAGTGCATAGTATTTAACATATTTATTTATTATTATGTTATATGATTTATATTATATATATATATATATATATATATGTTTGTTATTTTTGCACACTTAAAAACTTAGAAATACATGTATGTGCTCCTATTTTACAGGAATATATTATATAAAACGTGTTATACATTACACATAATAAAAATATGTCCATGTTTTCCTTTATTTTAATGTGTGTTTTTTTTTTCTTTTCATATGATCCATGCATTAACAGGTAAGTTGATTATCTTTGATATTTATTGTAAATATGATTACCTAAATTTTATGTGACGAATATTTTATATTAATCTCTAACAGAATATTATGTCACTATAGTAGGAGTTTTAAAATAGACGCGTGGCAATTATTTTATTTTACGTTTTCATAGATTATATGGTAGCGTACATCTGCACATATGTACGCTGCATATAGCTGCTGATAAACCCGAATGCATTATTATACATATATTGGTATACACATACGAGTGTACAAGATGCGACATGTAACCTTTTCTAAGATAGCGATCCATCTACCAAATGCTTTTCTTAATAGCAACACTCCAGCAAATGAAGTTTTACATAAAAATGTAATATTTTTTGTGTTCTTTTAATAATATTATAATTAATGATATCTAACAAACTGCTTTTCTATTACAACGCGTGCACATATTCAAAGAAAATCATATTTTCTGATTAACTTCTTCAAAGCTTTTTTGAGAAGTATTCGTATCATCTTCCCAATAAGAAAACAAATTTAGATATGTCCTTTTCTTTTACAACAAAGCTTTTTTTATGAAATGAATAGCATTAAAAGATATAATATATAATTGCAACATGTTTCCAAACAATTCTAAAATTAGATTTGAAATGTTTGCAAATAGTAAAAAAAATATTTAATTAAAATATATTTGATGTAAAATTGTCTAAAAATTATAAAACTACATCTTATTTTAGATTGTCGAGGCCTACACTTGATATATCATCAATTTCACTTTAAAATATTAACTTCAACGATGGTTCTTAGGCTTAGTATTGTAGTAACTATCTAGAAAGTATACTATCCTTATCATGAATACATTCGTATCTAATAAAATTTTAAATACAACTTGCATAACGAATAGAATGGTGCGCCTATATGAGTGCATTCTCTATGTAGTAATTCTTCGGGTTCTCAACTACCTCTTGGTAGATACATTTACATGAACGACTTGCCAGCGTAATTAAACATCATATTGCCGATTGCGTTGGAACTTATTTACCTGACTTCCCACAAAGACAAAAAAGCAATCGCCTATTTTTCTTGCTTAAATATTCGATTTGGATAGGGAGAAAAATACTTCAGTCTTAAATTAGTAAGCTTTAAGTGTTAGAGCATCAAGCAGATAATACATTTTATCCCAACACGACGATCTCGAGTTTACGCTAATATCTGAAAAACGTATCCCTTTGAATTATACGATGATACGAGATGTTATCTTTAACTATAGCCACATTTATTTGCGTCTCACTTTCATAGGGTATATGAAAGCAATTTGTCGTATACATATACAAATAATTGAAACAAAGGTAGTATTGAATTACTTCGGCTTTGCTATGTGTGGAAATATTACAGCTAAGCAATATGTATCTGTAAACATATGTGCATATGGCGATTATTGATAAGAATGAGACCTTTCCCATTTCGCCAGTTTAAAATAGACTGAATAAGATGTATAATGCTGTTCATTAACCCCTATTGTAGAATCAATTTCACATATTTGCTAAATTTTAAGATGAATAAATACAGTAATCTATCGCCGAAACATTTTCCAATAGATCTTACAATGAGACAATGTACGGACGTGTATGATTGAACTTTCACGGCATTTGAACTTCAACACTTGCTTTACTAATTTTACATTGGAGTCTGGTAACCGTTCAACAACTCAGACTGTTCAGAATTTAAATTGATGTCCAAATTTTTGAGCTGATACCAACATTATACATTCTTTTAATGTTTTTATATTAATAAAATATTAAGAAATTACGTAATTATTACAGATATCGTTAATATTGTGAGCATGCCTTCATTTTGCCAACACTAAAACAGACCCTCAACGGAACAAAGCAACAGAAAATCCGTTATGTGCCTTCCAACGTGCACAAGTAAAATCACATTGTTACACTTTTTATCGAACTTTATCGGCTTTCGAAGATGTTAACTACTAGTCATAGTCACAAAATATCGCAAATCGTTTGGGAAATCTGTTTTAATGGGCATTTAGTGCCCGTGCAACGTCAAACATAATCACGTATCCTCGCAAATACAAATTGTTAATTATTTTATTATGAAATGATGCATACATTTTATTCATAATTTTCCGAATATCTTTATAAATTAGATCATATAAACATATATGTGTTAAATATTTGGACATTACATAATCTTTATTATCGACCATTTTACTTTGTCTGTTTTCCTATTGCATTTACTTTTCTGTTACTTATTTTAATTTTTCTCTGTAGAAAACATTACGTAATTTTTAAAATAGTTTTTCTACATATTTCTATGTATTTAATACTTATGAATTAATAAACTTTAAAAACACATGGTTATGTTTCAAACTTTCTCTACCAGTTGTAGTTGCCTGGAATTTGATCGATATAAAACGCGCAAGAGTGGAACAACATTCTGTACAAAGATCATCTACATTGATACGATAGTAATATTTGAATAATTCACTACATATAATTTTTAATATTTTTATTTGATCCTATTCCCCCCTACACGATAAGTTAATTATCCTTTATGATTTGTTAGAGTATCTTGTATATTTCACATTCTTCATTTGATTATAAATATAATTTTGTGCTGGAAACACATACGTTGGATGTATGCTTTTTCTTTATTCCCCATTTTGATTAGAGTAAACAAATGTTTTATTGCTCGTGTTTCAAACGAATCTATTATTTTATTCCACTAAAGAATATAAATGCTTATAAAGATTAGAGTTTGATCTCAACGCTTGATATGACAGACTAATAATTTTCGAATTTAATGTATTCTAGTTTCCAGTAAATACCTATATATCAATCTAAACTCATATTAAATCGTCATCGGTGGTTTCAATAAAGGCTATTGGTGTCTATTAAGTTTTACATATTGCACACAAATATTTGCCATCAGTGTGATAACGACGTAATAGACAAACTGAATCTCCATCATCTCTGAGACTAAGATTAAGGGGTCTTTATATATAAGAACATTCATATGTTTTATCCTATTTCCTTTTGATCGTCTCGTTATAAAAAATAATCTCCCACACCATGGGAGATAAATCAGCCCCGAAAAATGTGTACATACCTCCGAACATTGGATGCACAATTTTAAATCAGCATATATCTTTACATCATGTTACAACACGGGTCCTTATAGGAACAACCGGATATATAAATTATATAGAAACTATCTCAAAGTAATAACTTAAGTTGGGGTCAGACACACACACACACACACTTACACATATGCATACATGTTGGAGGTAGGAGAGGGTGTTGGAGACGCCCCTCCCTGGGATTAATAGACTATTTCATGACGTTACTTCTTCTGGCGACCTCATATCCAGTATCGATTACCGTGTACAAACGCCCTACGGTTGAGGTATGGTATTACTCAACTCACTTTGGTGTAATATATGTGAATACATGTTTCTTCCTAGAAATCGTGCGTTATTTTCGTTTATTACCATTTAACCCCATAACAACACACACACACACACACACACACACATATATATATATATGGATTGATTCAATACCACAAAAATGAACGAGTACACTAAAAATGCTTGACACGTAACTTAAACATCAAATGGCAAATATAAGTACCCGACACTGAGGTCCTTTGAGACCATGTTGATCTAGTATTGTGACCCTTGTAAGCAGATATCACATACGTTGGGTGGGCCACCTGGTTTGAAGGAAAGATTATAAGCTCCTGAAACAAATTTTGGATGACGACATTGAAAATATCAAGCGCCCTCAACATAAGCCAAGGAAGAAGTTCAGGGGCTGTACAGAAGACTTTTTCAAAGTCTTGCATTTCAACACCCCTACGCGAAATGCGGCGAAAACCTATGCGTTTGGGTCGTGCTGCTCTAGAGAAAAGAAAACAGACATCAAGCAATCTGGAGCAAGGGTTTTGCAAAGATTTAATTGATGGTCTTAACAATGATAAACAGCTAGAAACGCGACAATTGCGAACGAGTGTTTTGTCAAAATCTGGCTTCGTTAACCACCAAATTCCTGTTTAAATCAACTTCAAACATATTAGTTCGAACCAAAAGATATGTTTAATATGCAGCAAATTTCTAAGCCTACTACAGGTTTGAGAAGACATATGTTTTTTCAGAGGAAGTAAACTCAGTGGAAATTGCTCACTTTGTATGGCATATCTGCTTTAAGATGTGAAATCTGGGCAGGACTGCGGAGTCATCTAAGATGGCATGAAGGTTGAGATGAAAAGAACACAATCATGTTGCAATCATATATATATATATATATATATCATATATATATATATATACATATATATATATATATATATATATATATATATATATATATATATATGTATAAGGAATGAAAAAAAATACCAGCGGTGGTTGACGTTATGTTATGAGAAAAATAGAAAAAACCGAATGAAATTATTAAAATATCAACGTTTCGTCCTTATTTCAGAGGACATCTTCAGGATAATTGAATTAAAAAATAAAAATGTAAGAAAAGAAAAAGTCATAGATCGTGCGAAAAAGACAGTTATTGAATCCTACCCATGCCGGGAAGGACAAACATATGACTTTGCCCGGTCGTAAAGTATGCTTAAATATTATATTTTAATTTGTCCAGACTCTATTAATATTATTATAGAGGTGGGATTTCAAAAGTAAAAAAC
>NC_136486.1:140309235-140399235 GCF_053919585.1 Euprymna scolopes
TTACACGACTATTATCTATCATAAAATCAAAGAAATAACACATGAAAAATATTTTGAATCGAGTCTTCTCTTGCTGTTATTTCAGATTATTTGAACCCATAGCAGCAGATTTTAGTTTCTTCTCCATCAAGGCCAGAGATTCTGGGAAATATTATGTATTTTGTAATCCACATGCAAAACTATTGAAATAAATTACTATGATCTAAACATTTTATGCCTGTAAAAAAAGTGTCTGAAATAAGATCTGGGTGATAGATAATGTGTGATCTTCAAGGCAAATATGACATAAACCACTAGAAAAATCAGGCCATTACTTCTTCAAGAAGTCTCTATTTGTAAAATTCTGACCAATAGTCGCTGAAATTTGGAACTTATAAAAATGCTAAATAACATGGTATACTATAGATAAATCTATGTTGGTAACCAAATTGAATACTGAAGTGTTCATATCTTTGGTTATATGGGACGAAACTACATGAAGGTGTGCAGACTTTTTTGAAAATTATAATACTATTCTATGGTTTAAATTTTATTAACATGAGCGAAATTTTCAAATTTTCTTTTTGCATTCAACACATACATATATTAAACATATAAAAATGCATAATATATAAAACAGTATTCTTAGCTTACAGATGAATAATTTCTTCCGAAAAAAGGGAGTGGAGTTCATGCCGAAACGCTCAATAAGTATTAGTGGCTGAGAACATACTGTAATAAGTTTCTCAATAACGCACATCCTAATTTGAAAATTAGGAGTGGTCGATATGCGGAAATTCTTGTAGGAATTTAGACGATTTTACTGAACTAGGAAAAACAAAATAAAACAGCGTTTATGTTCACTAAAATTTCAGACACATTTATATGCACAAAGACTTGTCAGACTTATATTACAATAACATTAGCTAATTTGAGTTGATAGATAATATTCACGTTTCTCTCCGGTGGTTCACGCAGCATTGTTAAACTCAGGCGATACGAAAGTTGCAAAATGTTGCGTAGATAGTCAAACTAAGAGACATTAATTGTCGAATCGAATCACTTCCGTTCTCTGTCTCGCCTACACGCTAAATAAACGTTTTTTTGTAGTTTTCTCAGTCGTTTTCAGTTATAAAATGTTTGCCCAGTTAACTTAGACAATATTACGGTTTTGCTTCATTAAATGTTTCCCCGAATTATTGTGTTTTATATCGGTGATAAATGTTTCATAAGATTTATTGGGAATCGTCGTCTATGCCTGATGGGCATATAGCTTTCCTCTTACCCAGAAGCGTTGTACGAAGGTATAGAGGGAAATTATGTGTTTTTCATTAATTGTTCAAATATGGATATAATGGAATTTTATTCACTGTTCGTGTCCTTGTTTCATTCTAGAAATTTAAAAAGGTTTTTATTTTGAAAAGTAACTTTGTAATGTAACTAACCCTAACAATTATTAATGGCATACTTATGTTCCCCAGATGTAATATATATATATATATATATATATATATATATATATATATATATATATATATATATATATATATGTGTGTGTGTGTGTGTGTGTGTTTGTGTGTGTGTGCGAAGAAAGAGATATTGTTTATCAATTTACACCAAGTTTCTGCACGGAATATCGATTAGAATGATTTTCCCAAATCTCCGCACAAGTTTATGTCAAATTTCGAGTCTGTAGACTTAGAATTGACAGAGTAATGTGGTAGGAAAATTTAGACACACAGACAATTTCACTTTTATAGGTCTATAGATACGACTAACAAATACAAACTTACATTATTGCTTAATATTTAGCCTCATACACTTCAGATATTTACCTTACAAAATATACAGACGCCATTTTGTACAACTTCATTTTTCGTTGTGAAATATACAGCAATAACATGCGCCTGTTCGCTTGTTAATTGCAATACGACACAATATTATAATGGAGACGTTTTGAAAGTAATAACATACCAACCGAGTAAAACACGATAGTTGGAACTTGGAAGACTTTTATATCACACTATATATGCTCAGGAACGCTATAAAAAAGGTATTCATTGATCTACCTCGGTTTCTAAATTTACAAAATTCATAGAAAATAAGATGTACGAGGGGCGTGCAATAAGTAATGCCCCTGACCCACTTCCCATAGCAGTGGAGCAACGAAACTTGGCACAGTTATTAGTCTTTCTCTACATAGGAACCACCCAGATCTATGTATTTCTCCCATCGTTTGATGTAGCTCTGTCCGCCAACCACGACGTGACTTCAGAAATCAAGGCTGCACCATCTGGGAAATGATTTCTTTTCAAAAACAACTTACTGATTGGGAAGAGGTGAACGTCAGAGGGTGTAAGGTGAAGAGGGCAGTGAGGATGGGAAGGATTTAATAACCAGACGCCCGTGATTCTGACCTGGCGAGTTGTGGATCGAAGCGTTGTCCTGCAGGAGGAGGGTAGAGTTGCTAATCTTGCCCCTATCTTGCTTTTGATAGCTTCCCTTTATTTCCTCAAAAATGAAGCATAATAGGGCCCTGTAATTGTGATAGACTTTGTCAGGAAATATGTCATTCATTACTCCGCCTTGGTCCCAGAAGACTGTTAGCATGACCTTGACAACGGAGGGCTACACCCTTGCCTCCTTTGGAGCTTGTGAATCCAAGTGCTTCCACTGCATTGACTGGGCGTTGGTCTCTGGATCATAATGATGGAGCCAGGTTTCATCCTGTGTAATCAGTCTTTTGAAAACCTTTAACTCATCTTCTTGGCACATCTCCAAATTCATCGTCGATCACTCGACTCGTTCTCGCTTCTGGAATGGTGTGAACAACCTGGGAATCCATCTGGCAGATACCCTATATATATATATATATATATATATATATATATATATATATATATATATGAAAATGGTCATAAATGATAGTCTCCACAGATCCTGTACTAATCTTGACATCTTGGGCTATTTGGCGAATAGTAATGGGCCGATCTTCCTAAATGGCAGCCTCAACCTGACGTACAGATGCCTTACCAATGGCAGAAGGAGGGCGAGCAAGTCTGGCAGCTGTTTCCATAGACTTCCGACCATGTTTGAATTCACTATGCCAACGTTTTACAAGGTCATATGATGGGGTATTATCACCATAAGTTTCTTTCATTTCATCAAAACTTTCCTGTTGTGTGCGTCCTTTCAAATAGAAAAATCGAATCACTGCTCGACATTCAACAGGCTCAATTTAACACCTGACACAGTCTAAACACCTATAAAACAGACACCACAATTAGTTCAGAGCTGTTATTTGTCAAATAACCCGTAGAGATAAAAATCATTGCACATGCAAAATTTCAGCTGGATCAGACAACTGGAAAGTTGGTCAGGAGCATTACTTATTGCACACCCGTCGTATTACATAACAAAACTATTCATGAGAAGTACTTTTAATCCATAACGATCGGTATATAGAAACTCAGTACGTATAAAGTAACTTATTAACCAATATATATATATATATATATATATATATATATATATATATATATATATATATATATATATATATATATATTTATATAAAATTGAATAACATAAAAGGGACCAACAATTTTCAGCTGTCTGCTATTGAATTCACAAACCACTGATTTAGATGGAATTTTATTCATCTTTACTCATTTTTCATGATATTGCAATAATGTTTTAAATATATTAAGGTTTTCTCATCTTTATTTTTTAATATTTTGATTGAGTTGCGCCTTTGATAAACATCCATAAAATATCTTAAAATAAAACTTTAGATATTCTATATTTATTTAAGGTTGTGTCCATATGTACGTTTCCATATATAACAACGATTTTTCTTATTGAAATAATACTAGCAATAGCTATAATTTTTACTAATATTATTATAATAATTTTACTAATAATATTAGCAATAGCAAGATTGTTTTAGCAATACTATTAAGATACAGAAATATATTGCATATTTCTCATACTGTGTAGTTTTCTGTATCTAAAGATAGTCACACATACATATTACATTTCGGACTTCATTGCTGCTAATCCTTAATTCGTCAGGTGTGCAAAGTATTAGCAGTCTATTTTATTAATAACTTCAGCATTATTCAGTTACTTATTATAATGTAGTTGATATATTCATGCAAATCATCAATAAGAAACAATTTTAGAAATAAATAAGAGAAGGAATAGGGTTTTCTATTGAAATGAATTTATAAAAATCCAAATTGAATATGTGCACAGGATATTATATAATAGATAAACTAATATTAAAAGCACCTAATGATAGTACTTCGTAATAGTTGCCTAGAATTTACAGAAAAACACATTTTCATATTGGGGCATGCAGTTTAAGGTTGCATTAATACTTTAAAATAAAATGCGTTTACTCCCACAAATCGTGTAACGAATAACTAATGTAAAATAAAATCTCTGCATCAATAGATATTATGCACTTTACTGATACTTATTTTACTGATAAATTCAGAAAATAGTCTTATTGCTTTTGTGCACTGGCGTTATGATAATGATGTTCATAGAAAGTACCTCAGAATTGGCAGAGAAATACCTTACTAGCGACCTTTATTAAGATAGCTTAATTCATAAAACCAGGGAACAATAAGTTGCTGTCATTAATACAAAATAACGTAAACAAAAGCATCACAAATTTTCAGAGTAACATTTTTTCCATTAAAAATAAACGATTTATACTTTTGTTATTGTTTTTTTTTATCTGTGTTTATGTCTGTATATTTTGATGTCCAGCTAAAATTTTAAGCAAGCAAAACAATTATATATTTTCCAATTCTTCTTTGAACGAAAAGATGTGAATTATATATTTCCAATGACGAAATTAATACAACAATAATTTTCCAGGTTTCTAGAGCAATTCAAATTATATAACTATATGAAATATATACGTTTATACACCTTTTACTCTCGTATATCAATGGTGCTTATGTTTAATTTAGAGCAATATTACAAATCAATTTTCATTAGCCGGACATGTTTTTTAATTGTTACATAAAACCCCATAAAATAAGACAAATGCAGGCAAGAAATTTTCATAACCATAATTTCTTAATGAAATCATGATACTTAACTTGTGTAAGTACCATTGATTAATAGTGGGAAGTGAGTCCGTAATTTATTTATATATATAATTTGTTATACTTGATGACACGTAACATTCACATATAGACTCGTTTTAAGCTTATTGCTTATAACTCGGCAGATTCACTTGTACTTTAGAAATTTCTTATCTGTTAACTGACAAACGTTGTTTTCCGTGAGAACGACGAGTGTGTTGATAACGGCCATTATCCGAGGAAGAAAAATTAGATTATTTCTGAGTGAATATAACGAAAATGATTTCGTTTATTATATTGATGTTAGAATATATAAGTTTGAATAATATATACTGATTAAATGATACTTGCCTCACACTCTAATCCCTGGTTCGAATTCGTTATCTTATTCGATGGAATTCTATATCCTAACACTTTAATGAATATAGAATCCATCGATAAGTTTTAAGAACATATGCCCATACGAAGAGTTGGAATAGTCATACATTAGTCACTGAGACTGTATTATCTCTACACACACGTTTAACAAGAAGAATAAAAACACACGACTATTAAAACTTAGTGTCGTTATTATGCTAGATTAAACTGAACTGATCAGGAAAATGATACTCTTATATTCGACATAGAAATAAACTAAAATTTTATTGAGGACGTTTATCATTTAAATAAAGGAACAAATGAACTTGTAAAAAGGAATTATTTCTCATATATATATATATATATATATATATATATATATATATGTATATATATATGTATATATATATATATATATATATATGTATATATATATGTATATATATACTAATCATTTTATGTATTAATTAACTCTTATTTCACACTGTATTGTTTATGTAGTTAAACAATACACCAATCCCTTGACTTTCATTGGCGTAATTGTGATCGTACCAGATCAACAAGCGAGTAATAAGGTCTGAATGTAAATACCACTTAGCTTCTCCCGATCAAATACTTAGCATTACCGCGAGAAAAGCTGAGTTAACTTCCATTGTGTTTTTGTGGCCACGTTAGAAAACGTTCATTTCAATGTGTGAGTCTATTTATTTTCTTACAAACAAGGGAAATTTAAGCATAAAGTTTGTATCGTCCTGATAGTAATTCTAAACCGAAATACTTTACCCCAACTGCTCTTATTTTTAATCCATAGAATTTACAAGACTTGACAATGTGTCATCCAGTTGATTTAATAATAAAATCACATTAATTCCTAGACCAGATTAACAATGCAATTCAGTAATTATCTAAGCATAATTATCTATCACAGAAAACCATAGCAACCTGTTGTAATATTACCCTACCATATGTCTTTACTCAGTATAATTCCATCATTTATCTATTGCATTTATGCATCATTATATGTTTTAGTAAGTTATTTACATTTTAATTCTAAAAACCGCATATCTGCATTACTACATATGTATTTAAATCGAACAGATTTGATTGTTTTTCTGTACATCTTCATTGAATAATCAACAAACATCATTTGATTCATAAGATTGTATAAACCGTAAATCTTAAATAGGCAATTTGATACTGATATTGAATGGCTCTATATCTAAAATTGTTAAATGAATTCGCATTCTGTCCAATACGTATATAAAGCTCCTTTCAATGAAAAACACCCCGTAAAGAAAATACAAAATACGGTAGTTTAGAATCTTGTATTCGTAAATTGTTTAAGCGAATAAATGCACAACAGTAAATAAAATAGATCTTAGTTTAGTAATAAAACCTGTAAACAATATTATGGCAATGCGTGAATTAAGTATGATTTGAATCAAAATTGCAATTTGCATCTTTAAACGCGCTAATCAAACGGGCTTTTCTTGCTTATATCCGTTTTCATGTTTATGATAATGCAAGGAACCTTTAAAATACGGCTAGAGACTGTGCCTATTTCCTAGACTTTATGTAAAATCGAAAATACTGTGAGTTATAAATATCGTCTTTGTTTTTCTTGCATTGTCTCTGATTTCTAACGGAAAAGACGGATGCGACATTTTCTTTTTTGCACCCCTGATCGATATTCGGATTCCAATCATTCGATAACCCAATGTTGCAATCCCATGTGCTTGAGTTTGACGCCCGTGCATAAAAGACGGAGAAAATGGACGACAGCACTGACAGCAAGAGTAGAGCCGTGCGCGCAGCACGTTCAATGGAGACGGACTTCTATGCGGATTACGAATTTTATGTATTTTTTTTTATTCTTTCCTTATTTCGTACCTGCTGGCTTATAGAAGTAAGACGCGCTTTTCAAGTCGCTAGGAACACTTTCAAACGCAGACTATACAATAAAAAAGAAACAAGAAAAACAAAGACACTATTCAGAAATGTTTGTGCCGGAAGAGGAAGTAAAACAAATACAAACACTACCTGCCTGATAAACACACAAAAAGTTCATTCTTAATATTATTGAATACAGCACACACACACACACACACACACACATATATATATATATATATATATATATATATATATATATATATATATATATATACAATGTTATTGCGAGAAACTAATTTGCTGTAACAAAACATTAAAATAGTATTCGCAGATTGTGTAAATCAGTCATTTCACAGAATATTTGGAGGGTAGATATTTGAGAATCTACTCCGCATACATGGTTAATGCACTAATTGTGGCCACTGATAAACGTTCGTCTATTTTTACATCATGTTTAAAATGTTTAATAAATACTAGCAAGTCCCGTTGAAATTCCCCAGTAGTTGAGAATTTTAAAAACACATTATAAATAACATGAATTAATATAAAACAGAAAACGGCGAATTTAAAACAATTTTTAGTAAACTCTCTTTTTTACCTTTTAAGGCTAAATAGATTAATTTTATAATAATTACATTTTTTTTTAAATTAAAATTCAACACAACACGGTATTTTTTTTTTAAATATTTTTTATATGAATTATAAAATATATGTATCACTTTATTTGGACGTTACTATATGAATTTAAAAAATAATATTTACCCATAAAAACCATTTTAATCTCATCTTTCTTAGTTGTTGTTTCACGACGTATTGGCAAACTATTCCTCTGGCCTTCGTCCGATAGTAATCGCCATGGGATAGGAACTTCGAATCTACTAACTGCATTCTCAGCAAGTACTGTAATCTATAGTTTTTGTTGTATCGCCACGTTTTTTGGACAAGTAAGCCTTCGACTGTCTTCTGTTAGGATTGATACGACAGTCGTCTGAAAATTCTCACCTGAAACCGTATAGAATCAACGTCTCTATCAACTGCACCACGGGCCCCGAAGGGCGATCAAGGTTGCATGTTTTGATCTTATAAATGCACGTTTATTTATTATTAGATCTTCCATGGTCGAGTCCGTACCGAATGGTATATATATTCTTTAATTAGAATTGATTATTGAATCTGAGTATTACTTAATAATTTATTTTATTGTGGACTATTATCCGCATCTTTGTTAGTTGTTTAAACAACAACTAAGAAAGATGAGAATAATGGTCCGCAATAAAAAAAATAGTAAATAATATTCATCTCAATAATGAATACCAATTAAATAATGTATTAAAATAATAATAATAATAAAATTGTTTAAGCAACAACTAAGAAAGATGAGGAAATGTTCCGCAATAAATAAAAATTAATAAATAATACTCATCTCAATAATGAATTCCAATTAAATAATATATTAAAAATAATAATAATAATAAAATTGTTTAATCAACAACTAAAAAAGAGAGGATAATAATCCGCAATAAACAAAAATTAATAAATAATACCCATTTCAATAATGAATAACAATTAAATAATTTACTTATAATCTCCTTCCTTTCTGTGATAAAAATCAAATCAAATAGGAAATTTAAAACCGTAAACAAGCAGCTGTGCTTTGTTTTTTTAATTTCTGGATAGGAAATGGTTTTAATGATTTTAACTGATAAAGAGCGATTATAAAGCAAGATAATTCGTTTCTCATTAATTAATATTTGCGATGATATTTTTTTGTATTTGTAGCACAGGACATCGTACAATAAAATTAATATTTAGATTATAAATGTGAGTATGTTAATTCTTATCATAATTTTATAGGTCTTCACAAGTTTGGTAAAATCCAGGTTGTGCTACAATAAAACATCGACTATGTATGCATTGTACGTTGTAAATAAAGATTCCGAATTTTTGATATCTGCTTTAATTTATCCACAGTCGAGATCTTATTAATTATGCAGCTATCCTCGTGTGATAATTGCGATTATTTGCAGTGAGCTCGTGCATGTAAGTATTGTAAGGAGAAATTGTTATGAAGGAACACGTTTCGTGTTATTTCGCACACAAACATCTAATAGCATTTTTATTTACACATTTATATTGTTTTCTCACTAAAGGGAAAGTTCTATATTAGACAGTTTACTTTTAGTTAAAATGGAGGTGGGTGGCAATATATCCTATATATATATATATATATATATATGCCGTGGTACAGCAGAAGAATATGTGGATTAATGGCATGCATAGCATAAAATCTACTGATATATATATGCATACACACTAACATATGTTGACTTTTCTTGAACGAATATATTGAAATAGGCTACATAATATGTAAATCTATAAATATACTATAAGGAATTTATACTGATGATTTATAGAGAATTGTTTCTGTTGAACATCATTCTTTATGATGATTTTGTTGACATTTGTTTCCCTGATATCTTTCACATAAGATTCAGACATAGACGCATACTGCGTACTTACAAGAATGACTGAAATGAAGGTTGCCATCGTCATTAAGTAAAAGTGGAATACTCAGGTTGTCAACCTGTGGCGTTATCCACGGAGCTATTGTACCATTACTTATTATGATAATTACATACAGTTTTGTTTAGTTCACTATTAATGATAGTTTTGTGCGTGTGTATAAATGCATCCATACTTTTCTTATATGAATAAGTTTAGTTGCGTGTTATGTATCGCGCCAGAAGGAAACAGACACTAAAGTCACACCTAAAAAGGTAATAAATATTCTATACTACTGTATCCAAATCGATGTAAATCGAGTTCATTATATGCAATAGTTTTGTGGTCAAAAGGATAATCAGAACGTGACAGTTATTTTCTAATATCATTAGTAACGGTATGTGCTATCGTTTTTGCTTTTGTCAGAAGAAATAGCCTATTAAATAATAACGATAAGGAAATGAATGGTAAATCTACTTTGTAAGTTATTGGGACAAGAATATTCACTATCTTTTTCCAACAATATTACTGTTAAAATTTACAAAGTTTCTTTCTTACTTAAGCTGCGGATATGTTTGTATTTTGTACGCTAATCTAGTTTATTAAATTTGAATTCTGATTTTATACGTGTTTTCATTAACACTAACAGTTCAGCCCGGCTTTGCTCGGGCTTTATGGATCGTTCATAACGTTATGTGAATATGTGTATATATATATATTAAAAAGTGTGACTCATGTCCATGTAACTTGCATCTAAAATTTCAAGTGTTTAGACCCAAACTTGGCGGAGGGGTTAATTAAAGTGTTCAAAGGTCAAATCTTTTAACTTTTAACCATTTGATAACCAAATTTGTGACCGAAAACCAATTAAAGATTTTCCCAAATCTCAATGTAAGATTTATGTACAAATCTCGAGTCCGTGGACTGAACATTGTTTGAGTAGTTTATTAGGGAAATGTATACACACAGACACACAGAGACAATTGCACTTTTATAGATATATAGATAAAGCATCCCGTGCCCCGCCTTTTTTGGGGGTATTAGTAATATAATTGTAATATTACTACTATTATTACTAAGATGCTGATGGTATAAATGCTACCGTTAAACATATTATACAAATAAAAAGGATATTACTAATAGCAATACTCATAAGAATACTAATACCATAAAATTAAAAATAGTTTTAAAAATTGTGTAATTTAGTGAGAAAAAATACTAAATAAAACTGTGATAAATGGGACGTTTAACTGATGCCATTCTTACTCCCTTGAAGAAATCGTTTGATTTTAAATAGATCATTCACACTATAACCGTACACATTTTTATTGGGTTCGTATCCTCCTACCGAAATTCGAAATAAGCATATAATCACGATTCATATCATGCGCTCCATAGATTTTCAAACTGGCGCCTACCACTGTGTGCCTATGAACTGGGATATACCATTTTATCATCAAGCAACAAATGGGGTAATAAAGGAAAATATCGCGTTCGTCTTTGCCGTTCGACATCAGAGAATATATAAGAAAAACAAAGACGATATTTATAACGCATAGTATTTTCGATTTTATATAACATCTAGAAAAAATGCACAGTCTCCAGCTGATGTGGGAAGTTTTTTTGCATCATCATAAACATGAAAACGGATATAAGCAAGAAAGGCCCGTTTGGTCAGCGCGTTTAATGATGAAATTGCAATTTTGACTCAAAGAAAATCTAATTCACGGATGGCATTCCAATGCAATCAAATCTATAGAACCGGATTTTGTCAAAACAGGACAAATCACACTCGTGAGATTCTGGGTCTCAGAGGTAATCAGTTCGATACATTTGCACTTTGCTAGGGCGACAATAGCGCTGGCTAGAGTCTATACTTCTTGCAATCCATACTTTACAATGATTCACCAACACTTCATTTGAGGGGCACCAAATAAGTACTGAACGCACATCTACATTTCGATAGATTCAATCTACCATTGCGGACTATGCACTAGTGATTCCAGTATATTGAATCGCTTTAAATTCAAGCAAAATGCGACCCACTTTATTTTGCTTTGGTGCATTTTATATTTTATATGGAAACAATTACTATATTAACAAAAAGGACCCGTAAAGATTCAATAACTATCAATGATTTCTCCTACAATCTATCAGTACCTAAATCCAAATGCAAAACCGATGGAGCAAATAAAAATATTACAGCCAATAATATAAAATATTACAACCAATAATATTTTGTACTAGGATAGATCCTGTGTATTTATATCATACCTACATCTACGTGCCATGTTTAAAAAAGATGTGTCCTGTATAGTATAGACCGGTTCATACCCTCGAAGAAGTTCCAGCAAAAACCTAAGAGCCAGCAATGGTTTTACCGAGAATGTGCTGTTGGCATTGCGCACATAAATCACTGTTTCCATTGCTTTTAAGGTAATATGTGTACTTTCAGGACTGCAAGGAACCACTATAAAAAAGGAATAAAGAAGACAAGAGAGTTGCATGCCCAGTCCGTCAAGTCAAAAGTAGCTGAGTAGCGGCTTGGTTCCCATCAGTTCTGGAAATAGCAACAGAATCCTCAACAGAAGTGTGAGCTCTATCCCAACTATCATCAATTGACCTGGGTTAATCTCGTCAGATTTGCCAAACTCTTTGCCAAGAACTTTGCAGCTAAGTCTACCCTTTACGACCAAGGTCACCAACCCCCTGTATTTCCTTATATATCAGAAAACATGCTATGTGGCATACAAATATATGTACGTGATGTTGCCAAGCTAATCAAAAACCTTGATTCCAGTAAAGCAACTGACCCTGGCGCCATTCCAATTATAGTGCTCAAAATGCCTGAACCGGAACTAGCGCCCATCCTTACAAAGTTATTTAAGCGTTGCCTTAAGGAGATATGCTTCCGAACACCTTAGAAAATCTCATCAGTATCCCATGTATTTCAGAACTCAGGTGATCGCTCATCTCCCTCTCAGTACATACCAATAAGTCTCCTATGCATCATGAGTAAGCTGATTGAGTCTGTTCTAAATAAAGAAGTAGTCAACCATCTCAGCAAAATAACCTTCTTAGTGACATGCAATATGGTTTCCGGTCTGCTAGATCTACATCAGACGTGTAACAGTTATATCTCATAGAATTAGCGAATTCCTCGACCGAGGCTTCCTCTCTTGGGAAATTGCTCCTGACATATCTAAGGCCTTTGATACGGTATGCAATAAATGCCTACTTCACAAGATCTCCAGTCATCGTATAGCTGGAAATGTCTTCTCAACTATTAAATAATTTCTTTCTGAAATGTTCTTAAGAGTAGTAGTTGATGGGCAAGAATCAGAACCTCTCAGTATTAATGCTGGAGTCCATCAAGGATGCATCCTGGCTCCAACTCTCTTCCTGATCTACATCTATGATCTTCCAAACCACATACTTACATTCTTAGACCATTCGTAGACATTTCTGCTGATGACACTACCTTTATGATAGCACTTTGAAGACCGTAAACGACCAAGTTCTCTCTGACTCTTTCTCCTATGATCTTGAGCACGTGGTACAATGAGGAAAAAGTTGCTGATTATTTTTAATGCATCTAAAACCAAGCATCCATCTTTACATCATCAACACGGACTGTTGCTCAGCTGACATCACTCGAAATAAATGGCTCTCGTCTTTGGGAGGCTTCCTGCTTTGACAAGCTTTTGTGATTGATTTTTACTCCCGATCTGAAATAGAACACGTATATCATATCCATTGCCAAAGTCGCTGGAAAAATAGTGGGACCATTCTACCGCTCCATTATATATCTCACTCCGGATGCAATTCTCTATCTATATAAAACCCAGGTTCGGCTAACTGTTGGCATATCTGGGCAGGAGCTGGTAGTAGCAGCTTCTCCTGTCTGGATAGAGTTCAAAATAGACTTCGTAGCTTAGTGGTGGATGCCCTTTTCTCTTCCCTGCAACCTCTTTCCCACAGAAAAGAAGAAGCGAGCCTATCCTTGCTTTATCGTTATTTTAATGGTAAGTGCTCATCTGAGCTTCAATCTATTGTGTCCCTCGCCAGAATTTCGCGAAAAACACTCGTCTAGCCAGAACCACTACCTACAATTTTCCACACTCTTTGTCTACACCTAAACATAGATTCCATGACCAGGGAATATTTCTTAGAACTGCTCGTCTGTGGAGCTCTATTCTTTTAGCCTGTTTTCCAGCTGACTACAATCTAATTATCTTTAAGTCCAACGTGAACAAGTTCTTATTGAACCGTCCCCCTAAGAAATTCAAGTTACAACATTCCCACTAATTTTTCCTACGCTAAAATCACAATGACTAATGTATACACATTAACCCTTATCAAAGAGTGGCCTCTTGGCTTTGATAAGTAGTGACCTCCATGTAATATATATATATATATATATATATATATATATTATATATATATATATATATATATATAACAAAATGAAAAAAAAAACGTGGCGAACAAAAACATAAAAAATTTACTTACCAGGTAGAAAACCTAAAACTATTGCATAAGACTTCAAAATGGTAAGTTTCAGGATGAAGTAAGGAAACTTAATAAGAGAACCAGGTAAAAAAGAGATTATGGCGAGAAGAGAGATAAAATAAACCGTAAAAGTTAACCATGGGACTTATCGTTGCACGTGTGTGAACTGCGGTCCGCTTGATAGAAAAATATACTTAGTTGGTAAAAGAAACATTCTCAATATATGTACTCCTCGTTGAACTGATCATGATTCGGAATGTGGGAAAAAATTTAATATTTTAAGCTGAATACAATTTATGAAAAAATAGATAAAACAAATACTTAGAGAATATGAGAAATGACCGTATGAGAATAAAATAAACGAGGAAAACCAAAGTAAGATCGATTATCGAAAGTTAATCATGGGGTAAAGCTGGACTTAATCCTAGAAACTAGAATATTCTAACTCGACAGGTAGATGAAGCCAAAAAATAATAGCGGAGAGAAATAAATGTGATAAATAAACAAGAATAGAGATTAATACAAAGATGACAACCACACCGCCGTCCTCCACCTCCAATATGTACTTAAGTACCTGCCATAGAATTGGACAGGCCGGCGAGCTTTATTATGATATGAACTGCAGGACACAGGGTCACTCTCCCGGACCAAAAATTAAGCAATTTTTTATTTATTAAACTTCTGAAATATATTTGTCTTAATATCGCAAACAGTTGTACATTGCAATAATTTTGTAGTGTTTAATTCTTTTCTTGTTAAATGTGCTGTTATTAGCAAGTACCGTGTCTTTCAATCTTATATCTAAAATGCAAAAAAAAGAAAATAAAGAGAAAACATCACCAATGAAAATGAGAATTTTCCAAATCAAACTTGGTCTGTTATCTAAACTCGAAAAACATATTTTCTCTGCAGTATGCATTATTTTTAACTAGTCTAAACTTAAAACTTTAATCAAACTGTATTACTTTTAACCAGATTTTAAATGGGTTGTTCTAATCTTAATTAATACAAAATGATCTGATTTCTCTAATTAATAAAAGATTCATTATCGTATTTTAATTATAAGGTAAAGCTTGTCTGTACCCTATAAACTAGAACATTCTAACTCTACAGGTAGATGAAGCAAAAAAAAAAAACGAAGGGAAATAAAAGTAATAAAGAAACAAGAATACAGAATCATGCAAAGATGAAAAACGGACTTTTTACGAAAGAGGTTAAAAAAATTTAAGTAGTATACTTATTATGTACAATTCGTGCATACGAAAATATAGCCATCTTGCTACCTATATCGAATCGACTATATTGGATCCACAACAGCTCACATCTTAATTTCACTATCCCCCTACTGTAAATATCGTAAGTCTTTTATCACTACAAAGACATTTTCTGAATAGATACAATATTTCCCCGATCAGCTCAACATCTAGTGATCGTACCTCTAATCTTTATTTAATTTCTTATATCACTTGGAATTTTACCATAAACTTTCTTTCTATCCTTATGCTAAGACGAACACATAATACTCTATTCAACTACCTTAAAACAAAAATTAGAGAGACGCAGTTATAATATCAAACACTCCCTTAAGTTGTTTTGTGCCTGGCCTAAATTACAAACTAAAACAATAAACCACGACACTATGCACGTATTATTTCTCTCAGAACCGTAAAAATACCGCCCCTATTATGCTACGTATATCCAATTATATCCTATAGATATTTTCCCTCCAAGACGACTGTCTTTGTCTGTTTTACATTGCCAAACATTTTTTTCTAAACTCTACCCGAAACCCTATATCCCACCGTGTAATTATATTAGACTAACCAACTGCTCTATTTCCCAAGCTGCCGTTAAATATAATCCATTGCACGTAACTTAGAGGGGTTTTTAGCTCTGAACCCTTAAACCTTAGACTGACATTTTCGTAATCGATACACATTATCATCTAAAGATTTCTACTAAAGCATCCTTTGGAGTATACCCTTATCCCATAGCTAAGCTTTAAAGCAAATACTAGCGATAGTCTTATACATAGATTTAAAGTGATCTCTAATAAATAGATACCCCAGAACTATTTCCTTTTGATAAGAAATAGTATTACAATAGTTTATACATAAAACTGAACTGATACTCATTGTTATTACATAACATACAAAGTTCCGGATCTTAAAAGAAAGGTGAACCTATCTCCTTTCGTTAGAATTCTGAACACAACAACCATTCTTAATATCTAAAATTTCATAAATTCGTATATACTGAAAACGTACCATGCATCCATTTATACTTAATTATACTTAGAGAATACACCATAACTTATATATTTTCCAGTTATACCTGTACTAAACTGTACTCCAAATCAAATGTTGTTACTTTATTTATATTGAGCATACATCTCATCTTTCTGTCGTCTTTAATACTCAGAGTCTGGGCATCAAATTTTAATTCCTAATATCAAGTTAATCATACTTTACCATGCTATCCTATTCCTAACCAAACATATACTCTATATCTAAAACATACATTAACCTCTCTCTTTCTCTCTCAAACTAATCCTGTTGTAAATTTAGTTTCGTCCACTGCATGAATTCTTACTCATCCTCTCTTCCATTAACAATGAAAATGAAAAGCATAGTAATGTCCTTTTTTAATCACTTCGAGAAGTGTAACTTTTCAGTAGATATATAACCTACTAAATAATCCATTAATATTAACTACCCATGCGGGGTCGCAGAAATACCTGGTTTAGGACCCAGGAGCGGGGCGAACCCTCTCGGTGCTGATGAACCCGTAGATCTTCTTAGGTTCTCCGTCTAGAAGGAAAACTTGGAAGTTAAACCTAGGGGAGTGAGGCTTCTTCAGTCCAGGAAGACAACCTTCCTATAGCTGGCGACTCAAACAAATTACCGTTTTGAAAACCTACACTGTTAGGGAGGGGATAGGCTCTGTCTATCCCCCAGATTTCATACTCCTTCTTTGCTTATTAGCCAAGCGTAGAGGAGCTATCACAGGGACTCAACAGAATTACCCAGTGGTAGATCTTGTTTCCTGGCTAGGGCAATGAACGCCGTTTTCCCGGCTCCCGCCACATCCCACCCTCTTACACAGGATACTGTGGGGGTGCTTCTGTACAATATATGCCATTACAATTGGACTGAGCTGACTTTTGTCTGATGGGTTGAGGGTAGCGGATTGACAGTCCTGGCTACTGTTTCTGACTGATAGTACAGGGGCCTACCTCTTTGGTAGCGCTTAGAGCGGCTGCTCCATCAACAGTTGTATAATATCGGGCCGTTTGTTGTGCTATGCTTTAATTTTCGTATTATTTTGTTCTGAGATGAAACACTGTGCTGCCAGGTATTCAACAATGCTTTACACATTAAGATATTTCGTTTAGTTCAAAAGTAACTTAAAATTGTTTTTTTTATAAATCTTTATCTGTCGACCTTTATTACTTTGATTGCATGCTACTATATACATGTGGCTGTGCGTGTGTGGGTGTGGGTGTGCGTGTGTTATGTTTGTATTATTACGATTGTATTAAATTTACAAACTAAATTATGTAAAATACTGTAAAAGAAACATGCATAATAGTTTATTGATTAATAACATATTTGTAAAAATTAAAACCACCAGATGCATTATGCGTTTTTATCAAGTATTCTTCAAGAGTCCGTAAACAGCAGAGAAAATTAAAGCAGAGTTAATTAACGCATGATTTTTCTGATTGAAATGTAAGCGGCTTTGAAAATCTTTGCATATTTTCATATGTGTCTGGCAACGTTTTTGAATTGGTTTAGAAAAAATAACTGTTTGATATTATCTACCCAACACATTCATTACACTTGATCGTCGATATTATCTGGATGTTTTTAGAGTGGTTACTCATTTGGTAAAAAGAAACTAACATATTAATGAATAGCAAGATA
This sequence comes from Euprymna scolopes, assembly GCF_053919585.1. Taxonomy (NCBI): domain Eukaryota; kingdom Metazoa; phylum Mollusca; class Cephalopoda; order Sepiida; family Sepiolidae; genus Euprymna; species Euprymna scolopes. The sequence goes on from NC_136486.1 coordinate 140,327,507, forward strand.
TTATGAAGACTTAGTAACTCTCTCAACAGAGACCTTTATAAAAAATGTATAGACTATACTGACCAGAATAATGTAGTTGTGTTTTAGTTTCAACAAAGTAAGTAAAATGATGCTATAAGACTTCGGTTGCATGTAGCAATTGAAATATTAATGGCTACAAGGTGTTGAAAATAAACAGCCACAACAATCATTAGTTTTAAGTAAGCAATCTATGAAAATTCTTCAGATCATAATTGTGAATTATAAATACAGGATGCAAATGCAGACATCGAATGAAATAAACAACTGTAAACTTGTCTCATGTATAGAACTAAGTACAAACTAAATCGATGGGGAAAAAGGACAAGCGAAAAAATCAGGAATAAACAAGACGCATTTGTCACAGAATAAATATAAAGATTGAATAGAAATTAAAGGAAAGAAGTAGAACGAAAGAGAATAGAGCGAATAATCGATAAGGATTCGGTAAAAATGTCACGCTGTGTCAGTTTGTCTGTCAGTCAATGCGAGTCGTGTGACTTTTCCAAACTCGTCCATTTTACTCCTCAGACATTCAGCTAAGCAAATCAGTCAGTCTGAAACAGAGACGGTAGTGATTTCTGAATGTATTTCAATCTATCACTGGCTCGTGTCTTTCTGTAAGTTACCTCAAACCCACCTGCCGCCCTCTGGTCGGTCACCTACTGCAGTCTCATCTGTCTTAAACCACTCACCCACTTCTTCCACGAAACATTCTCATTTTCTATATTTCGCGTTTTAACTGATTGAAATATCACATCGCTTTTCTTTCGGCATCGCTTTCATGCAACCTAAATCTCTCTATTCAATATTATAACGCACTCTTTTCTGTCTTCTTCCCTGACTGTCTCCCTCTATCTCTATCGAAAACGATCGGCAAACTGGAAACGATGTAAACAATAAATCGATAATTTCTAGTGAACTAAGGATTTCATTTTTAAACAAATACTATGTTATTTGGCAAATATTTGCCAACTGAATTCTGACCTAAATTTAATATATATATATATATATATATATATATATATATATATATATATATAAATATACATATATATATATATATTTATATATATATCTATATATAAAGTTTCGTGGTGAAATTTTAAATTCTGAAAAAACAATATAGAGAGACATATATTCGATTTAAGAATGTATTGCTTGACAAAAGGAATATATAGAATATATAGAAGGGGTTATTTTAATTTCCTTAATCCATGGAATTTCAACAATGGCTATTATCATCAGAGGAAATGAAATGCAGTTAGCAAAATGTTCAGCTGCGAATGGACGCCATTTTGCTTTTCAGCAGAATTATTGAAAATATTTTTATGAGTGGTTGTGGATAATTATATGGAAAAAGTTACACGAAAAGAGAAGCTGATACAACCTGGGTAGTCCATAATCGGACAGTGCCCAATGCCGTTCGGCATTATAGATCCAGGTGGGCAGAAAATAGGTCCATAGGAGAAAGTGATATTCCCACATAGCTAAAGCGTACTGCTCTTTATTGATATTTCGAAAAGTATACTGGACAGCTTTATTCGGTGTTGCGTTGATTGTGCGTTGGTTACTTAAGAAAATGAAAATAACCCCTTCTATATATTCCTTTTGTCAAGCAATTAATTCTTAAATCGAATATATGTCTATATATGTTGTTTTTTCAGAATTTATAATTTCACCACGAAACTGATATATTGCTCTATTCTTAAATGTCTAGCTTTTTTCTTTTTGGCTGGGATCTCCTTGAAAGTATTACTTCAAGTAATATCTATCAGGATTTTCATCTGAATTCTATCAGTGTCTTATCTCGCTTGAATAATATATATATATATATATATATAATTATATATATGCATGTATATATGTATGTATGTATATATATGTATGTATATATACATATATATATATATATATTAATATGTATATATATATATATATATATTAATATGTATGTATATATATGTGTGTATATATATGTATGTGTATATGTATGCAGGTATGTATGTGCATATATGTATATATATATATGTATATGTATGTAGGTGTATACATATGTATATGTATGTATGTGTATAAATATGTATATGTATGTATGTCATGTGTGTATGTGTATATATATATATGTATGTATATACGTATGTATATATATGTATGTGTATATATGTATATGTGTATATATACGCATGTGTACATATATATGCATATATATATGCATATATATATATATATATATATATATATATATATATATATATATAACATTTCAAAATAATTGTTTGGATTCCAACCATAACTTTCGCGTTTAAGGCTGCCCGTGATGATTTTTTTCCTTGCTAATAGTTACAGATGGCTGCGTTACCAATCTCGAATCTTCCGACAGGCAGTAATAGTGTCATCCTGAAAAGATGATTTTCTCGAAAGGATGAAGCACCAATGTCAGTAGGTATTAAATAATTACTAGCAGTTCAACTCGGCTTTGCTCGGGCCCTATGTACTATTCAAATCTTTATGTGGATGTGCATATATATATATATATATATATATATATATATATATATATATATATATATATATTTAAATGTTTGACTCGTGTCCAGTTTACATACATCTAAAATTTTAGGTTTTAAACCCAAAATTTGCGGAGAAGTGTGGTAGTCTCTGCAAAGGTCAACTCTAACTTTGACTAATTGATAACCACATTTTCGCCCAAAATTTGATTAAAAAGCTTTCTGCCTACCTGAATACTCTTTCTGTAAAATTTCAAATGTAAATACCCAAAAGTAGGTGAATATTTTGCAAGAGACCGCAAAGATAAAACCTTTTGAACTTTGACCCCATTGGCAGTAAAATTCACGGCCAAATTTGATTAAAAAGCTGCATTGTGTTTGACTTAACTTAATGTAAAATTTCAAATTTGTAGGCTAAAAATTGACTGAATAATGTGGTAAACACAACAGAGGGCATTTCTAAAACTTTGACGCCGAATTCCTCCCTGCCAAATGGCCTAACAACATAAGTTAACACATACCTAATTAACACAAAGACACCTAAATACCGCATTTACCTCTTACTCTAGGCCCACCCGCGAATCCTTTTCTAAATCATATCTCTTCTTTTTTCTCGCTACCTATCCTCCTTATGTTAACCCTATTATGCCATCGATAATAAAGAAAACCGTATATGGAGCAGTTATATTCTGACCACTCTGGCCCTCGAAACCTTTCCATTTCTCTCACCAGGCTACGTAAATTGAACTCCTCTCCTAATCTTATTTTCAGTACATTTATACCGTACAATCGATTCAATTCTATTTCCCCCACCACCAGGTTTTTTGGTTTTTGTTTCTGTAATTTTCATTATTTATATACGTTGGTTCATTATTATTATTATTATTATTATTATTATTATTATTATTATTATTATTATTATTGGTCGTCCAATTTATCAGAGAGGGAGCTATGTTTTCAGTAGCGTCCGTGAATCCGTTCCTCCATCCGTCCCTCCATCCGGACGATTACCAGATTACCCTCTATTATTTTCTTCCTGTAAATTTTCCACAAGTTTATTCCATTAAATAGATGTGCACAGTAAAAAAAAAAAAACTTTGCGAAAATTCCTGTCGCGTCCCCAGGGGCACAAAAGAGGTTTTAAAAATGCTCCAAAATAGCCCAAAATTACACATTGTGTCCCATAACTTTTGATACATCCATTAGATTTTTCTGAAACTTGGCTTAAATATAGAGCACATTGTTCTTAATATAAATTTAGTATGGGTGACTTTGCCCAAATTCTGGTTCGCCCTCTCGATGACTTTTAGTGCAGAAAGCGCTCCTTTTTGTTAAACCTTTTGTTTATTGCTCAACAAAACTTGATATGTCTGACCTATAGTGGTTTTCACAGTGGTCAACTGAAATATACAGGTGTTAAGGTCTGAAACAACATCGTTATCGAATTACCTTGGGATTCGGAATCTCGAGGGGCCCAAGAGGTCAAAAATGCCCTAAAATTGCCAAAGATTACACTTTTTGCCACATAGTTTATGTTAGATTATCCTGAAAATTAGCCAAAATGTGGTGACCATAGTCCTTAATATAAATTCAGTATAGCTGACCCTGGCTGAATTCTGATTTGCATCTGTCTGTGAGTTTTAGGGCTACAAAAATGCCTTTTTGGATCTTATTTTACACATAATACTCAATAACGTAATATGTATGCTATATAGTGGTTTTCCAGGGAAGTGAAACTGCACCGGTTGTCAATATTACTAGGATTCGGCGTCCCAGAAGCAGTTGGCGAAAGTCTGAAAGCAACATAAGACTTTCATACTCCTCACTTTATCATTTCTTCACTATTTTTTGTGGCATCATCACACATGCAACACCAGAGGGGGGCGCTATGCAGGCGCAGCTTGTTGTTGTAGTTTAAATTTAAATTAGGTATTTAAATTTTATTGCTTTTATATTATTTTTTTTATTTTTATCATTATTATTAATATTAATACTAGTGGCGACAGTAATAGAATTATTTGTGAAAATAGGAGGACCCTCTAACCAATTATGTTTATCATGCAACATATGAAAGCATGTGATATACTCTGTTCTCATCAGCTGTCAACCAGAGTGATTACACAGTTGTGGTGGCCCAAGACAGCACTGCCACTTCTGGTGCCACCAGCAGCTATGAGAACTTAGCCGCCGAGCAGAGTAGTAATGACAAAAATAAAAGTAACAAAGAAATTTAATCAACTAGAAAAAATATAGTAAATATACCGTTTTTTATGAACTCTTTAAGGTGTCGATTAACTCCTACTGAATGTATCCGATCAGAGCCCTTAGAATTTGCGATCGTTACAAATGGCGCGTTTGGAATTGTGGTAAAAAAGAAAAAGAAGAGAGAAAAAAGGAAGGAAGATAGAAAAAAAACTTACATTAGACGTGCTATTATACAAGCGAATGAAAATAAGAGTTCTTTCCTTGAATAAGATATTTGGATATTTGAGTTATCTACCTTGTAGTTTTGATAATTTAATCAGCTGCTCAGAAATCATTACTTCTTTGTATGTGTTTGCTGCACCACGAAATATGATTTCCATTGCTAGAACGAAAAGAAATGCGGAAATCACACACCCCATCATAATACCGATCTCGAGTGCCTGCCATTTTGTGGTATATTTTTTTTTATAGCAAATTGCATGAAGGCTGAGTTAAAATATTTCATAATAATTTCACTCACCTTCTTCGGGAATTTAAAAAATATAGATTATATTATATTTTATATATATTTCTATATATTCATATGTGTTGGTGCACCTTAATAATCCTTATGTTCTGTTAATTTTTATTTTTATTTCGGACTATTTGTCTCATCTTTATTAGTTGTTGTTTTTGATCTTTTTATTGGTACACAACGTTCTGGCCAACTTCCTCTGGCCTTCGTCAGGTGGTAACCGCGACGGATAGGAACTTCGAATCTCCTAACTGCATTCTCAGCCATCACTGCCATCCGTAGTTGTTGTCGTCTCACCACATTTTTGACCAATTAACCTCTGGCACGCTTTGGGTGGGATTGAAACCGCTATTTTCAGACAATGTTCATCTGGAACCGTAGAGATTCAACGCCTCTATCAACTGCGCCCCGAAGGGCGATCAAGGTTGGATTCTTTGATCTTATAAATCCACTTTTATTTATTATCTGATCTTCCATAGTCGGTTCCGTACCGATTGGTATATATATTATTCCTTAATTGGAATTCATTTTTTGAGATGAGCATTATATGTTTTTTTTTTTTTTGACGAAGACCAGGGGAAGTTGGCCGAAACGTTGTGTACCAATAAAAAGATCAAAAACAACAACTAATAAATATGAGACTAATAGTCCGAAATAAAAATAAAAATTAACATATAATGCTCATATCAAAAAATGAATTCCAATTAAGGAATAATATATATATATATATATATATATATATATATATATATATATATTTATATATATATTATTCCTTAATTGGAATTCATTTTTTGATATGAGCATTATATGTTAATTTTTATTTATATATATATATATATATATATATATATATATATATATATATATATATATATATATATATATATATATATATTCACATATATTCACATATATTCACTCACCTTCGGTACGGACCCGACTATGGAAGATCAGATAATAAATAAACGTGGATTTATAAGATCAAAGAATCCAACCTTGATCCCCCTTCGGGGCCCGTGGCGCATTTGATAGAGACATTGAATTTCTACGGTTCCAGATGAACATTGTCTGAAGATAGCGGTTTCAATCCCACCCAAAGCGTGCCAGAGGTTAATTGGTCAAAAATGTGGTGAGACGACAACAACTATGGATGGCAGTGATGGCTGAGAATGCAGTTAGGAGATTCGAAGTTCCTATCCGTCGTGGTTACCACATGACGAAGGCCAGAGGAAGTTGGCCGAAACATTGTGTACCAATAAAAAGATCAAAAACAACAACTAATAAAGATGAGACTAATAGTCCGAAATAAAAATAAAAATTAACATATAATGCTCATCTCAAAAAATGAATTCCAATTAAGGAATAATATATATATATGTATATATATATATATATATATATATATATATATATATATATATACTTATGTTCTATTGGGCATTTTATTTTTTTTTAATTATGTTTAATTTATTTGTTTTATATTTTTTATTTTGTTAATATTTTAAAATATTTATTTAATTTTTAATTTACTGTATATTCATGCTCTATATTTATACTATTTTTATTGAACGCGTATTTATTTATTGCCTGTAACTGTTGTATCTTTATCAATATGGGTTATGTGTTCGTTTAAACAGGGCCTTTCGCTTTTTCTAATCATTCCCCGCTAAATATACATATAAACATGCATGTTCGCGCACATCCACCCACACTCTCGCATATACACATATATACACACACATGCTCTGCATTACCCATCCTTCTATCCCTCTCTTCCTTATATAAAAAGAATCTATTAGCGTCTGCTACTAAGGTCTATTTTCATATCAGAATCTCCGAGTAAAATCACCGCCCGTTAAACGGTGTTTTTCTCTGCGCTATTTCGCTTTTTAACAACTTGTATTTGTTTAAAATCACAATATTTTACGGCGACAATAACGCTTTCGTTGTGATAGAATAATTTTATTTTTATGCACATATATATTGGTGTTTTATATATATACACTCTGTTGTTGTATGACAACACCCAAATCCTTGAATACAGACATAAGTTTTTGCAATAGAATAGTATTTACTTTTTTCTATAACAACTTCTCAGGTACATGCTATTATAAAAAATCTAGATACCTCAAAACCATGTGGACCAGATCTCATCCCGGCTGTGCTATTAAAAAATGCTCTGCCGAGGTTTCTCCAGTTCTGTCCAAACTTTACAATAAATGCCTTAACGAATATTGTTTTCCCGACTGCTGGAAAACCGCCTCTGTGGTACCAGTCTTCAAGAATTCTGGTGAAAGAACTGACCCACTAAATTATCGCCCCATTAGCCTCCTCCCGCTTTTCGCCAAAATAGTTGAGTCCTTAGTTAATCAAGCCCTAGTCCAGCACCTAACAGCTGCTAAACTCCTGACTGACAAACAATATGGATTCAGGCAAGCCCGTTCAACAGCAGTTATCTTAACTGTAGTTTCTGAACGTATATACCGTTCATTGGATAAAACAGGGGAGGGTAGAGCGGTGGCCCTCTATATATCTAAGGCTTTTGCCAGGGTATGGCACGATGGTCTTCTAAGGAAAATTAGATCATATGGAATCACTGGAAGAATTCATAATGTAATTAAATCCTTCTTAAGTAATAGAAAAATCAAAGTTGTCCTCGACGGTCGTACATCCAAACAATACGACATAAATGCGGGAGTGCCTCAGGGGTCTATCCTTGGACCTCTATTATTCCTGATATTCATAAACGACCTCCCTGATAAAATTGTTTCGAAGATGGGTATATTTGCCGATGACACCACTCTCTATAACAGATATGCGGGGAAAACAAATGAACACATATTCAAGGAAATGGCAGAAACACTAGAGGATGACCTCCAATCCGTAGTGGAATGGGGACAAAAATGGTTGGTCTCATTCAATGCTGCTATTGTTTCCTTCAATAACTACAAGAAACCTTCTCTACCCCAATAGCAATGGCCAAGAACACATTACCTGAAAGTACTTCTTTTAAACTCCTCGCCCTAACGTTTACAGGGAATATGAACTGGAATAGATACATTGAGAGCATTGCCAAGGCTGCTGCAAGGAAGGTTGGCTCCATCTACCGTACTAAAAAACTACTTACGCCTGACAGTATCCTATACGTCTATAAGGCAACCATTCGCCCATGTATGGAGTAGTGTTGTCACATCTGGGCGGTGCATCTGCTTCTTGTCTCTCGCTCCTGGACAGGGTTCAAAAGAGAGTCGCTAACCTGATAGGTCATAAACTGTAATCTAGGCTTCAGCCTCTGTCCCATCGACGAGATGTTGCATCCCTCTGCCTGTTCTACAAATACTTCAATGGTGAATGCTCTGACGAACTGCAAACACTTGTACCTCCCCGGCGTAACTACCCCCTACAAACCCGACAAGCTACTAAGTCTCATCTCTTTACAGTAGAGATCCCTAGGTGCAAGAAAGCCTTTTACTCCAATAGTTTCTTTCCCAGAACTGCGGGTCTTTCGAACTCCCTTCCGGGATTCTGCTTTCCCAACTGCAATGATATGCAGAACTTCAAGTGTAATGTTAACAAACATCTTTCTACTCATCTCCCTTCATAATGACCCCGCTAATTAAGTCCCTGATAGTAGCCCTCTGCTTCAAAGTGGCACCGTGCCTTGTTTGGGGTGAAAATTGAATAATAAAAAAACATCTATAAGATAGCATAAGTGATATATAATATTTTCTAGAATTGGAAAAATAAATATTTATAACATATTAACGTATGTTTTACAGACAGATCAATCTACTATGTAATAATATATGTATATATTTATAACGATAAAATTCTGAAAAAATAGGTATATTACTTTCCGTGTTTTTCTTCGATTATTAATGTGTCATTTTGTCTGACGCAGCCATTGATTAAAACAAACTTGAAAAAAGGAAGTGAATAAATGAATACGAACAAAACGTGTTGTCCCAGTGGAGAATCGAGGCATTTGTTTTCAAGAAAAGAACTCCATATCTTTATCAGGAGATAAAATGGATAATAAAGTTATATTTGGATTCAATAAGAAAAAAAATTAAAGGTTGTGAAATGTTTATGGTTAGACTTGTTAGAAAAAGATCTACTCTGTAACTGATATTTCTAAATAACACGGAATATTAACACATGCACGAAAAAGAATTGAACTTTCAAATGTGTGTTTGTCATTTATCTCTTTCTTATAATTTCTAGATATTACGAAGAATGAAAATATATGTTAATCCTTGATGCACTTCACACCTTCATACACACAAACGTACATTACATATATATATATATATATATATATATATACATATATATATATATATGTAATGTACGTCTGTGTGTATGAAGGTGTGAAGTGCATCAAGGATTAACATATATTTTCATTCTTCGTAATATCTAGAAATTATAAGAAAGAGATAAATGACAAACACATATATATATGTATATATATATATATATATATATATATATATATATATACCCACATATATATAAATATACACACAAATATATGTAAATATACACTCACATATATATATATAAATATACATATATATATATAAATATATACATATATATATATATACGTTTTGTAATTAATATCCATGTATTCCCTCCCAAAATATGAATGAATATTCGTCTTTCTTGTAAAGACTAGATTATTACAACCAGACAGATTAACTTGAGTAAGATAAGTGAAATTCTTGTATAGCACATGTTCGTCGCACATTAATATTTATGTTTAATTAAAAAGGACAGAAAGCGAATGATAAATCTGTGATTAAGTATGCAGAAAAAATAATAACTTTTGGGGAAATATAATGAAGAATGAAAATAGATGTGAACACACACTATATATATATATATATATATATATATATATATATATATATATATATATATATAACGGCACAAATGTTGGCGGTGCATGACGGTTATTTAAACTATGTAACTTTTATAAAATATTTTTCCTGTGTTTACTTAAGGAATTCGTGTGATGATTAAACAACTCAAATAGGAGAGGTTCATACTTTTATTGTAGTTGGAAACGAAACAATATTAAAGTAATATTCCTTTTCAAATGTAATAAACTTCTTAGTGGGAATTGATTTTAGATTTTTGAAATCTATCATATGCACAATATACGCTCTTAAAATACATTAATATTGCTTAAACGTTATTTATCTGATACATGTGTGGAAGTGTTTCTAATTAAATAAAAACCACAATAAGAACATTAATCCTATATATATATATATATATATATATATATATATATATATATATATATATATATCAATGTAGAGGAGCTACTATCGGGGGCATAGAAGTTAGACGTCGGTTCACATTAAACTTGAACTTCTGCATGACAGTACAGTTGGAAAAACACTAACCCGAAGGGAATTTAAATGTCTAGCTTTTATGGAAATAAACTATTAGAGGAGAAGGGCTTCTTACATCTAGGTATCTCCACTGTGTAAGGGTTGGCCATTATTATGTTGTAGCAAATATATAATAGTAACTCTCGACGTGTCATGGTCATAAATAGGTCTAAGATAGTTCCCTTCAACCCGATGTAATACGTATTATTATAATAGAGCCAATATCTATTAATCTATTACCTTGCAGCCAATATATAATAGTGCTGTTAAACTAATAAAGTCAATGACTTCATATCCATAAGCTAGAATCGAACACAGTAATGTAGTTCTTACGTATTCATCATAAGCATATAAAACGGTCCATGTTCAAGATAAAATGTATAGTTACAATACCGTAGAATTAATGTTTCGTCTACTAAAGCCTGCGCTGGTCCAATTATTCTAATATTTTTTGAATTTTAATCACTTTGCAATTATTCTCACAAGCCTAAAGCAGAATCGACTTTGTTTCCTCATTCTAGTCCGCTATATAACGTCTGTAGACTTAAGATTTACAGAAGTTTAGTAAACAAAAAAAAACCGTTCGTTACTCCCCTATATATATAAATCACCCTGACTACATCATTGATTCTATAATACCATCCATAGAATCTCTAAATTATCTGCAGATAAATAAAATTTTGATCATACTTTTATATTGGATAAAAATGCCTTATGAAACGCAGGATACTCTGGCAAGATATAATATAACATATAGAATGATGTAACATGCTTGTTACGATCAATAATTATACACAACATGTTGCATGCAAAAAGAAATTCTTAGCCCATTAAGATTGGCAATAGTATTCTCAATTCCTCAACTTACACATTCCAACAAAACCTCTGACAACAATAATCCCAGCCCAAGAAAAAAACTAAGGAGTAAAAAAAAATTGGTTAATCCCCCTCTCATTCAGCTCTAATAAAAAACATATATCCCCAGGGAGTTTTCTATATTATTAAAACTTCTTTAAAATATCCACATAAATATCACACTCTATTCTATAAGAACAGCCTCAAGGTCTCGTACGCTACAATAGCCTACTAAGCCCAGACAAGAAAATCAAAGGAGCCTATGCAATCACCTTTCCCTAAGCCACTAAAACTAAATGTAATTACCAGAACAAACCTGAATGCCCCTTGACAATAATTGTATCCATTAAGACGTGATTTATTCTTGCACCCTATCCGAAATACCTTCCACCCACCCCACAAGAAATTCATCCTCTCGTTCGCAACATCAAACCCCAGGACAAATAATAATTAAATGCCTATTAATAAAATTGATCAACGCTCTTCTGTAATAAACCTACATAGAGAAAACAATAGCAGTATGGAAAATGAGGAATCTCCCTCGGACAATCCCCATAATAAGAAATTGGACAACTAGCCCCAAGGCGAAAATCCCATTTCTCCTCCCATGCACTTCCTCTACCATAACTACAGTGGAACCCATATTCCAATAAAAGTAACCGTAACGCACCAAAAACATATACCTATATGAGATTTACCTCCACTTTAAGTAAGCGTAGAATCTCCATCCCCACGTCATAATTTAACAATATGGACGCAGAAGTTAAACAAGGAACATCTCTAACAATGTTAATAAAAAACTAAAATATAACACTCTCTTATCAATTAAACGGACTATTATTGATAACCCCAAGTCCTATACCGCAGGTTCGAAACTCTTTCGTCCGTGCTTATCTGAGTGAGTTTAAGTATTAATCTCCCCACAAAATAATTATTTAGTTCCACTTAAAATAAATTGCTATCATATTGAAACACACAGTTCAATACAAATACATATATTGAAATCAGCTAACATCTTTGGCAGACTATATATTACCTAATAATTAACCCTAAATATTCCCTTCATTATTCCCTTTTTTCCTTGTTTTGAATTTATTTTAGATACCGGTTCTTAAGTAGCTTTATTACTCCAATTGTTTACTTCTCCACATTACCAATGAAGCCATCTATCATTGTAATTCCTCCTTTATAGTTATATTTAAAGTTAATAAATATATTATTATTTTATAACTGCAACACACAAATCTAGACGTCTCACAACACTTAAATCAATAACACAGATTCCCACTATGCTCTAGCTACATATCCACTTCAAACCCATCGCTAGACTTTTAAAGCTGCCATAATGCATGTTATCATAACTAGCATATTTGAATGCATTCCTCTCCTTCTTCTTCTTCCTCTTTTTCTTCTCCTCCTCCTTCTTCTTATTATTATGATAACTATTTTGCTACTGTCACTATAATTATTATGAGTAATAGAACCTACAGTGACACTAACACAATTAATACCCGCATTTACCTCACGATCCTCAATATGAGAACTGATAAATTTCATGCAATCATTTTTAGATAAAATTCTGCATTAGGATATTTACCCAGTTCTATCGAAATGACAGCCATTTGCATTAGTTTCCTATTTTAAACTCATTACGATCTTAACTCGTAAAATGCTACGATACATGACATTATCTACTTAAATCCTGTTAATCATTGACTAGTTCATATAATACATTACCATTAGTATTAACGTATTTCCTAAAAATACATGTGCTTAGTTCAAAATACAGATTGTAACACACTGTTAATGACACTTTGATGTAGAGGGCTACTATCAGGAGCATAAGTTGGTGGAATACTATATAGGAATTTGAAAAGCAAGATGTCTGTTCACATTAAGCTTGTACTTCTGCATGTCAGTACGGTTGTGAAAGTAGTAACCCGGAAGGGAGTTCCAGAGTCTAGCAGTTCTGGAGAAGAACCTATTAAATAAGAAGGCCTTTTTTACATCTACGTATCTCTACTGATAGTGGTGGAATCTTGCTGCTTATCGGGTTTATCGGAGGAATTTATCCCAAGTGGGTAAATGGCATATAGTTCAACGGAGCATCAGCCATGAGATTATTTGTAGAACAGGCAGAGGGATGCAAAATTTCGTCGATGGGAAAGAGGTTGAAGCTGGGAAGTTCGGGACCTATCAGGTTGATGACTCTCTTTTGGACCCTATCCAGGAGCGAGACACCACTAGAAGGTGCGTCAGCCCATAGTTTATATCCAGCCTAGTTACAAGTAAGAAACAGATCTGCTTTGCTAACCCATCTTCAACATTTACATTATACTCTTATTAAAAAATTTCAGCTACTACCATCTGTATCATATTTCATTAGATTTAGTTAGTTTTGTCAAATTGAGTGTCAAGCTCTCTTTTTTTCTGTTTCTCTAAGTTATAAATGTGTACATCAGAACTCCGTATATATCCCTTGTTAATACCACGGAAAACATTTCCCAGTACATAAATAGCTTAGTTCCTTTCATTTAACCAACCACCACTCTTCTCTTTCCATTTGGCCTAAATTGTCTACAGGAATTTCTCCCATCCCATAACATACTTTGGCATATTCTGCTTACCAATTTTTTAAAGGAAAAAGAAGTTATTTATCCCAATAGTCCAGTGAAGGTTGAGAGAAAAAACGTTCAATTATAATTTAAAACGTCTGGCACTGAGATTCGTTCGTGTATTTGAATTTCTTCAACGGACGGGTTTTTATAATCTGAGAACGGTGTTTTATATATTAATTACAACAGAAGAGGCCTTAATCTCATATCATCCTTTGCCATTGGATGTAAAACTTAGAAAACTCATGTATTTTTCTTTTGTTTCTGTACATTTACAGAAGATTACATCGCAGTCTACATATACGCAATTCGGTTTGATTTATTATTTCTTCTTTTCAACTTTCTCTATCCCTTCTTACAAACATTATGAAGGCATTAATTTACAAACATTCTATGACATGCGGCATGGAGCTGAGTATAAGGAAATGCTAAAACTAGAACATCCTTAGCACTGCTATCTTTATAGTTTGCTAGGTAGATTATTTTCCTCTCATGAAAGTAAGCTTACATTGTTTGAAACTTCGCGGAATAAGGACATTTCACCACTCTTCTTTATTGGAGGTATTCTGTCAAACTTTTATTTTATATGTAAATCTCCAGTTAACAATCTTTGCCTATGCTTATGATCATATATATATATATATACATATATATATATATATATATATATATATATATATATATATATATATATATATATATATATGGGAAATATATGTATATATGGTTGATATATTTTTGTATATATATGGGAAATATATGTATATATATGTGTATATATATATATATATATAATAAAAAATTATAAACTGAATTTTTTCACATTATCGTCCTCGTGACCATTTGTCAGACTAATGCATGATATGAAATTCAATTGAACATTTGTTTCATAAAAAAAACGTTGTCATCCGAAAACTGGACGGTGCATAAACATGAAATACACACAAAAATAACGGATTTAAAATTTTTAAATATAAAACCATCGAGAGGTTCATTGCAATTCAACGAAACCTTTTAAAAGTAAAAGTATGGCCGTCTCTTCTGGAAAACGCGGTGGGAATTATGGGAGATATGATAGGTTTAATAGCAAGCTTCATTCCAGGTGCATATTTCAAAAGAACACGCGATAACATACAATTTTGTACATCAAATTGAGAGTCAATACAAAAATATGTATTTAATTATTTCTATAACTTATTACCATGGCTTTACTCACTTATGTATCATTGGTTATGCAATTGCTAAAAAGCGATGTATAGACTATGAGTCAGCCAGCATAATATATATATATATATATATATATATATATGGATATATACAGATAGGTATATAGATATATATATATATAGATAGATATATGTATATATAGATATATATAGATATATATATATGGATATATACAGATAGGTATATAGATATATATATATAGATATATATATGTATATATATATATAGATATATATATATATAAATTTATATATATAGAGAGAGATATATATAGGTAAATACATAGGTATATATATATATATATATATATATATATATATTGATTGATATATATTCATATATATATATATAGACAGATAGATAGAAAGATATATATTCATATATATATATATATATATATATATATATATATATATATATAAAAGTAACAAGTGAAAACCTGAAGAGTGTTCCATACTATTGGAGAGCAAATATGTAGGTATATATTTATCTGCTTACTTACACATGTTTCGATTAGCGAATAGTATCAACGATCCGAATATGGCATCAGACGTTACAGAAATAATTATTATGATTAAGAAAAATATATTAGGGAAAGCACATAAAATACGAGTTGGAAATCATGACGTTTAATTAAGCAGATTACGGTAATATATATATATATATATATATATATATATATATATATATATATATATATATATATATATAAACGTGAACGTGTCTGTGTGTCTGTGTACATTTCCCTTCACAATAACTCTGTTAATTTTTAGTCTACAGAGACGAAATTTTATATACAGGGTATTGAGATTTGGGAAAATCGAGGTAATCGGTTTTGTGTCAGAAATGTGGATATATATATATATATATATATATATATATATATATATATATATATATATATATATATATATATATATCCCGGTAGGCGAATGCCTATTTAAATAAACATTTGAGAATGGGCATTTGAGAAACCGATTGTAGTAGGTTCTATCCTTGGCTATAGAATGGTGCTTGTCTAGCCTTACTGATGAGTTACTTGACAGCGAAACAGATCTATATGTTGCTCTCTCACACACACACGCGCATACACACACATCATATATATATATATATATATATATATATATATATATATATATATATATATATATAGATATATATATATATATACCCTAACGGCATCCTGTTTAATTTATTTGTCTAATATATTTCTGTTATTGTTTTTGTTTCCCAAACAAATCGATATTTGTCAAAAATGTCAGGATAGATTCATTAGAACTCACTTTACAGACTAAATGTCATAGGGCGATTTCAAAATTTACTTTCGAGGTTATTAAAGATCATTTCCTTTCATGTAAGGTTACTCGAAAACACCATAAAACGAAAACCAGACAGCCCTATATTGTCATCATTTCAAACAGATACGTATAATCTTCGATTTATAAATTGCTAAAGCCTGTTAAAACGTCGTCAAAAAGACTATCATTTACCTACTCGGAAAGAGATTCAATCAAAAGCTTTCAAATAAGGAAACAAAAGGCATTAATTTTGAGGAAACCAAATAACAATAAATATAAATCATATTAACACGCTGTAGTCTGTAAATCTTAGAATAATTTACTTTAGATAAAAAAAAAACTTGCCAGATGTCATGTATGTTATGTTGACCCGAGAATTCTTGCAGAATTGTAAATTTTGATTTCAAATGAAGTATTTACAAATAAGTTCTCGTAATAACTTTACTTTATATATCCTCTTAAAGAACGGTTTTCTCTTTATAAAATCATTTCAATTAAAATCGTTTAATAGCACATATGCTATTTCGAACGTCAAATATTATACAGAAAAAAAGCAAAATTGCACATATTTTAATTTCAATTCAAGTTAGGCCGTAACCCTGCTGAAACAGCTAGTGATATCTACGAAGCGTGTAGCCCCAAATCCACTACTGAACTCACAACACAATGGTTGTTCAAGACGTTTCATGCCGGTGATAAGCGTCTTGAAGATGAGGAGGATAGTGGTCGCCAATTTGGTGTTGACAACGACCAAGTAAAAACCTTAGTCGAAACCAATGCACACAAAGCATTTCGATAACTTGCTTCTGACTTATACGTAACGTATACGAAGATTTTAAACAACTTGAGAGAGATTGGAAAAAAGTATACTTGTTAGAAAACTTGTTAAATCGTCTTTCCTGAATTGAACAACGACCAAATGAAACACCGTTATTAATGTCATCTTTTCTTATTTTACGCAAAAAAAGAACGGTTGTCGTTCTTGTTTCTCGACCTAGATGGAATTTGTGATGAAAAGTGAATCCTTTAAGACAATCGGCGACGCTCAGCTCAGTCATTAGAAGCCGATGAATCTCCACGACACATCCCAAAGCAAAAGTTGCACTAAAAGAAAATCATGCTGAATGTTTAGTGGTCTGAGACTAGTTTTATCTATGATAGGTTTTTGGAATACAGGCGAAATTCTTACGGCGGAAAAGTAATGTCAAAAATGGATGAAATGCATCAGAAACTTCGACAACAAAACCCAGCGTTAGTCAAACGAAAAAGGCCCAATTCTCCTACACAACAATGCCCGACCGCATGTTGCTAAACACCCTAATACAAGTTAGCCGAATTGGGCAACGAAACTCTGCCTTATCTGCCATACTCTTCAGACCTCTCACCTACCAACTATTACAGTGTAAAGCATCTCGAAAACTTACTGCGTGGAAAATGTTTCAAAAACCTGAGCGATATCATAAACGCCATCAGGAATTTTATCGCGTATAAAACAGAATGTTTTTACGTTATTTGCATGAATTCACTTGTTTTGCGCTTATTCGTATGGTGGTCATTTCGATGCATAATTTTTTGTTGGAACTGAAACATGTTCATCTTAATGTAAAATTTAAAAACTGCAAGACCTTTTTTTTAACCTGATAGTAGCTAATCTCATATGTGTTCAGTCTTTAATCGAAAGATCAAAATACCTTGTTTTACAGGACAATATTTAATATTTTAAGAGTCTGTATGTAAAAACGTGATAACCGCTTTCTAAACTAAATAAGGAAAATATTCAATTTTAAAATTCGATCGCACATCAAAAATACGATTTACATATAATGAATCTGGTGCTGTATCTTATTGGTTTTACTAGGTATGAGCTAGTATATCATGAAGCGGTTTTATTGTGTGTCATCTCATAAGAATATGAATTTAGTTTGGATCGCATTCGAATTTATAGAGTTCTGATGTGGTCCGTATATATATATATATATATATATATATATATATATATATATATATATATATATATATATATTACGTAAACACAAGCAGTGTGTTTTTATTTGCATTCAAAGTAAAATAATCTAATACAGGTATTTAGATAAACCATCACTTTATTTGGTAAAGTAAAGTGCGACTTCATTAAAAAAAAGGATACGAAATGATTATTGAGTTCACTTAACAGCATAATTTCAACTGCGGTAACAAAATTATTATGATGTTATTTTATTTGTGTGTTCTCCATTAGCTTAGATTCAATGTCATGTGTGGACGGTATTAAAAAGTTGCTGCGTGGGAAATGTTTCAAAAACCTGAGCGATATCATAATCGCCATGAGCGACTTCATTGTGAATAGAACATAAGATGCGAACATGGCATGCCATTATGGAATTAAACGAATATTTTAATTTGAGTTATTTATAATATATACAAGAAACGTAAGAAACTAAGAACATCGATATATAGCGAAAAGCTGGGAAAGAATGAAACATTGTCATTACTCGAAACAAAAATTCATACTTAAATCGATCTTTCTTTATTTTAATCATCAAATTATAACATGATAGGCGCTATGACTATTATGATGCGAAACTAGGTGAAGGCAGGAATGATGCCTAAAATATACTTCTTAATGCATGGAATCGATGATTTGTTTATATTCAGATACTTAGTTTTATTCCCCATTATTACACAAAAGATCAAATGGCTTTCCCTTTTTCACCTTAATTGCTTATACCTACCCAATATAAGACAAATTAATGGAATAGATTTTTTTTCTTTTTGTTAGAAAATATAGTTTCAGCTGCTATTTTAGAGCCACTTACTGAAGGATATTTTTCAGGATTCAAACCGCTCATTTTACATGGTTGCTTGTATTTTACACTTAGTTCATCGGTACACTCACTGGGAAACTTTGCTAGTTTTTTTTTTTTACATAGGCATCACCACGTATCAAAATCAAGAGACATCTCGAGGATAAGGGTTAAAGAGTGTACAGTAGACTTTGGGCAATATAGTAATCGTTAGTAATGGAAAGTCGGTAAATCTGTTACAAATGTGACGGATCATCAAGAACTTGTTTACGTTAGACTTGAAAACGATCATATGGTAGTCAGCTGGAAAGCAGGAAAACGGAAGGCAATTCCACAGGCGTCCAGTTCTAAGAAAGAAGCTTTGTTCATGGAATCTACGTTTTGGTTTAGGCACAGATAAAGGATGGGAGAATTATTGATAGTGTTTTCAGCTAGACGAATGTTTCTTATGAAAGTTTGGCGAGGGGGGACCATAAATTGAAGCTTAGTCGAACACTTTCCATGAAAATAACGATACAGCAGAGACAAGCTTGCGACATCTCTTCTGTGAGATAGAGGTTACAGGGAAGAGAAAATGTACATCTCCTACGAGGCTATGAAGTCTATTTTGAACTCTATCAAGGCAGGACAAGTCCTTTCTAACAGCTCCTGCCCAGATGTGGCAATAGTATTCTATCCTTGGACGTATATGGCTCTTATATAGATAGAGAATTGCATTAGCAGTGAGATATCTACTGGATCGATAGAAGGATCCCACGATTTTTCCAGTGGCCTTGGCCACAGATTTGATGTACATGTTCCATTTAAGATCAGGAGTAAAGGTCAACGTAGAAGTTCCTCAAAACTTGAGGCCTCCTGAAGACGAGAGCCATTCGTTTCAATTGATGCCAGATGGGGATCAGAACGTTGATGATGTAAAGATAGAAGCTTGGTTTTAGATGCATTAAACGTAACCAGCCACTCCTTTCCCCATAGTACCACGTGCTCAAGATCAGAGGAGAGAAAATCGGAGAGAACTTGGTCGTTTACTGTCTTAGATGTGCTACCATAGATGGTAGTGTCATCAGCATAAATGTCTACGAATGATGCTAGGATGTGATTTGGAAGATCATTAATGTTGATCAGGAAAAACGTTGGGCTCCAGCATTAATATTGTGAGCTTCTGATTTTTGCCCATCAACTACTACTCTTATGAACTTATCCGAAAGAAATGGTTTAACAATTGAGAAGGCATTTACAGATATACAATAGCTAGAGATCTTGTAAAGTAAACCTTTATGGCATACCCTATCAAAGGCCTAAGATATGCCAAGAGCAATTGCCCTAGATAGGTTGCCTCCGTCAAGAGATTTGCTAATCCTATGAGATATAACTGTAAGCACATCTGATGTAGATCAAGCAGAACGGACACCCTATTGTGTGTCACTAAGAAGGTTACTTTTGCTGAGATGGTTGATTACTTCCAGCAATTTACTCATGACGCACAGGAGACTTATTGGCCTGTACTGAGAGAGGGATGAGCGATCACATGAATTCTTAAATACAAGGCATACTGATGAGATTTTCCAGCGTGATGGGGAGCAACTCTCCTTAAGACAACGTTTAAACAGTTTTATAAGTATGGGCGCTAGTTTTGGCCGAATTATTTTGAGTACTATCATTGGAATACCGTCAGGGCCGGTTGCTGTACTGGAATCAAAGTTTTTAATTAGCTTGGTAACATCACGTGCAGATATTAGTATATTACATAACATGTTTTCTGATACAGGACGAAATATTGGGGGTTGGCGACCTTGGTAGCAAAGTGTAGAATTAGTTGCAAAGTTATTGGCGAAGAGTTTGGCTTTGTCTGATGCTGACGAGATTACCTCAGGTCCATTGATGATAGTTGGGATAGAGCACACCCTTCTGTTCAGGATTCTGATTGCTATTTGCCAAAACTGGTGAAAATCAAGACGCTGCTAAGCTACTTTGGACTTGACGGACTAAGCATACAACTCTGTTGCGTTCTTTATTTAGCGTTTATTAAGTTATTTATTATAAAGACATCTGCTGATATAATTATTGTAATTTTAGAAGGTCTCGTAAGATTGCATTTGCTCTTAATGCTGTAGATAATAGCTTGTAATGTAATTGAAGTCATACATATATATGTGTATGTATATATATATTTATGTATATATGTATGTATATATATTTATGTATATATGTATGTATGTATATATATATATGTATGTATATATATATATGTATGTATGTATATATATGTGTATGTATATATGTATGTATATATGTATATATATATATGTATATATATACACATATATACATACATACATATATATATATACATACACATATATATATATATATATATATATATATATATATATATATATATATATATATATATATATACATATACAAAAGTCTTGAAGCGCGTGGGACTCCATACCCTCACCACTATAATCCGCAAAACCCAGCTCCGGTGGGCAGGCCATGTCTATCGCAATCACGACAGCCGAATCTCCACACAACTTTTCTATGGGGAACTCAGCCAGGGAAAGCGGAATGCAGGGGGCCAAAAGAAACGATATAAAGACTGTCTGAGAACGTCTCTAAAAGACTTTGACATCAGCCCCCAGTCTTGGGAGAGTCGCGCTGCTAAACGTTCGGCCTGGCGTTGCATCATCAGCCTAGGAGCCGACAGGGCAGAGAATCAACAAATGATACACGACCAGCAGAATCGCAAGAGGAGGAAGGAGAGAGCTGCCGGTTCACAGCCTGCCGATACCGCCTTCACGTGTCCAGAGTGTGGAAGAGTCTGCCGAGCACGGATTGGCCTCATCAGCCATCTCAGGACCCACAAACCCCTGACGCCTAACTGATTGATACCTTGGTCATCGTCGACTTCGACGGACGAGCAAGAAGAAGAAGAAGAAGAAGAAGAAGAAGATATATGTATATATATGTATGTTCATTTCAGGTCATCTCATATGCTACTGGTATCATATAACCCAGTACTACCTGCCTCATGGTCGGCTCACCAGCGACAAAACTGTTTCCCTCACAAGACTTGTTTGGTGAGGAGGGTGGCTAGTCTCCCTTAAGGATCAAAAACAAGACCTTCTAAAGTGCGAATTAATTCTTTTTCGGGGTCACCAGACAAACTAGCACCGGAAGTGTTTGTGTGTATATATATGTGCGTGTTGGGGTGAAGAGGAATGGGTAAACCGTGGTGAACGCAAACTTTCTATGAGAAGCAAATTTTAAAAAAAAAAAAAACATAAAGCGGGAGAGCAGTACCTGTCCTAAGCTAGTCTGCAGTTTAACTTGTGGCTGGCTATCTTGCTATTGCTTGTTGCTGAATCTCAATATTCTGAATCGAGAGAGAAACTTAGCTGTCGTACAAAGCTAAGACTCTGTAACATCATCTGTGTATAGATACACCCTCGGGCATTTGTCTATTAAAATGGTCCTGTGGGGATGGAAGTAATTTTTGGGCTTATGGGCGTTAAGTTGGTAAGGGCGTGGCACTTGTCTGACAAAACGTTACAATCATCATATATGTGTATATATATATATATATATATATATATATATATATATATATGTATAGATGGCTATGTATATGTGTGTATATATATGTATATATGTACATATCTATATGTATATATGCATATTTGCGTGTATATATGTATATATCTATGTGTATATATATATGTATATATGTACATATATATGCATATGAATGTGTATATATGTATATATATATGCGTATGTATGTACATATATAGGTGTGTATATGTACATAAATATATGCATATATATGCATATATATATAAATTCATATCCATATATACACATGCATATGCATGCACATATGTACATATATACATATATAGGTGTGTATATGTACATAAATATATGCATATATATGCATATAAGTATACATATATATGCAATATATGTATATATATGTATATAAGTATACATATATATGCAATATATGTCTATATATGCGTATATATGTACATGCATATATATGTATATGTGCATGCATATATATGTGTGTGTGTGTATGTACATGTATATCTATATATATATATATAATTATATATATATATGTGTATATAACTACTTTATTGTCTCACATAAACCTAATATACGAAAGTATAGATTTATGCGTAAACTTTAAGTATTTACTTCAAAAGTGCTCAATACGTAGGTAGAGCTAGTTAGTAATTTATAAAATATATATGGCGATTAAGCTACACTGAATATTCTGCGTTTCATCCACTATAGGATTCGTCAGGCTTATGCGCCTATATATATATACTGATGCGTTTATCTGATCTGGCTCTTCATTTCATTTGCATTTGGAACAAAAAAAGCTATCCTGTTGTATGTCCGTGTAAATATTTCATCTAATATATTATATAATTATTCTTACTAACGACATGCTACAAACATAAATTTTATTAAAACATAAGATGTTTTCTATAATATAGCATTCAAAATTACCTCGTTTGAACTTGGAAATTCCTACTCCATCTCTATATAACGTATATAATTCTGTATGACTTGTCCATAATTAATCTGTACACTGACTAGTTTCTGTCAATGAAAAGTCTGTTATTACAAAAATTGTTTTGTTTTTTATAATGATTTACCACTTTTTCGGTTTACGGAAATAAAACTCTCAGACGAATATTATCACAATTAGGAATTTATATTTGTAAGACCATGAAAATTAAGGAAGATCTAAGCACATATCATGGAGCAGATATATAAATTATATAAGAAAAAGTCTAAAATTTATAGAACGTATAACTTTAAGAGTTGATGTAAATACTGTCGTTTTTTTCAATTTGTTTAACACATATTTTTTGTAAAGAAGCAAATGCGTTACATTAAGGAGGATATGCATCTAAAATGCGGGGATAAATAATAAAAGTAAAATGTCATAAAATTCGGACTAATCGATCCGTTTTAGCTTTGGAAATCGCAGTTAATATAAAATCGAATTTCTTTACTGAGAATCAATTCTTAAATTTATGTATGAATCGAAGTGATTGATTTGTGTTGGAGGATCAATAATTATATCCAATCCATGCATCGATTAGATGATGTATTATAAGGTTTAAGGAAAAGTGGGTTTTGCATTGTCTCGAGAGGCAGATGTAAGCAACGTAGATTAACATTACAGCTTAGAGGAAAATATGAACACTCCGCGAAAGATTGGATCATCTGCTAACGTCTATACGAGATAATGCACATTACTGTTATAACAACAATCAATAATACATAAAGCATTAGTTAGCAGCCACCAGCAATTGCAAGCATGTAGGAAAGCATCGAATTAGAGACGGATGATGAATTATAACGCATGATCAATTTATCTTTTATAATGCATCGCTTGGCATAGAAGAATTTCAATACGCAAACATCTCTATCTCTTTTATTATATAAAAAGAATGTTGTCTTTACATATGAATGTGAGAGAGCGCATTTCCTATGAACACAGAAATGGCCGAGTCGATTGTTTACAAATATTTTACAGAAAAGGGCTCGATTTGACTAAGTGTGTCTTTACGTAGGTGTATACTGGAATGTGTCTGATAAGTATCGAAAATCTATAATCGAAGAAACCTAATTAAAGAAGTCCATTTTTTATCAAATTAGACAGATTTATAAAACATAATATTACAAGACATTTACGAATTTTTATCAGCGCAACTGCAGAAATGGCTAACGTATAAAATCAACTATAGATTCTTTTAGTAGACATGAGCACGTCTAAAATGAATGCTTCCTTATAAATCACAATTAAACCATGATACTTGTTATTTGCATGTTTAACTTATTGTAAGCTATTATTTAAACCTTATTTCATTAAACTAAACATTGTGGTTGTTTATAAACCATGCGCTAGTTTGAAATGAATCTCGATGCCTACGTTCGATCTCGAGAGACAAAGGATACCTCTGTAAGAGCGACTGCGCGCGTAATTGTAGGGCAAGGTTTGCGCAATCCTCTACAATATCTACCCTGAATCGGCACTGCTTCTGCCAAGTGGCAACACGCCAGGACAACTAGAAACACTGCCGAGATAAGCGGAGAGTACCTACAACATCTGGAAGACTCAAATGGTTACCCATTTAGTACTGAGAAGGTTAAACGTTCCTTAACATCGATCAAACGGGAACCGGTGTGCCAGCGAGATTGTGACGTTTCGAAATTAATGTTTCTACTTAAAACACAATTTTATCAGGATACTTGATTTTTGTATAGTTAACTTTAAGTGAAGCCATTATTGAGATATATTTTATAAAAGCAACAGTATATTATTTACAGTATAAAGTAGACTACTATGTATGGTCGACTAAGTCACTGCCTGTAAATCGTCCTCCCGATATACTGCGGATATATCTTTAGCTAGAGCAGACAATTATGGATTTGGTTAACAAATGGGCGATTTCCACGATTTCGATGAAAATAAAAGTATAGCGGTGAGACACATTTGTTAATCCACATTAAATCCCCAATAATGTTGGATGCCCTTGCTAGTGAGCTATAATGCAAAAATTTTTTTTTTCAAAATAATAAACCATCAACCGATGAAATAACCTCTGTGACTGCCATTACACTATCCTGTCTTCATTACACTATATGACGGCGCCTCAAGCAATAACTAATACGCTTTCCCCTCCATTGACAAGAAAACAACAGAACTGGGACTCCATATAGCAAACCAGAACATTTGCCTCAATTCGACAACTAAAAGACAAGCGAAATGGCGAAGCAAGCCCCACTCCCCCCAATGGTTTACTTCTGCTTGTGCAGCTGCCATTTGTCAAAGGCAGCATGCGTTCCGCAGATTCAACCGACATAAGTCCAGCTCAAATAAACAGAAGTTTATAGAAGCTAGAAATAATTGTAAGAGAGTGATAGACACAGCTAAGTCAGATTACTCTGAAACCACCAGAAAGCGCATCGAAGCACAGAAATTAGGAACCCGGGATTTTTGGAAAATCTACAACAGCGTAGTTAATAATGGACAGTCAATTATTCCCCCACTAACAAACAATCATGAGGTTGCTTGCACGGCAACTGACAAGGCTAATCTGCTTGCCAGTCGGTTTGCCTCAAACTCCACACTGAACTCGGTACACCACTCACTCCCTGATTTTCCTCTGCGAACAGACGCCACACTTGACGACTTGAAACTCACCCCTTCTCAGGTGCATGCTATTATAAAAAACCTAGACACCTCGAAAGCATGTGGACCAGATCTCATCCCGGCTGTGCTATTAAAAAAATGCTCTGCCGAGGTTGCTCCAGTTCTGTCCAAACTTTACAATAAATGCCTTAACGAATCTTGTTTTCCCGACTGCTGGAAAACCGCCTCTGTGGCACCAGTCTACAAGAATTCTGGTGAAAGAACTGACACACTAAATTATCGCCCCATTAGCCTCCTCCCGCTTTTCGCCAAAATATTTGAGTCCTTAGTTAATAAAGCCCTAGTCCAGCACCTAACAGCTGCTAAACTCTTGACTGACAAACAATATGGATTCAGGCAAGCCCGTTCAACAGCATATATCTTAACTGTAGTTTCTGAACGTATATACCGTTCATTGGATAAAACAGGGGAGGGTAGAGCGGTGGCCCTTGATATATCTAAGGCTTTTGACAGGGTATGGCACGATGGTCTTCTAAGGAAAATTAGATCATATGGAATCACTGGAAGAATTCATAACGTAATTAAATCCTTCTTAAGTAATAGAAAAATCAAAGTTGTCCTCGACGGACGTACATCCAAACAATATGACATAAATGCGGGAGTGCCTCAGGGGTCTTACCCTGTGACCTCTATTGTTCCTGATATTCATAAACGACCTCCCTGATAATATTGTTTCGGAGATGGGTATATTTGCCGATGACACCACTCTCTATAACAGATATGAGGGGAAAACAAATGAATACATATCCAAGAAAATGGCAGAAACACTAGAGGATGTCCTCCAATCCGTAGTGGAATGGGGACAAAAATGGTTGGTCTCATTCAATGCTGCTAAGACTAAGCTTGTTTCCTTCAATAACTACAAGAAACCTTCTCTACCACCAATAGCAATGGCCAAGAACACCTTGCCTGAAAGTACTTCTTTTAAACTCCTCGGCCTAACGTTTACAGGGAATATGAACTGGAATAGATGCATTGAGAGCATTGCCAAGGCTGCTGCAAGGAAGGTTGGCTCCCTCTACCGTGCTAGAAAACTACTTACGCCTGCCAGTATCCTATACTTCTATAAGGCAACCATTCGTCCATGTATGGAGTACTGTTGTCACATCTGGGCTGGTGCATCTGCTGCTTGTCTCTCGCTCCTGGACAGGGTTCAAAAAAGAGTCGCAAACCTGATAGGTCCTGAACTGTCATCTGGGCTTCAACCTCTGTCCCATCGACGAGATGTTGCATCCCTCTGCCTGTTCTACAAATACTTTAATGGTGAATGCTCTGACGAACTGCAAACACTTGTACCTCCCCGACGTAACTACCCCCGACAAACCCGACAAGCTACTAAGTCTCATCCCTTTACAGTGGAGATCCCTAGGTGCAAGAAAGCCTTTTACTCCAATAGTTTCTTCCCCAGAACTGCGGGTCTTTGGAACTCCCTTCCGGGGTTCTGCTTTCCCAACTGCAATGATATGCAGAAGTTCAAGTGTAATGTTAACAAACATCTTTCTACTCTTCTCCCTTCATAATGACCCCGCTAATTAATTCCCTAATAGTAGCCCCCTGCTTCAAAGTGGCACTGTGCCTTGTTTGGGGTGAAAATTGAATAAAAAAAAAAAAAAAAAAAAGCTCCTATAAGCTAGATTGCCGGCTTCGAAAAATCCACTGGCATACTAGGAGAGGCATTATCTATGACCCTTTCCGCAACTGGAGGATGTGACACATGGTCGGAAGATGGTATTGAGCGATTTTAGAGAAGTATATATGCGGCCTTGCAAAAATATATCTGAGTAACAAAATCGGTATTCTCATTCACAGGTGCACCACACAAAAAATAAACTTTTTCCGACTGAATTATTTATAGTGGCTTGAAAGGTTCTACGATATTCAATAAAATCAGTACATTTATAAAATGTCTTTCGTAATTCGTAGTGGATGAACTTCCGGTTTTGATACTCGAATTTTTATTCGACTTAGACTTTTAATTAAATTTTCATCGATATATATATCATCTCCTAAACAACTAACGCCGTATACTGTATATTTTAGTTTTTTTTTTTTTTTTTTTGCTTTTTATTCTCATTTCATTTTGCTTGGATGAAAAATGCTGCTTAAAAACACAAATTTCAATTATATATATATATATATATATATATATATATATATATATATATATGTATATATATGTATATATATGCGTGTGTATATATATATGTATATATATGTATATATATATATATATATATATATATATTTAAAGCCAAAAACAATGCGAAGGAAGACCGGAAAAGATGAACAAACAGATGTAGAGGAGTATGGTTGAATAGAGGAGTGTCTAACCTTTATTTGACTATCATTCTTCACTTCAATGTATAATTATTTATAACCAAGTTGCTGGCATGTCCGGTGTATGTAAAGTCCGATCGTGGTGTGTACTTTGATTTATTTCGAGGGAAAAGTATCTCTCTTTTTCAAAATAGAAGACAAAAGTGGATTCAAGATGGCGGAGAGAGCGTGGCAGTCCTGCAGAAATATTTTATTTTACTTATCTAAAAAAGATTTTAAAATCTAACAAAAAAGTTTATCTGAAAAAAAGTTTGTAAAAACACCGGTATTGTAATTAGTTTTTTGTTCATCAAAATTTATATTGTCTATAATTTAAGAAATGTTATGTGTATGAAGCTTTCTTGCAATTTTTGCAATTATCTTTGTTAAATCTGCGAAATATTTTTAAAAGAACTAAATACGTATAAATATGTTTTGGATATTCTAAATCAGAACACATTTTGTTATATGTCATTTTTTATTCATTTAATATGAATCAAATGCTTTTCCTTGGCATTCGTTTCCCGATATCTTTATAATAAGAATACTTTCCAAAAAAAAAGCAACGGTTACTTACACATGGCTGGGACCATTACAACGTGTTCACCATTCATAAACCAAAATGTCGCTTTAAAACGAACTTGATTAACACATTGCAGACCAGCAACATCAATCTTCTACTTCTTTTAGAACATGTTGCGCAACAGATGTGCTACGCGTTACACCTTCTACATAGCAGTTTTCTACATGTTATAGATTCAATTACAAATAATATCAAGACTAAGAACATAGTAATAGCGACATACTTGAGCTTGAAATTGATAAACCGATAGCACGCAATCCATCGGATTTAATTAGTCGTTTCATTTAAAATAGCGTATAGATTTCCGAATTCAATAAGACGCACACAAATTAGGTCGGTAGTTTCAAAATGTAAAAAAAAAATTGATTATAGCAGTTTTTCGGGTTATTGAAGTTATAGATATGTAATAATATACATATATATATATATATATATATATATATATATATATATATATGCATATATAATGTGTGTGTATTTGCTTTTTATACATCTTGTGTTTTGTGTATACAACACGGCACGTGCTTTCACACGTTTTTTTTTTAATTTTGTGTTTCTGTAAGATTACAATTGATTCGCATTTCAAATAGTTTCACAGAAGTTGCCGCACACTGAGTTATTCTGAAAAGAAGCTCAATCTTTTAAAAAAAAATGTTCTTAAAAATAAAACGTTGAAAGAATTCTTGTTTTGCTGATTATCGTTTTCTTACTGCATCGCTTAAACTAAAAAAAATAAATCAAATCCATTCCTCCATTGAAAATATTTTATTTATTTATTTTGCGTCTGATAGTACACAAACAAAGCTGACAGTTTCGTGGATGGCCGCTTTTTGTATTCTGCGCATTTATATATTGATGAATGCTCATGTTCACAATGTAAAAACGAGCAGCCGCTTCTTGTCTGTGAAACCAAGTGCATTAAACGACAAGGGGGAATTCGGGGAAGATTTTGTTTTATCGAATCCTGTAAATGTTGTGTAAGTACAGAGTTTAGGTGCTTTAGTTTTAAAAGTAATGAAATGTACTGCAGTATATCTAATGTTGTTCTAAGGTTTCTACAAGATCTTATAAATACAACTAAATCGATTTTCTTTTATTAACATATTATGGCTGTGTTTCCGACGGATTTCAAGAGAGGACATTTTCGGATACGTACCTGCTCACTTAAGAGGCGATGTTCTTGATATGAACTGCAGGTGGACTATGTTTACGGAACATAAGTACCGCTAGCAAGCTTTTACTTAAAGTATAATATACCCCATTTTTACAATAGTATTATTAAATATAATGGAAAAATAATACTTATATATATATATACATATATATATACACATATATATATATATATATATATATATATATATATATATATATATATATATATATATAACCGAGATAAGACACTGATGGAATTCAGATGGAAAATCCTGAGAGATATTACTTAAAGTAATACTTTCTATGTGACCTTATCCAAAAAGGAAAAACTCAATATTTAAGAATAGAGCAATATATAAATTTCGTGGTTACATTTTAAATTCTGAAAAAAAGCAACATATAAAGAAAACCTCCTATATATTCCTTTTGTCAAACAATACATTCTTAAATCGAATATATGACTCTATATGTTGTATTTTTTTCAGAATTTTAAATTTAACCACGAAACATTATATATATATATATATATATATATATATATATATACATATATATATATATACATATACTAAGGTTTAAAACATGTTGCTCATCTGTTAATAGCATAGCTACAAAAGTTTACAAAACCACCCACATTAGTATATTGAAATATAATCTATGTTTAAAGTAAATCCTTAATTTAAACAGCACAGCAAACATATTGAGTGTCATTCTTCTGTATAGGTTGTTGCATGTTATTTTGCAAGTAGCACTATGTGAAACTGCTGCTGATTAATCTAAAAAATATATAGTCTCCAGATGTTTGAAAAAATTAAAATTTAAAAGCATACTTTAATATTTCGGTGTTCTGAAATAATTACTCATACTGATAACGCATAATTTCCCTATTGAAATAGGTTATCTGGGTTAATTGAAAGTAGTTATTTTAAGGCAACAATTACAGAATGTTATGGTAATGTTTTTCCTCTTTTTGTTTATTCATATACTTGTTCTAGATATACAACTGTCATTAGAATGTATGCATTAATTTTATAATTTATTGATACTCTGATACGTATCACGACTGCGATTATTACTATTATTAATATGATTTATATACTGCACTTAATCAAGTCTAGCTATAATTTTTATACAATAATTTTCGTTCATCACAATAAGCAAGTTGTTCTACATAGCAATTTCCTCTTGCATATTTAGTTAAAAATGAAAAATAATTAACACTTGAACCCTAACATAAAACTTGTGTTCTCGATGAACCTATAATCTAATTGTACTAGCATAAACTGTGTCCGTTCGTAAACAGTCAACGGGCACCGATGAATGTTCACTTTTACTGAATGTAAAAAGGCAATGACGCATCTCTTTTTTTGAGGCATGTCCACGACAACGGTTCCTTTCCTGGACTCCCACAACGTACATCTCTACAAAAAAGAGATGCGATTTCCAGGCCATGAATGAGTGAGTTGTCTCATCATAACAATGCAATTTGCAATCCTCTGTCATCTATATTTAGTCCTCGTTGTTTTTTGTTTACAAATATTAAACTTAATATATAGTGCATTCGAACCGCTGCAGAATTAACATTTGGGGCTCCTGTCGGGGAAAATTGGTACTAAAATGTGAAAATTAAAGAAATGAAATTAGCCAAGTAAAAGTCGAATAACAGCAATACGAATATGCATGCGTAACATAATAGCTTGGTTCATGTTTTAATTTTTAGCATTGCACAAACATATCCTCATAGCTCAGGCATTTGTTACACTATGGGCCAGTAATGGCATGACCGGCCCGCGTTTTAGGTAAATGTTCTGGAAACGGAACCAGACTGTAACATAATGGCCCAGTTAATAGGATCTTTCGGTTAGGCGTGACATGAGAAAATTCATAATTAATTAATTACAGTTTCTTTTTGGAAAAAGACTGTAAACAATTAAACTTTATGAAGTTGCTCGCATATCCATAATTCAGTGTAGTAAGGACTTTTGTTTAATAATATAAAATTATAAGGTAGGATTTTACAATTAATGTCCGTTCAACACAAAGTTTAAATAGAAATAAATCATTCGCCTAAGAACTAAAAAATATCAGAGAACGTCCATTAAATTCCTGGTGAAAGGTGCCGTCGCTGAAACCACCCACGTTAGATTAGCCTTTGTATTTAATATTAACTCAGGCAAAAGAGAAATTATTTAGCATCTTGATCTAACATGCCGAGTTGACAGAAACATCATTCCCAGTATTATCTTTTATAAAAGTAAGAGTAATAAGTTCAGTTTATCCTTTAGCACACCATACCGTTATTTTTTTTTTGCAGTTCTTTAGGATTTTTCGTGAGGAATAGCGGCAGTTTTGTTGATTAAATTTTTCATCTAGATTAAATCATTAAAGTATGTAATGTCATGTCTTTGCAAAAAGCAGTATTTTTCTTGATTTTTTGTTATATATGACAGAGTAATAGTAATTTCAATTACAACCGTTATTTTTTCCCAGTCTGTACACACAGACACACGCGCATACACACACACACACACACACACACACACACACACACATATATATATATATATATATATATATATATATATATATATATATATATATATATATACTAGCAAAAGGACCCGTCGTTGACTGGGTTCAAAAACAGCCTACAGAAATGGACTCTGATGTATGATGAAAGTATGATTGGTTATGAAAAGGAAGGGTTGTAAATTTGGGTTGAATTTGGGGGTATCTTAAGCAATTTGAAATATGATGAAAGTAAAAATAAAATAGATAAACCCCATAATTTATTATACCATACCTGTTCACACTGAAACACTTATCAAAATATTCTGTGGATCTATATAAAAAAACTTTGTTAAACTTTGTGACATATTTCCATTCTATGGAGGTCAGGTGCGAAGGAACACCCAATAATTTTATTATACCATATTTCTTCAAACTGAAACATAATTATCAAAGTATACTTACGCAGATAGATATGGAAAGTTTTTATTAAAGTGTGTGCCTATTTCAATTCTATGGAGGCCAGGCGCGAACGCAGACCCCATTATTTTATTATATCACCCCTATTTAAGTTAAAACATGTTTATCAAAGTAGTCTTATGTAATCTATATCAAAAATATATGTAAACGTTTTTGTTTTTGCAATTTTTAAATTTTTTATTCCCATACTTTTTGACCCAGGCGCGAACGCAGACTCCACAATTTTAATGAACTACCGTTCAGCACGATCAAACATAACCATTGCTGTGGCCCGATAATCTTCTATCATTATATATAATCAGTTTTTTTAAAATAGTCAACCATATAGGAGCCTATTCGTGACGCACGCACTCACACACATTCAGCTTATTTTATAGATATATAGTTAAAAGTGCACTTCCATATAAATAATTGAATTCATTCAATAAGTATAGCTAACAAAAACAAACAAATGATGTCTGCCTAAAAACTTGATAAATAAGTAGTCCTGCAAGATAGTGTAGTTGAAGCGGAGTAGACGTCTTATCACGGGGTCCCTATTTCGAATCTCGCTAGATTCAGCTAATCTGATGAGGCGTAGACGACGAAACACGTGCCGATCGATAATTATATTTTAAAATTATATATATATATATATATATATATATATATATATATATATATATATTAATGTGAAAACCTTATCTTCAGAAGTTAGCCCATATTAAAACGGTATAAGCTTAATGACTGTCATGAACACACTGTATCGGTGATAAATATTTGAACAGTCCCCCAATATGATGTGCTAATGTAAAGCGGAAAATAGAGCACACATGCGTGGTAGTAAACGCCGATATAATCTAAATGAAACACCCTGAAGCGTTATTCAAATAAATCCACCAGAACTATAAATACAATTCCATTTGCACAAATAGATGAATAGCACAACATTATCGAGATAGGTGTGGGAGTATCAAATAATGAGACAATCGTTTGAACGCTTCTATGAAATGGGTGATTGTTAGAAAACTCACAATAACACCAGATGAATACATTCTGTTCAATAGTTTATATCGCATCACTTTTTTCAAAGTCTAGAATGCAATGGTGTTATTATTGAAGAAAGTATCGACGCACCCTACCTCGGCTATACTGTATTTAGAAAAGTGTAGTCAGTGCTTCGCATTCAATGCCAAGTATACATATGTGTGTGTTTGTAAATATATGCATATATGCATGCATATATATATATATATATATATATATATATATATACATGTATGTATATATAGATGCATGTGTATTATATATATATATATTAATATATATGTATGCATATTTATAAATGTATATATATGTAAATATATATAAATATGTGTACATATATATGTATATATAAGTGTATATATGTACATATATATGTATATATATATGTCTACATATGCATACATATGCACACCTATATGTATATATATGTATGTATGTATATGTATATATATGCATATATATATATTATATATATATATATATATATATATATTTTTATAAAGTAATAGGGTTCGTGTGTTTCTGTCTGTGTGTACAGCTCTCCATCATCAACGAAATATAAAGGAGGTAAGAGGGTAGATCTCTCCTGGTAGAGAAACATTAGAACCCATTTTAGGATGTTTCTGTTATAGGAGACATAAGAATATTTGCCTAATTTCTTTATATACTAGTCTACAAACCACCCCCATATCGAATGACTTATGCTCATTTGCATATCACATTATATTAAATCTCTTTAACTAATTACCTCGACCTTATTACATATTGGAAATATTCTAATCATTTCAACTGTACTATTTACAAAATCTATTTAACATTTAATTATTTAATATATTTTCATTTAATTTTATATTCGATTTATTTCACTTTACGTATATTATCAAAACAATTCATTGGCGAGCAAAGCTTTATGTTTTGGGATTGTATTGAAAATGTAATGGAAATTTCAATTTCGTTCCGTTTTAATCTTTTATATTTTACTTGCCAATATAATTGAAAGAATACAATTCAACTATCGTAATTTTATATAAATAAACAAAAACAAATATTTTAAAATAAAACTTTATTAAAAAATAAATAATTTTATTTTTAAATGAACAAAATCAATTTAGTAAAATAATTGTATTAAACACCCCCAGCCTTGTCAGCAAACCTGTAAACCTATAAAAGTTAACATTTCGAATGTAAACAGTGATTTT
Source organism: Euprymna scolopes (assembly GCF_053919585.1). NCBI lineage: Eukaryota > Metazoa > Mollusca > Cephalopoda > Sepiida > Sepiolidae > Euprymna > Euprymna scolopes. The sequence goes on from NC_136486.1 coordinate 140,363,468, forward strand.
TCGATTTTGTTAGCGCTTGCCGCAATTAAAGACAATTAAAACGGAACTAACTTTATTTCCATTCTATTTTTTAAACAACCCCCAAAACATAACGCTCTCTTCCAGTTATAGCCAATTTTTTTTTTAATTAAATAAAACAGGTCAAAATAAACAGATAAGCGCATTTTCTTTTACATTTTTCTTACAACCATTGTCATTTTTAACCAACTGCAGGATACCGTTACTTTTGTGGGGTTGTTTTGAAAATGGCACGGAGATTATAATTTCGTTCCAATTTAATCTTTCTGGTCGAGCCTATTTCGAAAGCCTGTCTTATCATAGATTTGAACTACAAATAATTTATTACATTTTGATTATTACTATCTTAAGACTTAAAGCTTATATTTATTTCATTTTTCTATTTATATATTGAATTAGTTATTTCCAGTCTTATTTAAACTTAGCGCTTTCTTTAAACCGGATGAACCTTTTATAAAAATATGAGTTTAACGTAAAGAACACGAACAAGGTTTTATTACACTGAATTTCTTCCAGTTTACTAATAAAATATATAAATTTAAAAGAGATATAAATAATAAAATAAAAAGGTTATGTAATTTAAAAGAAATACACGTACTCACAAAAGCAGAACTTTTTTTTACACATTTTTTTCTTTAAAACCATAACAATGAGACTAACAATTACCTAGATCTTAGTAATTATTTGTTTTAATAGAATTGTTTTAATTGTACTGTTTACTTAGTTAACCTAAGTTGGTATTACATTTATTTTACATTTACTTTTTTTTTTAATTATTACTTTTAGACTGTGACGTTTACACCCGGAAGTAATGAGTCACACGTAGGTCGCTTTTATTCATTCCTTTTGGTCAAGATCAAAGTGTATTATCTGTTCTTCAGATGCTGCACTTCATTTTCTTGTTCTCTTTCGGTGGAGGAGAAATCCTTCACGACTGAGACAATTTTTATTCTTGTACCTTTTCTCCACGTTAAAAAACGACCCTGGTGTCTAACTCTGTCCCGTGGGGAGGCATAGTAAATAGGTACAATATAATTGTTTATAATTGTACTATTCAGAAATATTATTTATAGTTCGTCCATTTCAGTTAGTATACATTTCCTTTACGCTTAATTAATTTACAATCATTAATATCGTTAAACAATTCCGTTTAAAACCGAAATTATGCCACCCAAACGAAGTAGAAACGAAAGTGAGGAAGAAAGAATGGAAAGATTGGAAGCTAATAGACTAAGAGTTGCTGCAATTCGCTCCAATGAAAACAATTCAGATAGAGAAAGACGTCTAGAATTTAACAGGATACGTCAAAGAGAAAGGAGAGCAAGACTGTCAGATTTGGAAAGAGAAACCCAACGTGAAGCTGACAGAACTAGACATGCTGTAAGGCGGTTAAATTCATCACAAGATGAAATTCAAGAAAGGCAAAGATATGCACTGGAAAGAGAAGCAATATTACGATCGAATGCATTATATGAGGTAAGTAGACGTACACAAGGTCAGTTGAGAGTGGCTCAACGACATCAGAATGAATCGGAAACCCAACGAAGCTTTCGCCTATACCAAGGGCAACAACGAGAGGCTGCATGGTTAGAGAGTATGACTTTGCCCCAGCAATTGACAGAAAACGAGGCAGCTAGACAACGAATGACTGCTTTGAGACACCATGAAATAGAACACTGCAATAGAAAAGGATTGCTCTACAACAAAAATGACTCTCTCACTACAGCTGATATAGGAAAAATGGACAAAGTATGTCAACATTGCTCAGCTGTAAAATTTAAAGGAGAAACCCCTGGTTGTTGTTGTTCTTCTGGCAAAGTTGTGCTTGATAGCTTTCCACCACTGCCTCAGTTGCTTCAAGATTTGCTCTCCGGCAATGGTCCCATCTCTAAAGATTTTCTGCAAAATCTACGCAGTTATAACAATTGTTTTGCAATGACATCATTTGGTCACAAAATTGCGGCAGTACATGGGTGGAATCCTTCTTTTAGAATTCGAGGCCAGGTTTGCCACCAGATTGGGAGTCTTTTACCACCTGAAGATGAAACAGCAAAGTTTATTCAAGTCTACTTCTTGGATAGTCTGGAAGAGGAACTACATAATCGGGGACGTGACAGTAGACTAAATAGAGACATTCTCCAAAGTCTGACTGAATTTTTACATGAGAACAACAGCTTTATTTGTCAGCTGAAAACAACAAAGGAGAGGATTGAAGAAGAACACTTGGTAGAACATAAAGTTGTCATAAGGGAAGACTGAAGGCCGCAAGAAGAGCATCCACGGCGATTCAATGCTCCAACAACAACGTATGAGATTGGAATATTAATTGAGAATGAACCAACAGCTAACCGGGATATTGTCTTGCGTTTTAGAAATGATACATTAAAATGGATCTCCGAACTACATCCCCTCTACGATACTTTAATGTACCCGTTAATGTACCCCTATGGTTCTCCATCTTACAACATCTACATGAAGGCATCCAATGAGCGAAAAGTTACCCAACAGCAATTTTATTCGTACCATTTAATGACTCGGCCTGAAAACTATTTTCTCTGGTACCGAAGGCTATTTCAACAATGGCTGGTGGATGTGTACTGCAAGATTGAAACAGAACGTTTACAGTTCCTGAGGCGTGAGCAACAGACCCTGAGAGCTGACAATTATAGCAACTTGAGAGATTCAATTCTTAGGGAGGATGGGAATCCAGAACAGTTTGGTCAACGAGTTGTACTTCCGGCAACTTATACAGGAGGCCCTCGATACATGTTTGAGCGTCAAAGTGATGCCATGGCATATGTTCGGCGAATGGGCCGAGCCGACCTCTTCATCATGTTCACAACAAATCCAAAGTGGACAGAAATTACAGAAAATTGTCTTCAAGGGCAAGACCCTCAGGATCGTCCAGATATTGTTGCCAGGGTTTTCAGGCAGAAGCTAAAAAAGTTACTTGAATTTATTAAAAAGGGAGGATTTGGCAGGTTGAGGGCTTTCCTGTACAGTATTGAATATCAAAAAAGAGGACTGCCGCATGCACACATCCTCACCTGGCAGGCCCCAGAGGACAAACTTCTACCAGAAAAAATGGATCTCTGCATATCTGCAGAGATCCCTGACAAAGAGGAAGATCCTGATCTTCATGCTAAAGTGATGGCACATATGGTGCATGGACCTTGTGGACCATTTAATCCAAATTGTCCATGTATGATTGACAACAAATGTTCCAAAAAATACCCAAAAGAATTTCTTCAGTGTACCAAGCAAGGCCAAGACTCTTACCCCAAGTACAGGCGAAGAAAACCAGAAGATGGAGGCCAGACTGGTACAATAAGGATGAAGAGAAATGGTCGGTATGTTAATCAAGAAATAACAAACCAGTGGATTGTTCCGTACAACAAGGTCCTCCTTCAGCAGTTCAACGCTCACATTAACGTAGAAATTTGCAGCTCGATCCAAAGCATCAAATATGTCCTCAAATACGTGAATAAAGGATGTGATCAAGCAGTGTTTGAACTACAAAGAACTGATGGAGCAGCTAACCAACAAGGCCAAGTACAAAGTCACATTGTGGATGAGATCCAGCAGTTCCAGAATGCAAGGTATGTCGGCAGTTCAGAGGCAGCCTGGAGGATATTGGAACATCCCATCCATGAACATTTCCCCCCAATTGTACAACTTTCTGTTCATCTTGAAAATGGGCAGCGTGTCATGTTCTCAGCTGATACTGCTCTGGAACGAGCCCAAGGTCCACCGCCTGCCACAACTTTGACAGCATTTTTTCAACTCTGCCATGAGGATGTCTTTGCAAGGGGTCTCAAATACGTAGAAGTCCCTGAGTTTTACACTTGGAACAAATCGACAAAGAAATGGATGAGAAGAATGCGTGGGGTACAAGTTGAAGGTACTGAAAATGATGATGTATGGAAGGCACCATGCATTGGGAGAATCTACACGATTAGTCCAAAAGCAGGGGAGTGTTATTTCTTACGCCTGTTGCTCAATGAGGTTGCTGGTCCAACTTCATTTCAAAATTTGCGAGCATACAATGGTCAGGTGTTTGAAACATACAGAGCAGCGTGCCTTGCTCGAGGCCTTCTAGAAAATGACCATCACTTGCATCAAGCAGTAGGAGAGGCAAGTGCCACTCAATCACCTTCAAATTTGCGAAGCCTATTTGTGATAATTTTAACAGCCTGTGAGCCAAGAAATCCTCTTGAGATCTGGATGGCTTTTCGTGATGTAATATCTGAAGACATTCTTCACAGATACAGGCAAGAAGTTAACAATCCAGAAGCAGATTTTAATGAGGACATCTACAATAAAACTCTTTGTCTAATTGAAGAAAAAGTTCTCCTTATGTGTGGTCAACCATTGGCAAGCTATGGATTACCTGCACCAATGCAAGGGAGAGATGAAAGACTCGCGAGAGAGTATCAACGTGAAGTTACTTATAATCTTGAAGAACTTCCCTACAAGCAGAAAATATGCAAGAAAAACTGACCGATTCTCAAAGAGAAGTTTACAATTCATTCATGGCAATGTTGGAAGCACAAGGTGAAATGAACAAAAACGTGATGTTTCTTGATGCTCCAGGTGGTACGGGCAAGACTTTTGTAATCAATTTGATCCTTGCAAAGATTAGATCCATGAGAAAGATTGTGCTTGCAACAGCATTCAGTGGCATTGCTGCTACTCTACTACAAGGTGGCCGCACTCTTCACATCACTTTTAAAGTACCCTTGGATACTCATCGAATGGATCAGCCAGTTTGCAAAATTACTGGTAACTCAGCCTTGGCAAATGTAATTAGAGACACCTCTGCAATCATTGTAGACGAAGCCCCAATGACGCACAAGAGTGCTTATGAAGCAATTGACCGAACACTGCAAGACATCACAGGAAACAAGAATCCCATGGGTGGCATTCCAACCTTATTTTGCGGTGATTTCCGTCAAATCCTCCCAGTGGTTAAAAATGGCACAAGGGCTAACATTGTCAATGCAAGTTTGAAACAATCCTATCTCTGGAGGCACGTTATAGTGAAGAGACTGACTACTAATATGAGAGCCTATATCTCTGATAACACAGCTGCAGCAGACTTCTCAAAATTGCTTCTCCAAATCGGTAATGGTCAGTTTCCTATCACTTCTTCACCTGACACAATTAAGATTCCAACTGCGCTTGGTAAATGTGTCGGTAATCAGAAGCAACTGAAAGACAAAGTGTACCCAGACCTGCAAAACAATGGAAAATCACCGGATTGGCTTGCTGAGAGGGCTATTATTTCGCCATTAAACAGCAATGTGAATCATTTGAACAATTCAATAATGGATGAATTTCCAGGAGACACAAAGCAATACAAGTCAGTTGATTCAGCTACTAATGAATATGAAGCTGTTCACTACCCTGTGGAGTTTTTAAACTCTTTGGAGATATCTGGAATGCCTCCACACATTTTAAATCTCAAAATTGGATCGCCAATCATGATTCTTCGATCCTTGGAACCGCCAAAAATAACAAACGGAACCAGATGTGTTATCACCAGATTGCACACCAATGTACTTGAGGCCACCATTTCCTGTGGTCCCTACAAAGGCGAAACCGTTCTACTGCCAAGGATACCCTTAGTTCCATCGGACTCAGTACTTCCATTTAAATTCCGGAGACTCCAATTTCCTGTGAAGGTGTGTTTTGCAATGAGCATAAACAAAAGTCAAGGTCAGACATTTAACACCATTGGCGTAGACTTGACATCAGACTGCTTCAGTCACGGTATGTTCTACGTCTCCATCAGCCGGACAGGAAGTTCAGAAAAACTCTACATTCTGGCTCCAAATCAAAGCAGCAGAAATGTAGTTTACCCTGAGGCTCTTTAGTGAAAAGTTCGAGAAATAGATATGAGGAAAAACTGACATGATCTGATTGTGGTAAGTTTTTAGTATTGAATGTGCAAGATAAAATTTAAACAAGAGTTGAAAATGACTTCAATGAAAAATTTACTATGTAACATCAAGTAACCTTCCTTTTTGATGAAAATGTTTTGTGAAGTTCCTGATTGAATTTCAGTCACTACAAGAGGTAGTTAAAATGTTAATCACCTTATGCAATCGTTGCTCTTACAACATCAACTTACTGGAAAGGTGCCCACAGATTTTGGTACCCGAGTGCGCAACAAAGCTCCGTGCGAAGCACGGGTATCTTTGCTAGTATATATATATATATATATATGTGTGTGTGTACTTACCTGTTGGATTGGAAGTTTTTAATTCGACCGTGTTTGGATTTTACCATTCTTGGATTTTTTAACCTTCACCAGACTATCTATTCATGTGAAATCTTTTCATCATTTTTTCTTTTACCTCCTATTCCCCTTACCTCACCCTTTTTTTAACCAAGATAAATCTATGACTTACTTGTGGTGTCATTATATACTTTTACATGCAAACTCCGATCCCGCATTTTGCTAATTCCTGCCCTCTGATGAGAAGTGGAGTATTTATTCGAAACTCCGCGGATTAAGGACTATCCACTTATCTTGCGCTTCCTTTTTAAACTTAAGTATGTTTTAACTCTTTTTCAAGATATTTTTTAACATGTTTTATTAATCATTTGTACATATATGTATACATATGTATATATGTATATATACGTATATATATATATGTATATATATGTACATAAATTTATATGTATATATACATATGTATATGTATGTTTTTATAAATATGTATATATATATATATATATGTATATATAAATATCTATATATATGTATATATATATATATATATATATATATATATATGTATATACGTATGTATATATAGGTGTATATATGCAGTCATGGAGAGAGTACACCAGAAATTCCTGAGACACATTCTGGGCATCGGGTGGATCACTTTTATACCTGATATGGATGTTCTCATGCGAGCTGACGTACCTTGTATCGAGAAGTTGACTATACGCAACCAGATGAGGTGGGGGGTGTGACATCTGACAAGGATGGACGACAATAGATTGCCAAAGCGCCTGTTCTATGGTGAAATTTCACAAGGAAAGTGTCCACAACATACACCAAGGAAACGCTTTAAGGATAGCAGCAAATATACTCTTAAAGCTCTTGCTATTGACGTGTTCAGTAGGGAAAGTGCTTCCAATGATCGTAAAAAGTGGCTCTCCTTGTTATATCATGGCTGTGATAGTTTGAGAAGAAAAATATGAGCATACAAAAATGAAGCGTGATATCCTGAAGAAAAATGTCAGATCTATCAGGTCTGTCGGAGGATTACATGCAGAACCACGCCTGTTATTTATGCGGTAAAATGACTTTATCCGGAGCTGGCCTATCTAGCCACAACCGTTCACATGGATATCAATCTTTCTTTGATGGGGAAAACATTGCAGGGCCCAGATGTTCTGTTTGCTCTGTGGGCTGTAAATCGAGTGGAGGCCTGAAGCGTCAAATGAGCGTCCACAGTCGAGCAGCGCCAGTTGGCATCCCTCAATTTCAGTTTAAGTCTTACCTTTGCAGCAAACTGTGTAAGAGCAGGGCTGGTCTGAAGAGCCGCCTGCGTTCCCACAGAAAATCGGCATTGATGCATCTTGATCACATCTCTACATGTATATGTGTATGTGTGTTTTAGTGTATATATGTGTATATAATTATAAAAAAAAGATATTTCAAAAACACATGAAAATGAATGAATAATCAACAATAAAACAAGGGAAAGATGGTCTTCCTCTGCCAAGAAGTGACAATCACCACTACCATGTATGTATATATATATATATATATATATATATATATATATATATATATATATATGTATACATATATGTAGATGCATATATGGGTATATGTATATATGTATATATATGTATTTATGTATATATATGTATATATATGTATGTATATATATGTATATATGTATGTATGTATATATATGTATATGTATATATATGTATATATATGTGTGTATGTATGTATATATATATATATATATGTACGTATATACATGTATGTATATACGTGTATTTATATATATGTATGTATATATGTATATATATGTATGTGTATATATGTATGTGTATATATATGTATGTGTATATATGTGTATATATATGTACATATATATGTATGCGTATATATATGTATATATGAATATGTATATATATATATATATATTATTAAACGATGAACACAAATAAAATGAGTGTCATGAATGTATTAATGACAGTGTTTATTGACAGGCGCATTTATAGCTTGCTTTTATCCACGATCATATATTGATACATGATCTGTACGTTACTAATGATTCAGTACATAAAGCAAAAGAAACTTAAAAGTATTACTAAGATAGTATATATTTCAGTTAACAAGTTAAGGGAATTATGAGGGAATAAAGAACATTTAATGAGATAAATATGTATACTAAGTAAATATGAGGGGTTGCTGAGTTAAACCGTCACAACCTCTTTCACTTTCGAGTTCGAATACGCATTGTCATACGACATTAAGTTATAAGAAAGTATTTCAACGATACTAGTTCTGATTGTACTTTTGTAATACCGAAATACACTTTTATGTCTTTAAAGTTGATATCTGCATCCAAATAGGTGAGCTTTTAGTATGTTACGGTCTCGGACTGATTTCAGGGAATTTTACATGAGTGTTCTCGAAAATGGGTGTTTATTAACAAATTTAACTCTGTATATACAGTATATTGCTGATATACTCATTCTACCAGATAAGAACGAACGAATATTTACACTTAAGAACCTGTCCCAAGATAAATTTATACTTACATCCACAATAGAACTAAATGTTAATATCCAAATTCCTTTCCCCGACGTTCTCATAAATATTTCCATCCATACATTCAGCAACCCGAACTACAAATAAAACACTAGTCTAAATTATTGCCTTGTAAATTGTAAGAGCGAATGCCCATACCGTTACAATGAAGCCATTATTAAAAATTTTCCAACAGCTCTAAATTGATCTCCTCTGATGAAAAAAAACTGTCCATCGAACATAAAAATTATCTTGAAAGTTTCAATAAATAACGGATGTCAATATTATATCGTCATCTAGCAAATACAATCAATGCACCAGAACTCAAAAAAATACAGCCACAAATAGTAATATCCCACAGCAGCAAAATTCTACTATGAACAAATGCGACCAGGCTTAAAAAAAGAACAATATGTCCTAAAATATGTATGTTTCCCTCAACGGTAACAATAAGTTTAAACTTATCATATATTATAAAAAGGACACCTGGAACCCTTTAGTTAAAAACCAATGCTTCCTTACCCTCAAACCACTAGAAGGGATCAACGCAATTTATAAGTTCATCCTAAAACGAAACTAAAAATAATAGTTACGTTGGTTACGGCAGTTATACAAGGCCCACTTATTAACGTCTTCCATCCCATGCCTAATACATAATCTAGTTCAATATTACAACCTTCACAAAAGAAACATATTAGATCCCTCACCGAAATATGAGTAACAGACAAATATTAAACCACGTAGAGACTTTAAAATACTTGAAGCTATGTAAATTAAAAAGCAAAAACCTCACATTCTCATCCGGGGAAAACACTCAAGTGTTTGTCGTAAATCACCTCCAACTCGATACAGCACTCATCACAGAACTAGGCTCCCCCACTCTTCAACACTGGCCACTAACAGTTCATACGCATTGCGAGTTGCAACTATATAAAAACCTCCTAGCCATCTATGCAAATATTTTAACACAGCCCTCCTAAAATTGTTCCTTGAAAAGACGAAAAGCAACACTGCGGTCAGATTCAAACAACACATCATATAATATTTATCGTATTCGTCAACACACAAAAGGAGTCTTTAGAAACGTTGCAAACATAAAATAGGTGTTATTAAACGGAAATTCTCTTAAACAACATATATATATATATATATATATATATATATATATATATATATATATATATATATATATATATATATATATATATATTCAGATATCATTCTAACAACGGGGCCCATATACTCCATGCGTTGCATGGGCCACGTGCTTCAAATAAAAGTGTAGCCTGCCGAAACAATTTTTTTATGTGGAGCTGGAAAATGGCAAGCGCCCTCACCATAAAATTTAAGGTCACGGTACTCTAGTAAAATCGATTTGCAAGTCCTGCAAATTAACATTGACACGTGGGAAGAACTTATTCTGCCAAGGCCGAAGTGGCGAAAACTTGTACGTGAAAGTTGTTAGGCTTTAGATAAAAGAAAACGTTTTATTGATGACCTTACATATGGTTTGGTATACAGAGTGGTAAATGCCCCACTTGTAAACGAGGGCTTCTGTAAAAATCTGACTAGGTAAACCTCCCTCACACAAACTGCTGTTCAGGTAAACTTTGTGTCTATTAGTCCACACCAACGATTGATTGCAAGTTGTTTGCTGGTTTATGAAGATATATAATTGTTCATAGAAATAACCTTCAAATTTGAGAGGCAGTAAACTCAACAGAAATTGTTCCATTTGTATCACATCTGCTTAAAGATGTGCAAATATGCGACAGGATTTCAGAGTCATCTGTGATGGCTATATGACGGCAAACATATGAAACGATGCAGAAATCATTATATATATATATATATATATATATATATATATATATATATATATATATATATATATACAGATTAGAAAAATATTGGGCATATATTTCTCTCTCTGTCTCTTATTATGAAGATATATATATAAATATATATATATAAAGATATATATATATATATATACAGATTAGAAAAAATATTGGGCATATATTTCTCTCTCTCTCTCTCTCTCTCTTATTATGAAGATGAAGATATATATATATATATATATATATATATATATATATAATATATATCAGGTTTTGAAAGAAAGTTCTGCCGTTGAAATTCAGACAGACATATCCCAGCTCAAACAAAATTTATTGATCAGATACACGTATCATCAGAATCCACATATATTTGCCAACACAAAAAAGTGCATGTAAATATTGTATGGTTTGGTAGGCGTGAAGTAGCTTGACCAAGTTTTCTTTATATCAGTAAGATATTTTAAACGACATTTTAAAGCGTTTTTCGCGCAGAATATTGTCGAGATGCTTAAAACAATAATAACGGAAGCTTTGAGGTCTTGAGATTTTGAGCGAAGAGACAGAGTTTCAACGCCAAATTTGTGAAATTTCTGGGACATTTTAGCAACGTGCGTTTGGGCAATGTTGTCCTGCAGCATTAGGCCTTTCCTGTTGACTAAAGCTGGCAGTTGTTCTCAAAGTGTCTGAGGCATTTCACCCATTTCAAATGGATGACACCTGTCGCAGACATTCAAACAATGAGCATGACCGGCTATCGTTGCTATCGTTGCAACTTTGCCTTCGGAAAGTGTGTTGAGCATTGTCGGCGTCTGACCATCGGTTGTCGTAAAGGACCCACTTTTCATCACAAGTCACAACCCGGTTGGGAAACTGGTTTTTCTTATTGCGTAAAAGAAGGGAAGTAGAGACAGCTAATTCGACAGAATAATCCAGCATGAAAGTGTTAACGTATAATACAACTTACTCCCGACGGGAGTGGGGACCAAGCAAGTCATTTATAACTAAAAATCAGGTGCTACCTCACATCGCTTGATGTTCACTCGTAAAGTTACCAAATATCGCAAGATAACCCACAGAAAAATGGAGGAAATTCAAAAGAGTTTTACCGTTTACTCTCACCAAGATTGATAGGGTTTAGGGGAGTTACTTATAACTTAAAATCTTATCCACGCTCACAACTGTTAAAGTAGAGCTACTGCACTTTCAATGATAACACCCATTTGTAAAAAGGGATTATTAGTTACGTTGCTTCCTTCCACCAACTGAGCTAAGGCCACATTAGAGACTTATAATGGGGAACCTTAATAAACATCATTAATTTTACGCCAATAAAAAATTCTCACTACAAATCTTTCATGAACAATCCCCTAATATACAGATGATCCGACGGAGTGTACCTGTGTACTTGTTCATGAATTTGATGATGTAATAAAGCTAAAAGTATATGAGTCTGTGTGCCTGTACATGCATAAAGCAAAACGAATATAAAATATAAAAAGTATGCAGAAAATAAATAACGGATTAAAAAAAGGTAAAAATTACAAATATTTTAATACAACTGATTTTTCCATTTTCAAATTCAACTTTTAAATGAGTTAACGACGAGTATTTATGTAGTATATATATATATATATATATATATATATATATATATATATATAATAAATTAACATAATGTATATATTATATATATACGATACTATATATTGTAACGTGTATATATCTCGCATATATAAATCGATACATTTTATATGTATATTATATGTATGCCATTTTTATAATATATATATATATATATATTCTTATATATTATAATATTATTTATGATATATATATATATATATATATATATATGAATAGATACAGAGCTTGGTTATAATATTCTCATATATAGGGTTTAAATATATGTATATTATTATGATATGCATACATATCATGAACATAATATATATCATATATATAAATATCATAAACAAGTATATATTTACTACAAATATAAATGTTATAAGACACATACACACACACACATATATATATATACATATATATATATATATGTATTTATTTTAATAATCATGTACATTTATAGATAATAACTCTACATATTAAAGAATATATACATTATAAATATATTAGTACTGGGACGATTCCAAAATTTTTCCTGATTCCGATCTAATTACCGATTTTGTTCTAAATTTCCGATTCCGATTCGATTATTTTAATGTTTAAAAACATGTAATCCGAGATTTGCTGTTTTATTTTATTTTTATTTTTTTGTAAATTTTAAAATTATTACACAACCCTCCAGGTCATTTCCGAGTATATTTTTTCTCAAATATTTTTCTTGCAATTGATTAAAATTACGAGACACAGAGATTTATATTTCTTCTAAAAAAAAGCTGGTTTACAATGTTTGTTCTCAATGTTATTTGAATATTTTCATAGTTAAAAATAGTCGACGATTTGAATGCACAATTAGAGGACAGTGTAAAAAGAAAAGAGTTTACAGAATCCTTCCTCCCCTATTAAAATAAATTTCTAAGAAATCATCCTTAACATGGACATTTTGTGGGGGGGGCAGCAATTCTGTGACGTCACTCTGCCAAAAAACGTTCATATTCCTTATCCTAATTATTAAATTTAATCGATTATTAGATTCATTTGTTTTACGGTAAAAAGAAAAACAATGCAGAACTAATACTACAACTACTACTACTACTACTATCATCATCAACAATAATATTAATAATAATATTAATAATAATAATAACAATAATAGTAATAATAATAATAATATATCATCAACGCTCTGATCCCCAGCTGGCATCAATTGTGATGGATGGCTCTCGTCTGGGTGAGGCCCCGTGTTTTGACAAACTTCTGGGTTTGACCTTTACTCCTGATTTGAAATGGAACACGTGCATCAAGTCTGTTGCCAAGGTCGCTGGAAAGATGGTGGGATCCTTCTACCGCTCAAGAAGATATCTCACTACTGATGCAATTCTCTATCTATATAAAAGCCAAGTACGGCCAAGGATGGAATACTGTTGCCATATCTGGGCAGGAGCTGCTAAAAGCAGCCTATCCTGCCTTGACAGAGTACAAAATAGACTTCGTGGCTTAGTGGGGGATGCCCTTTTCTCTACCCTGCAACCTCTCTCCCACAGAAGAGACGTTGCGAGCCTGTCCTTGTTTTATCGTTATTTCCATGGCAGATGCTCGTCTGAACTCCAATCTCTGGTCCCCCCTCACCAATCTTTCACGAAAAACACCCGTCTAGCTGAATCCACTGTGAAAATTTTCCCCCACTCAATATCCGTACCTAAATCAAAACGCGGATTCCATGAACAAAGCTTCTTTCTTAGAACTGCACGCCTGTGGAACTCAGTTCCGTCTGCCTGCTTCCCTCTGGACTACAACTTGGATGTCTTCAAGTCCAATGTTAACAAATTCCTAATGAACCGTCCCCTTAAGTAAACACTTCAGCAAATCTCCTCACTAACGTAATGTACTTGCAATAACCCTTATCCCTGAGTGGCTTCTGGGCCTTGATAAGTGGTGATCACTGTGTAAAAAAATAATAATAATAATAATGAGGGATCACTGGCCAGACCTTCGCTGGACAAGTGCGAAGAGAACTGGGATCTTGGGGAGGCTTAGTGCCACTGAAATTCCAGTATAAACCAATGGCTACTTCCAGCGAGAAAGCAATGGTAAGAGGTTGTTGTGATGATGCAAATTTATTTGCAAATGCTATCGAAGGAGGAGGAGTCAGCTGGACGTCTGGGGAGACTTGTTGTCACTCAGCTTTCAGAGAACACCACCGGTCTCCAATCAGATCGTTTGCTGACTCGTGTGAAAGCTCCAGGTGAGCCAATAATAACAATAGAAGCAGCAAATGTGTACATTAAGATCTTTAGTTACCAGTAGCTTATCCCCCAAAAGAAGATCCTACTTTTTAAAGCGATTGCGATAAAATCATTTTTAGGTGATTACTTTGGAAACTTTGAACAAACTATTGCGAATTGTTTTCTTTTTTCACCAGTTCGTAATTATAACTTTTTTTGCGAACGAAATAAAGTTCTCATTAGAATTCTGCAACATGGTAATCCACCCGAAAATAAAACTGCAGTTATTTATTTTTCAGGTGATTAGATGTAAACGGCTTTTAAAAAAAGTAATAAATAAACTAAACAATCTGAGGTCGGTTTTGCATATAGAGTTAATGGAAAATAATAGTTCTCTCGGACCAGACAACGTTTTAAGAAGATAGTCAACTGTATTTGTTTTACAATTTTAATCATTGTTATGTTCCTGATCCAAATTTAGTAAAAATATGTCATTGTGAATAACCATACAAAATACGCCCTTTTAAGTAGTACTAACCCTAAGTCTAGGCGGGAATGCGAAAAATAAAGTGATTACGAGTGGTGTTATTAAATAGTCGGTCAGACCTAAGCAAATTTGTTACCACTAATCTTATCTGCCATAAAAGTTAGAATGATCCATATAAGGGGATCATTTTATGCCTAATTTATATGTACAACTCAAGCCAATCTAAATTTTACAATAGTTATTTGTTTTCTTTTTCAGTGTATTTACATATAATCGCCCCAAAAAGTAATATCTGATTAAGGAGGTGACGTTTAATATCTTTTTTTTTAATCTGATAAATTTGTAAACCTTCATACGTTTACGTATCTTATATCCAGTTTTAATTAACTCATTATGAGATTTTCATGTTTTTTTTTTCACTGAAATAAATTTCTACAAATGATGTAAAATGTGTTCTAAAAGATCATTAATGTAGATCAGGAAAGGAGTTGGACCCAAGATGGACCCATGAGGGACTCCAGCATCAATACTGTGAACTTCTGATTTCTGCCCATCAACCACTGCTCTTAATGATCTATCAGAAAGAAATGATTTAATAATTGAGAAGAAATTTCCAGCTATACTGTAGCTGGAGATTTTGTGAAGTAAACCTTTATGCTATACTACGTCAAAGGCCTTTGATATGTCAATAGCAATTGCCCTAGAAAGGTAGCCTCCGTCGGGAGATTCGCTAATCCTATGAAATATAACTGTAACGACATCTGCTGTCGATCTACCAGAATCGAAAGCATTTTGTGTGTCACTAAGAAGGTTATTTTTGCTGAGATGGTTGATTACTTCTCTATTTAACAGATTCCAGCAACTTACTCATGACGCACATGGAACTTATTGGCCTGTACTGAGAGGGAGATAAGCGATCGCCTGAATTTTTAAATACAGGGCATACTGAGATTTTCAAAGGTGATGGGAAGCAATTCTTCAGAAAACGTTAAAACACTTTAGTAAGTCTGGGCGCTAGTTCTGGTTGAAGATTTTTGAGTACTATAATTAGAAAACCGCCAGGGCCGGTTGCTTTATTTAAATCAAGGCTTTGGATTAGCTTGGCAATATCATGCACATATATTTCTATATCACATAGTGTGTTTTCTGATACAGGAGGAAATATTGGGGGTTGGCGGCGTTTGTCGCAAGGGTAGAATTTGTTGCAAAGTTCTTGGCAAAAAGTTTGGCTTTGTCTGATGCTAACGAGATTACCTCAGATCCATTGATGATATTTGGGATAGAGCACACGCTTCTATTCAGGATTATGTTTGCTATTCGACAAAACTGGTCAGCTACTTTGAACTTAACGGACTGAGCATACATCTCTCTTGCGTTCTTTATTACTAATTTACAGAAAGCGGCTTAAGTCTCAGTACATCTATTATATTAGAAGCAATGGAAAATGTGGTTTCTTTGCGCAATGGCAGCAGCACATTCTGGAGAGAACCACGGCTGGTTATTAGCTTTTGCGGGAAATTTTCGAGGTAATGAAACGGTCTGTACCTACAATTAACTATTCATTCAGGTCCGATACTTTAGGGGACATATTCTTTTTTTAAACCTGGAACGCAGATGTAGATCTGATATAAGTGTACGGAAGCTATTGCCGATGTCACTACTATCTATAGTAGCACATCTCAGACCGTAAATGACCAAGTTATATCCGATTCTCTCTACTCTGATCTTGAGCAAGTGGTACAATGGGAAAAGAGTCGGCTTGTTACTTTTTATGCATCTAAAACCAATCTTTTATCTTTACATCATCAACGCTCTGATCCCAATATGGCATCAACTGAAATGAATGGCTCTCGTCTTGGGGAGGTCTGATGCTTTCACAAGCTTCTGGGCTTGACCTTTACTTCTGATTTGGAATAGAACACATACATTAAATCCGTTTCCAAGGCGGCTGGGAAAATGGTGAGATGATCCAGTAGATATCTCACTGCTGATGCAATTCTCTATCTAGATAAGACCCAGGTACATCCAAGGATGGAGTAGTGTTGCTACATCTGGACAGGAGCTGCTAGAAAGGACTTATCCTGCCTTGATAGAGTTCAAAATAGACTTCGTAGCCACGTAGGTGATGTCCTTTTCTCTTCCATGCAGCATCTTACTTACAGAAGAGAGGTTATGAGTTTGTCTCTGGTTTATAATTATTTTCATGCCGAGTGTTCGACTGAGCTAAAATCTATGGTCCCCCTCGCCAAATTTCACAAGCAACACCTGTCTTACAGAAAACACTATCAATAATTTCCCCCACTCTTTATCCGTGCCTAAACCTAAAAGTAGATTTCATGAACAAAGCTTCTTTCTCAGAACTGCACGCCTGTGGAATTGTCTTCCGTTTTTCTGCTTTCCAGCTCACTCCAATATGGTTGTTTGCAAGTCTTACATAAACAAGTTCCATATTGGTTTACAAATTTACCGACTTTCTATTACTAACGATTACTTTATTGTCAATTGTCTACTGTACATTCGTTTTAATCATTATCCTCGAGTGGCCGCTTGGCCTTGATAAGTGGTGATGCCTTTGTAAAATAAGTTAAAAATAAAATAAAAATAAATAAATTAATGCAATGAAACGTAGAATTATTGCAAAGATTACTATTACAGACAACACGAGACCAGGTTGGCGCCAGAAAAATTCAAAATAAACCTTTCAGGAGCTGCTTAACACTTTTCATTTAACTGTGAACTTTGTGGGGTAACATATCGACTTTTATTACTGTTGTGTCGTGGACAACAGTGAAAATAAGAACAATCAAGCGAGGGTCGGTTAAGGAACAAGCGTATTAACAATAATGTACAAAGATAGTGTGTTCGTTACAACACTACTTTCAATCGAGTCGTTGTTTGTTTCGTTCACCACACTCTTTTCTTCTACCTCTTCTTTTACACACATCCGTTCGCTTTGGTGACTAAAAATCGTCTGTCCTCCCACTTTCCTTTCCTCGTTATTTATGGAATGTGGTACGAGATTCTCCGAGATTCCACGAGACTTTTTTCCACATAAACGCATGCGGGCGCCATCTTGATTCTCAATTGGTGCTCTGCAGGCACAAACCCGCAGCCGCTTTAACGGTAAGCCACTTCTTTCTCCACAGATAGGAAGGCGTGTATGTCTGCTGGGTACTCTCTCTCTAAATGGTGTTGGAATTACTAGCGCTATTTATAGTGCTAATCGGTGTAAATTCCTCTGTTCAAGGAAGGCCGGTATAACACCCCCTTCCTTTGAAAATATTCCGTCTGGGATTAATAACGTTTTTATTTTGGGTTCATCCTAATCAGTTCTGTTTATTTACGTTTTCTGTTTGATTTTCTTTTCTCCGGAGCTGTCTCTGGTATGAACACCTAAAAAGTATCAAACACTGTGTCCATGATGCCCTCCTCGGGCGAACTGGCCACCTCACTGTTCGAGTATCTTTTCCGAATTTGGTTAGTGTGACGTTTGCGCACGAAGTCTGGTCCCTTAATCATGTAGACCATGTTGCCTATGTCTTTCTCAACAATGCCGGACTCCCAGAGAGTCTTATTATTTTTGTGAATCTTGTAGAAGACTCTTTCGCCAGCTTTATACGGTTTTTTTCTTATCGTTCTTTCTTTTTATTTTATTTTTTTTTTTTTGAGGTTTGGCCTATCCTGGTTTGATAACAACTTGTGAAAAATCGATCTAACCTTGCGTCCGAACATAATCTCAGCAGGTGTCTTCGACATTTCGGTGTTTGCATTCGAAGTGTAGACTTGTAAAAACTGTTGGATTGATTTATCTGTCGGCAACAAACTAGCTTTTTTTCAGAGCTCTCAACGAATTGTTTGTCTATTACTTCTTGGGTGGTATGGCGGAATGGTTATATGCTTGATTAGATGATCCTCGCAAAAATGTTTAAATTCGGTAGACGTAAATTGCGGTCCATTGTCTGTAACAATGCATTCTACTACTCCAAACCTAGCGAATATTCAGAGAGGAAGTTGATAGTTTCCTCGGATGTGGGATTCTTACATGTTAATACTTCCGGCCATTTAGATAGGTTGTTTTAGAAAGTGAGATAGTAGAACCCATCTTGCGGTCCTGCAAAATCTAAATGAATCCTAGACAAGGTCGGTCCGGTATTGCCCACGATCCAAGTTGAGTCGGAATAGCTTTCATAGCTAATGCACATCCTCTATATTCCCTGATTTTTCCTTCTATATCCTTATCCATGTTTGGCCAATAAACAAAAGAGCGCATAAGGCTTTTCATTCTTGATATACATGGATGTCCTACATAGAATTTCTTGAGCATTCTTTTCTGTAATGTCGCAGGAATTACGACCTTGTCGATATATAAAAAACGTTATCGCAAATTGAATAAAGTTCTGCATCCAGTTCATTGTTGTTGATCCTTTCTTTCGTACGTATAATAAATTGGTCTACCTCTGCCTTACTCTTAATCTCATCAAGCATTACTGGAAGTTCTCTCATTGTGTCACATAACGTATTTTTTTTTACTTCAACTTCCGCTTGAATGGCCGCTATTACCATATCCTTTAATGGTTCTGTCTGCTTAGGTATTACCTCGATAACTCGTTTCCAGGACCAATTTTTTTAGATGGTATATACTCCATTTGAAAATTGTAATTCAGAAGTATGGTACCCCATCTTTGGAGTCTTATTCACCGTATGTTGTGGTAGTCCCTTTTTCGATCCGAAAATCGTTCATAATTGTTTGTGGTATGTTTGTAACAGAAATTGCCTACCGTGCAAGAAACGATGACATTTCTTTACCGCGAATATAATGCTTAGCCGCTCTTTTTCAATATGTCAGTAGTTCTTCCCGGCTGGCAAAAGTGATCGGGATGAATGTTCTATGAGTTACACGTTTACATCATCCATGTTGTGTGAAATGCATACTCCTATGCCATAGGAGCTGGCATCGCTTGCAAGTATAATTTCACGCTTTGGATTATAATGTGCCAGAAACAAGCCAGATGTTAAAATCTCTTTAATTTCCCGAAATGCTTCTTCGCACTCTTGCGCCCAGACCCGCGTTTGGTCTTTCCTTAACAGTTCATTTAAAGGCGAACATAGTTTATGCATATTTGGCATGAATAAATTATAGTAATTTGCCAGACCTAAGACGCAATATTTTCTGGAGCAGGCATATTCTTTATGGCATTCGATCTATATGGATCCGGCCTTCTTCCCTGTTTATCGATGATTTGCCCCAATTATTTTATTTTCTCCATGAATAATGTACATGTTTCCTCTTTTACTTTAAGTCCATAATCCTTGATCCTTTTGAATACTTGGTTTACATGAGCTGTGTGTTGTTCTTTGTTAGCGCTTTTCATTAACACATCGTCCAAGTACCCTAATGCGAAATCAAACCTATTTAACATAATGTCTAATGCCCATAATATTCTGAAAAATCGCAGGGGCGAATTTCACCCCAACAGGAAGTCTGTTAAACTTGTACAATCCCTTATGGGTATTAATACATAGCAGATTTGAACACTCCTCATCGATTGGAATTTGTAAGTAGGCGTCACTGAGGTCGATTTTAAAAAAAAACATTCCTCCACTCAGTTTCGCAAATATCTCTTCAAGACTCGGAAGAGGATAACGGTGATCTTGTAATACCCTGTTTAAGCCTGTCGCGAAGTCGGGACAACCCCGAATCTCCTTACTCTACTTTTTGATGTAAACCGTTGGTGCAGTCCACTCACTGTGATCAATTTTTCCGATGACACCCATGTTTTCGAGTCTTTCTAATTCACCGTCTATCTGTTCTATAGCGGCGTGTGGAACATTTCTTTTCTTTCTGAACACTGGCTGTTAATTTACTTTTACCTCAAATTTTGCTACCGCTTCTGTTCACCTTCCCAAACCGCCTAGAAATACGTCTGGGAAATTCTCTTTTAACTCCCTCTTAAGTTTTTCTGCCTCCACATTCGAATCCTCAACCTTTTAGGAAAATCAGCTTAAAGGCAGGTCCCATAGTCTAAACTTTTCGAACTGATCAGTTCCAAATAGTGTGTTTGATTTTCACATGACAAAAAATATTGCTTTTTCGGCCATGTTCTGGAAATATATTCCTCAATTATTCTTTTTCGAAGGTAATTTTTTTCGCCACTGACGCTTCTCGCCGTTTGATGTGATTTAATCATAGTGGGTCTCCCAAGCCTCTTCCATGTCTGTACGTTAATAATGGAAAGGTCAGACCTACTATCAATCTGTGGCCTTCATTGCTTTTTAAACATTTTGACCTGTATATATTTCCGAATATTTGTTCCTAAGGTTCAATTTTCGTAAGTTTAATTGATGTCTTTCTACCAATTTATTTTTTCTATAATGCGATGCTTTATACATTTTCTGGTGGCAGTTGTCACATTGTTTAGATTTGTAGGGACACTCAGTGTATCAATTTTTATTTTCACACCTCCAACATGGTCCAGGTGGATCTTTTCCCTATTCCTTTCTCTTGTTATTTCTTGAAGTCGAATTTTACTTTTCATGAATCTTTTTAATATGCGACAGTCCGCTTTCCTCTTTGTCACGACTGTCTTGTTTCAACGCAATAAACCGTTCAGAGTATACCGCTAAGTTTTGTCGTTTTAAATTCGGTTCGTTTTCGGGTGTATTTAAAACACGACGCCTGATTTCAGCCTCTTTATTTAAGACCAGCCCTTGCACAAATATTAAACATTTAAAATTATGTGGTGATAATTCATCCAGTTTAAAATCGTCGCAATCCTTGTTTACTATACTTGCATAAGTAGTGTAGTCGCCTCCCTCTCTTCTAGTAACATTCATACATTTATACCGCCTATGGAAAAGATACGTTTTTGCAGAAAACAGTTCTGTGAGTAGCGTAACTCTTTCTTGGAAGCTCAACTGACTGGTCATTTTTGGAGGGAATAAAATTCACGAATGTTGTATGCCCGGCTGTTCACGATTTCCTTAGCAAAAACTATCTTTTTTCGCGTCTGACCAGGTACTAAAATCCGATGTAAAAAAATATCCTCATATCGTCTCTAGTACTGGACCAAAGTGACATAATCTTCTGGATTATGATTGAAATTTCCAATAGTGGCCAACATAGCTGTTTGAGAAAATGCGTTATGATTATCGTCCGCTTTAGTTAAATGTGTCGCCTCTTTTTCTTTGTTCTTTCTGTGTTTTCATCAATATTTTCCCGAACCGTTTCTGTTATTGAATTATTTTTTCTTCAAATGCATGTTTAAATCTCTCTTCTCTTTCTACTTGTTGAATTTGCTGCTTTGCAACGCGAGATTTTGATCTGCCTGGAAGTGGAACAATTCCAACAGTGAATCTTTTAATTTCGCATCCATCATACGAAATCAGTTTACAAATTACGCTTGTATTAAATAATTATTCTTTAGTAAAAAAATCAACCAAGTTTTCTTTCCCAATTCTTTTGTTTGAAGAACAACAGTTTAGCAGTCCTTTTGTAACTTAATATGTCGAATGCTATATTTCTAGTCTTACTATAAACAATCCAGCGAAATAACATGTGTTTAACTTTTTTTTTATTTGCACGCGTTTTTACGTAGCAAAAATAACATCCGTCGCTTTAAATATCCGACGAGTTCGTATGGGAAACTTCTAGTTTTTGTTTTCTTTTTGTTTTGTTTTTCACCCTCTTTGCCTTTGCAAAAAAAGGACATGATTTTTACGTATTTGCTAAGCACAAATGACGTATGCGAATAATTATTTTTCACGGTCTGTCTCTTTTTCTCTTGACAACGTCAAGCGTGTTTTCTTTTTGTTTTTTTATTTCAAATCCCAGATGTAATCGTTACACGGTATCTGTTGGTTTGGGGCATTTAACTTTGCAGAGGAAAGTTCTTATCGTAGGAAAAATGGCTCCTGGTGAGGAGAAAATGAACCCTTTTTCCCTTTATAAAACTCTTGGTAAGTGTCTTCAATTATTGAATAATTGACAACATTCGCGTTTTTCGCTGTAAAGTTTTGTAGCATTTTTCCCGTCTCCATATTACTCCTGTAATAATTTATTCGCTGTTAATCCTTGCGTATCCAAATATCTGTTGAAATGACGAAGGTGTTCTACCGTAAAGATTTTAAGCATCTTTATTTCAATCACTTTTGGTGATTCTCTGCAGTGATGGTCGTTTTGATTTCTTGTCGCCAATCTTTGTGTCGCGGAACAAACATTGAAAATAAGAACGATCAAGTCGAGGTTTGGTCCAGGAACAAATGCATTAACAATACTGTACAAAGATAGGAAAGCGTGTATATCTGCTGGGCACTCGGCTAACAGTTGAAGTGCAATCGCATCTCTCTCATCGGTGTTGGAATTACTAGCGCTATTTATAGTGCTAATCGGTGTAAATTCCTCTGTCCAGAGAAGGCCGGTATTACGATTACCTAGGTGATAAAATAAGTGTGAGCATTTCAAAGTGTTTCCTAATGCAATAAAAGTTAGGCAACTCTTTATTATTTACTTTGTATGTCATAATTTAACAATAAAATAATTAGATTGGTCCTAGAAATCCTGGTACGGTGTCCCGTACTTTAATGTTATGAATAAATACTGTTCTCATGAATAAATACACCTGAGTTTGTTTCTTCACAATTTCCAGGAAAAAAAAACAATAGAATCGTTTCGGAATCGAAAATGAGGCTGATTTCAATGGAGCCAAAAGTTCCGATTTTTCTGATTCCCGATTTCGATTAATCGTCACCACACTTACATATATACTATACTAATGTGCATGACATTGCGCTGTTTTAAACGGCACGTGTAAGTCTCTGAAAAATGAAATAAAAAACGTGAAGAAACTGAGACATGTGCATTGGGAAGGTCGATTTGCAACTTCGTTCAGAAAATCAACATGGCACTGGTGATGATAGTTGGGATTTGATGTGAGCAGAACATATACCTAAAATTAGATTCCTATCTTGAAAAGAAAATTGAGCATTTTATTTTAAAAATCGTGTAGAAAAATGCTGAAAAATCTTTCATTTTCATAGCCTTTTTCACAAAACTTACTTAGAAATTTCACTATTTTTATGAAATATTTAATTAAAATTGATATATTTATATGAAATACATTGAAATAAAAGTATATACATGAATTATAATTTTAATTACGAATAACACCTAGCAAAATATCTCAACTTTTACTGCATTGATTAAACAAAAATTGTAAAAAAAGCTAATTAGCAACTAAGTATTTTACATTTCACAATTCAAAAAGATATGCGGATATGTATTACACAATATAACAACTTGATACAAGTTACAGAACCATGTATTTTAATTTTTTTATTAAATGCAATAATATAAACTGCTATAATAGAACTAAATTGTTCAGTATACTTTCCTTTTGAGGAAAATGAAGTTCTAATTTGCTGGCACGATGACTTTGTAATAATGTGTCTATGTCTTGGTTCCTGCTCTTATACAACTTTTTGAGAAAAATCAATCAAATTTGACCAGAGAGTGGCTGCAAAATTGATAGCAGTAATCTTTTCATTTTTTTGAGTTGTTCACTATTTCTGGAAAAAAACAACAAAATAATTCTTTGAAAACACTTATTTTTTAAATATTTTTGCGATGCAATATGAATAAAACTAACTATTGTTTGGGTAAATTAAGAAAACTAATAAAATTTAATGGATAAATAGTTATTTACCTAATGTACAACATCGTTTCAATACCCTCTTCTCTCACATCATATTTATCTGAGTATATCATCGATATTATATTTTCCGGAAGTATATTTTCCGGAAGTAGTGCAAAGCACTATATTTTGAGCTGTTTAAAACAGTAGTTTGGATTTCAGTTAACAGTGTTGTTCTCTGAATCATATTAAAATATACTGTTGTTATTTTAGCACAATGCACACATAACGAATACCTTGAAAGGAGTATCCTTATTTACTTGTATTAATCTTTGTGGATGATCTGATTTTAAAACCATAATTTTAGAAGAAAAACACTGTTTCGTAAAGAATGTGTAGAATAAAATTGTATGAATTATATTTTTGTTGTTGTTTTAATATAAAACTAGAGTATTACCATATTTTAATAAACATTTCAAATAGAATTTGACGTGAAATATTATGTTGGTGCAAAAATAATGCTTTTAACGTTCATTTAAACGTACAAAAAATGTCATAATTTTTGTGCCAACCTAATAGAAAACCCAATTAAAAAAGATAAAACAAATATTTTTAAATTCACTGCAGACACTTGAAATATAATAATATATATTTTAAACAAGTCTTTTTCGTTTTTCCTTTCGAAATAATAAAGCCTAAATCGTAATGTTTTCAAATTAAATAATAAACAAAAGGTAATTTTCAATATCAATAAAAAGCGTGTTTTGAAACGGTGAAATCTAAAATGTTCCTACAAAAAAAGTTGCTGAAATGAAAAAGTGAACTTATTTTAAAAAAACATAATTTTACCTTTACACGTAATATTTATTTTATCAATTCATTATCCTCCCTCATTTTATTTAAAAATGTTGTTTAAAAATATTCTAAATAATGATTCTATTTTCTTATCAGTACGGATTGTTTTGATGACGGGACAGTCTTGACAATTCACCGAAAAACTTTTAATCGCTTACATTTTTCCAACTTTTAAAGTCATTTCCTCAATCAAAGATAACGATGTTGATGTAAATATTTCGTGTAGGTCTTTTGTATGTCAACCCCCAACTATCATCACCATTTTCTCACTGGGGTTCCAAAATCGACCTACCCTAATGCGCATGCGAGTATTATTTTTTTTTCTGAACTGTTTACTTCTTTGGGCTAAAAACAATACTCGAGCTGTGACTGAAACCAAAATTGTTAGACAGTGAGTAAGGTACGGCACTTATTACGGCAGCTTTGCTACGGTCTTTAAAAATGGTTCAAACTTACTTAGTCTTTATATAAGGAAGCTCTTATATGAACGATTCACGCATGCGCAGTCGTGAAACACTTCACAACGAAAAAAATCCAATGTCACCCAATAATAAGTTGTTCATTTTGACTCCATAGCAGCATTTTTATTCCGGATTACATCGCGTGTTAGTAGTTTTATAGCAGAATAGAGGAATCCCACCTTTTAGCAGCACTCTCCGCAATATGCTCAATATATTTTTTCTAGTTCATATTGCCTGATAATATTGATGGGAGGAGTTTTAACGAAAACTTCTAAGGAACGCTATTATTTGTCCTAGATATCGATCGTTTGCATTTTGCTAGTTTTAAAGGAGAGGGTTGGATTGTGTAGTGGACTTTCGGTCAGCTTTCAAGTTGTGGATAACTTGACAAAAACTAAAGTTACTTCTCATGAAAGAGGAGAACAATTATGGCACAATGGGAGATTCCATTCTGCACACATGGGCCAGTCTATTCCTTGGATTGTGATTGGCTGAAACACCTGATTGGATATGCTTGTACATAAATACAAGCCCTCAGTCCAGCTCAATCTGATGTCTGTCTTGTGCATAAGCTGGACCCTTGGTAAGTGTTGCTGCTATTATTATTATTGTTGTTGTTGTGTGTTATTGACTAACACAGTTCTTTTGATTATTCTACAGAGAGGAGTTTAGTCTTACTAGCATTTAATGTTAACATTCATTTACGGTCCCATTCCACTACAGTCTTGGGGATTTTCTTAACGAATCTACCTGATATTTTTGCATATTTATTCTTCTTTCGCGCATATTATAGAACGAATATCATCAGCAAATATACCCATCTCGGGCATAATATTATCAGGAGGTTGTTCATGAATATCAGGAATAATAGGTTCAAGGATATACTCCTGGAGCACTCCTGCATTACTGTTATGCTCTTTGGGTGTACATCAATCAATGACAACCTGGATGGGCATATTGTCTTAATAAGATGTTATTATATTTAGTATTCGTCCAGTTTTACCGAACGATTTTATTTTCATTAGCAGCTCTCCTTTCCAATCTTCGTCAGAGGCCTTCAATATATAAAGGGGCACAACCCTGGCATTACTCGCCTTATCCAGTTTATTGTATATGCATTGAGAGATAACTGTTAAGATATCTGCAGTAGCACGACATTGCCTATATCTATAGTGTTTGTTAGAGAGCTTCTACGAGGCGATGGGCAAGTGCTTGATTGATTAAGCTATGTAATATTTTAACAAAGTTTGAGAAGAGGCTCACAGGACGAAAATTGAGACGGTCAGTCCTATCACCAGAATTCTTCTACACTGGTCCAGCAGAAGCTATCCCCCAGCTATTACTGAAGCAGGATTCAGCAATGCATTTTTTGTACTATTTGCAAAGTAAGAGGGGCAGGTTAGCTTAACATTCTTTTATTAGTATAGCAGGGAAGAGATCAGGCCCACACGCCCTGGAAGTGCCTATGTTTTTTATGACATTGCAGATATGAGAAAGGGGTGATTATCAGATAATTAAGTGTAGCTTTAGTCCACATACGGAAATTTAGGAGATGTTTGCAAATCGCTGGGCAAGCAGTTCCATCATTTCAGTTGGCGTGCATGCGAACCTCTGGTTGTTGGATGATGGGGGAATTTCTTATTGCTTTTTTTATTACACTAATATGATTTTTTTTTCCAGAAATGATCAGTTCTTGTCATCTGCGATTCCCCGCGTTATTTATTTATTACAGCATGGTTTTTCAGGGTGTAGCGTTTTTCCTCTTACAATGATTGTTAACATCTATGTTTTTGTGTCTATTATTACTTGACTTACGACGTACAAATCGGCGAAATGGATGCTGTATTTGTGCAATGGCGGCTGCGCAATCTGTAGTTTATTATGGATGTGAGTTGGGCTTGTTCTAATTCTTCCGTGTAGTAACATGTCCTTTAATAACCGCTTTGCATTTTTCTTTTTTCTCGTTTCACACTCTTCCGCAGAGATAAAAAGATAATGTTCTATGAGATGTGTTCACTGAAGTCTTCCTAGTCGGCCTTTTTGTAGAATTTTATTTTGAGTAATGGCTCGTCACCTTGTCGAATTTAATTGTGATGTCAACTGATACTACAAGGTAGTTTTAGTGTACAAGTGGTTTGTGGCATTAATCACACAATCATCGGGCACTGTGAGAAGGAATGGTTCTAGAAGTGAAGCTTGCTGGGGTTCTCGGTCTAGGCTTGTCGTGAACATGACTGAGAATACGATATAGAACATCTAAAAGTAGAGCGTCTAGCTGCTTCTGTGTAACCTGCGAAAGTAAACCGATTTTTGTTTAACATAAAAATCACCAAACACATGTATTTGGGCGTTACTATTTAAGAAGAATGATGCATCTATACTGTCAGGGGTATTATCGATTAGGGTACAGTGCTGACCTGATTGAGAACGGTAGATAAAATAAAAGTAACAAATGGACTGATGAAAGTTTAGCAAAGCTTATAAAGGCCTGCCCATCTGATTTAAGACGTTGCTCTCTAGTTAAGCGGTAGGTGCTACAAATAGTGTTTCAAAGCCCGAAAATACATCGATCTGACTACTTACGGCAGAGGAGGAATATCATATGTTAAAATAGAGAGGATTAAGTAGTGCAGATTGTTTTTACGTAATGCTAAGATAACCGGTAAATTATACATCATAGAGGTAACATCTAATCCCACTGATATTTGTGAATGCGAACCTGTAGGGAGGGGGGCGATTTGGTTTGGTTTAATTGTTTGTCTGATTTGATCGAGATATTTGTTTGGGTTGCCATTTCATTACGTTTTTGTTGAATTACATGTTAGAAGGTGAGTGTTTTACAAAGTGAGCCAGTTTTGACGCCAAGTATGCGTAGGCAAGTGGTCCATAATCCAGGTTTTTCCTTAAAAGTTGTGGCCTCAGAAAAGCCCACCAGGATTAGAAGCAGGATATTTTTCTTGCGCGACATGACAGGACAACTATTCCGATATTATATAACTGATGACAGAGCAGCCGCTCCAAGCGCTACCAAAGTGATAGAGATATTTTAATGTTAGTTGGAAACAGCATCCAGACAAACTGCCAATCCTGAACTCTCAACCTCTCAGACAAGACCGGTCACGACATACCGAGTGAGCACAAGTGGCATGCAAGAAGAATTTGTTTGCTCAGTTTGTAAGAAATACATATATATATATATATATATATATATATATATATATATATATATATATATATATATATATATGAGAGAGAGAGAGAGAGAGGGAGAAGTGAGGATAGGGCGTTCAAAGTCCTAGTTAGAAAGCACACGGTAGCACAAGTGAGATAAAAACTAAAGAAATATACACATATAACTCGGTGCCATTAGCTTGGATCGAAATTAGAGATACAACTCCTCACTTTTACAGCTTAGCCTCTGCGCCACACATGTACTGGTATATATAAATTTATTTTGGATTCCGCTTTTACAAAATTGATCAAAGAAAAAAAGAACCAAGCATATATATATATATATATATATATATATATATATATATATATATCTGTAATTGCGTTTCGTAAATAATGGAAGCGCTTGATCATCAAAGAAAGTAGTCAAGCAAGCTAACTCCACAGAGGTATATATATATATATATATATATATATATATATATATATATATATATATATTTACGAAACGCAGTTACAGCTATATATATATATATATATATATATATATATATATATATATATATATATGTATATATATATATGCTTGCTTCTTTTTTTTTTTTGATCAATTTTGTAAAAACGGAATAAAACAACAATTAACAGTAGCGTCTGAATTTTGGAAAAGGGGTTCTGTTTGAGAAAGGCTAGTGGAAAATGAAGAAGTTTATTGCTATTATATTGGGACGTTAAAGATCCGAATGTTTAACACTAAAGAGAAGTAGACTATTGAATAAAATATGTGTGATCGTACTATAAGTGAAGAGAATTAAGAAAGTGAAATCTCAATTTTTAATCATTATTCGCATCCTTATAAGATTAGTAGACTGGAATAAAACAGTCCCGCTCACAAGACAAAAAATATATATTTCTTTAAAGCAATCCGATTAAACTTTACAAACAGACGTTAAGGAAGAGAAAAATAACAGTTCATGCATCACAAACTCATAGAAATGTTATTGAATGTAGTCTGAAGATACAGATTAGAATAACGTGCACAGATTTGGCTTAGCTTTAAAGGTCGACAGACATTTATCATACAAATACATTAAATATGTACACAATGTATCGATACGCACATAAATGTATTTTATTTCTTTTAAAATGTGTCTATTATATTGGATTGCATATTGTTATGTGTCCTTTAATTTTACCTATTATTTGTGTACGTTTTTTTTTTAATTTGTATGCAATCTTTTTTAATTTTCACTCTCATTAGTCTGTTTAATTCTTCACAGGCCTCCGTATTAATAGGAGTTAATTTTTGTTTTGTTTTGTATATATTAAGAAAATATAAATTATACTGCGCGCTTACATTTATTAAGGTATGTTGCATATATTAATATTTTGTACCTTTTCTATAAACAATGCCAATGATTTTAAACGGTAAACGAGAGGACATGCATGGTTGCACACAGAACACATATAGGTTACATTTATTAATGTGTGTTGCATGTATTAATATTTTATACCTTTTCTATAAACAATGACAATGAATATAAACATTAAACGAGAGGACATGATTGGCTGCACATAGAGCACATATAGCATTTCACATCTGCACGTTCACTTACATCTGATGCAGGTGTTCAGTCTTGCTGTTATTAAATAAAAATAAACGTTTTAAATACATAAGCGAGATTCACAAATCCTGTTGGTCATTTCTTGAATCGATGATCGTCCAATGGTTTAGGCTCTATTACTCAAGGCGACTAATCTTTACGTGTTCAAACAGTAGAGGTTTTATTTATTTGCTTCCCCACTGCGCAAATTAGACGCAAGGCCGTTTTTTAATGTGAGGAGAGAGGGGGAGGAGGAAAGGAAATCGGGACTAGCTCCCGAGAGGTGAGAAATGGGAGCTGGATAGTTATTTGCATGCTGGTATGTAGGATTGCCGCTACATGGACCAGAAGATTGCCACAAGGGCAAGCGTTTTTGATTGCAGCGTATGCCTGAGCGATACTACACTTGATTTTGGCCCGAAAAACAGTAGAGGCTTGTTGATAACTTTGAGGTTTTATTTTTAAAAAAAGAGTGTTTAGATCAAAGGAAAGTGGGGATAGACGTGTAATTATATCTTATAAAACAAAGTCAAGAGTATTTTTTCCGTAGAAAATATCAGCTAGAATTAATATGTGCTTATCGAAGGAAGCTGTGAACAGACAGGTTCGTGCAAGGTTCATCCAGATTTCTACATTACGAACACTCGTCTGATCTCACGCTAATCTCGAAAATAGAACAAATTCGAGGATAAAATCGGTGTATTCAAGCAATCATCTTCTTGCGTAATCAGCACCTGCGTCGAGTTGTTTGGTCAAGAGATATAACTCTGACCTTTATGACATGACTCTTAAGTACATTGAGTATATATTGCGCGCCGCAAAGCCATTATTCATAATGCATCTAAATGACATGTATTCGAACTTTATACTAGTTGAAGCTGAATTTACCTAACGGTGTTGGGTCACAATATACAAAATAATAAATAGGGCGTTTAGAAAGTATAAACTATTGTTTACACTTTTTATACGTTTAGAGATACAATGTTCGTGCTTAAATAAAAGTGAAAGTCGAAACATTCGACATATTTAAAAATTGTCGCATATATTTTAAAAGAGAAGCTAGCAATGTCTTGCATATTGACAACAAGAACTGTAATATATCTGCAAATATAACGCCTTAAGCTTTGTAAAGTAGCTAAATATGTAAATATTTACGTTTATATTTTACACACACACAAACACACACATATATATATTGTATTTGATAAAATACATATGATCAATAAAATATTTCATCATAATTAACATTTTCTCAACTGACCACGTGTGTTCCTGCTATTAATAGCCATTAGTAATATATATATATATATATATATATATATATATATATATATATATATATATATTAAAATAAGGGAGTAGTCACCAACAATGTGTATTTTTTTTTAAATTATTTTATTATTCTGTGTCTTGGTTTTTCATTGAGAATTATGTTTCGATCATTGTAATAATGTTTTTACGTCATTGAAATCGTTTTACGCGCGTTTCAGACGTTCTGTGAAGCGTCCTCCTCAGAAATTATTTTCAAAATGACCCAAACATAATTCTCAATGAAAAAGCAAGACATCGAATAATAAAATAATGTTAAAAATACACATTGTTGGTGACTACTTCCTTATTTAAAGATACATCTTTCTTACGTTGGAATTTCTAAACCCATTTTATATATATATATATATATATATATATATATATATATATATATATATATGCATATATACATATATTATCATAAATGTCTTGATTATCCTTATTTATTTTTAATATTTATATAGATAATTATTTTCTAGTATGTGTATTTATGTACATATGCCTATTTCACTATATACATATTATATTATGTATATTGCTAGCAGAAATACCCGTCGTTGACTAGCTTAAAAAACAGCCTACAGAAAATGGACTGTGATTGATGAAAGTACGATAGGTTATGAAAAGCAGGAGGTTGTAAAGAGATAGGTTTTGATACTCAAAAATGTTACCCTAAGCAAAATATGATTAAAGTAAAGATAATTTTCGCGAAATTATATTTTTTTATATCAACGTTGTTTCCATCCGTAGCCAAGAGTGACCAACAAAATGATGTTTCCTTACGAAGAGAAAGTGTTATATGTATAATAATATGAATATACAAGAAATAAATGTTGCCATAGTCAATAAAAGTTACTTTTATGGTAGAAAAGTTCATTGGTTTGTGTTTTTAAGTAGTTTGTAAAACATTTTTTTTTTATTTTAATTCACAAACCGGTTTTAAAAAAATCAAAATGGCAACGACATTGTAATGGAGAGCCCTGTTTTCAATTTGAAGGAGGATCACCTGAGCATTATATGTTAACAATTTAAGAGAGTTCCGTGAACGTAAGGAATATTTATAAACATATTTTAATATTTTCAGTTTTTTTTTGCTTTAGGAATATTCGATTATGGCATGTGCAGTTTATATAAAAATTCATTTAAGTACGTATCGCCTCAAATTTCGTTTTAATTTCGGTTCGCTGACATTATTTCAAGTAAAGAGCATTAAAACTATTTCAAAACAAAAAAAAACATTAACTGACCTTTTATTCACTATGGTAACATTTATTTCTTGTATATTTATTTTTTCGGTTAGTCGTTTGTTGGCTTTTATGCTAAACACTCTTACTAAATAATATCGACGAAATATCGAAAAACAAAGAAACAAAAACAGTTTTGAAAAATAATGAACTTTACTTCCTTGAGTAAAATAATCCGAAAAGCAAAATGGGATATTAAAAAAGTAAATTAATTAAGTTTTTTAAAGCTAAGAATCGATAAAAATATGAATTAGAAGAAAATGGTCCCCTTATCAAGCAGAACAGCTTCGTTTCAGTTTTACAGTACTGAACGGTGTAGTATTGCGCCGTCGGATTCAGGGTTATACTATTGTAATGTAAAGAATACGCAGAAAGAGTTGTAAGCAACTGAATCCATTCTAGTGCACTTAAAAAAGCTTAAACAGATATATAAATAAAATAAAAAGGTTATGTAACTGTTTTTAAAAAGACACGTAATCACGCGAGCAGGATTTTTTCCTTCTTTTGACACGATAACAAGTAAGGTTCTTATTTTTCTGTATTCATCTATTTAGCTATTTTCGAAAGAGTGCCACGTCCAAGTGGAGGAGGAAAAGACAGAGTTATGCAAAATTTGTGTCGAGAATTGTCTAAAGTTCCGACTTTTTTTTTTTTTTTTTTTGGCTTTCACTTTAATAAGAACGTCAATTTATGAGGTGAATTTGTTCGACACAATATGATTCAACCCCCAAAAATAAATAAAAGCTAACGTGAATTAAGATTAAAGTAAAGGTGTTATTGTGGACGCTCGCCGCTTTTAAAAAACCTTGTTAAACTTTGTGACATATTTCTATTCTATGGAGGTCAGGCGCGAACGAACACCCAATAATTTTATTATACCATATTTCTTCAAACTGAAACATAATTATCAAAGTATACCTACGAAAAAAGATATGAAAAGTATTTGGTAAAGTTTGTTACATATATCTATGGAGTATAGGCGCGAACGCAGACCCCACAATTTTAATATACCATCCCTATTTAAGTTAAACATACTTATCAAAGTATTCTTATGCACATCTATATCAAAAACCCTTGTAAACGTTTTATTTGAAATAAATTTAAACCGCGCCGGAGACTTCTTGAATCTGAGCTCATCGTAATTTCAAGCACAATTAAACAACGTGCAGGTTTCTATAACATAGCGCCATTAATAAGTAAACTTTCATTAAAAGAACATTATTTAACTGTAGACACATGTTAACCTTCTCACACCATTCAAACACCCCCTACAATAATTTACACATAATCTCAATCAATAAATTACATAAGAAACACTCATTTCATTTGTGTTGCAAATCTATATTTGAATTTCAACACATATATTTTTCCAGTAAGAATATTAACTGCGTTCATATTTTTAAAATTACATTAACGACTATATGACGTCACTAAAATTTCCCTCTCTTTAACAGCGCCAGCCCTCCCCCTCCTTTTTGAATTTCCAACGTCTTTTTCCGCTTTTCTGAAATAGAACTGCACCATACTGTGCACGTGAAACATTTTCATATATTTTGTACTAGTATTTTTTGTTTCTTAATCTCATTCATCCAGTGGAAGTCTCGAAATAAAGAGGAAACGTTGATGAACACATAATACTGTGTTTTCCTTTTTACTTCTCTTTTTTGTCGGAATACTATTTCCATTATTTTCATCATATATATATATATATATATATATATATATATATATATATATATATATATATATATAAAGTGAACGTGTCTATGTGTGTGTCTGTGTGTGAGTCTGTGTACATTTCCCTACGCAATAACTCTGCCAATTTTTAGTCTACAGACTCGAAATTTGATATAAAGGGTACTGAGATTAGCGAGAATCGATGTGATCGGTTTTTGGCTGGAAATTTGGCGATTAAGAGGTCAAAGTTTTACGATTTGACCTTTGAGAACTCTGCCAAACTCGCCCGACAATTTTCGGTCTACGCACTTGAAATTTTAGCTATAGGTTCCTTGGACATGGATCAAACAACTTGGTTTGAGCATAAAACAATAAATTTTAAGGGGTCATAATAAGGGTCAAAGTTAAAAAAAATTGACCTCAGCGGTCTCTTCCAAATTACTCAGACAATTTCTGGTCTAAATATTTGAAATTATACATAACGGGTAGTCTGATATTGGGCAAGCTTTTTCATCAGTTTGGGTCGACAACTTTTAGTTACCAATATATAAATGTATGTGTGTATGTCTGTTTGCATGTCTACCTTAAACTATCAATAGAGGCGACGGATTTTGACAAGATCAGTATCGTTTTAAGGTTCGACCGTTCATACAACAAATATCGAAAAATTGGCTAAAAACATTAATATCTTTCCCTTCAACAAGGCACCTTTTTCGCCGATATTTTTTAAAGTTATACTCTCCTCTTTCTAGCCTTAATTTTAAAAATGTCGCTTCCGGTTTGGCGGTGGTCGTAACAGCATAAACGTTAGGTTTTACCCCGTTCTTTTCC